>NC_056075.1:49104112-49433112 GCF_016772045.2 Ovis aries | reverse complement strand
CGGCGTCGTCCCCTGACTAGACCCCTGTGTTCTGCTTTTCTTTGTTTTTGACCGCACCACGTGGCGTGTGGGATATTAGCTCCCTGACCAAGGATAGAGCCTGCGCCCCTGCATTGGAAGCCTGGGGTCTTGACCGCTGGCCTGCTGAGAAAGCACCTTTGCAATCACATTCTCGACTGCCACTCGCGGGATGTTTCGGTTGCTTCTGATTGTCCCGACTACAAACGAAGCCCAAGTGATCACTTATGACGAAGCTGCCACTTTGCTCCAGGGCCCCCAGCTCTCGTGGCTCAGGCTGTCTGTCCACAGCAAGGCCTCACCGCCTTCCCACGCAGGCCTTCCTGAGCGGGAAACTCTGCCGAGAACTGCCATCGTGCACCCCCAGAATCAGCGTGGTGATGGGGTGAGCTTGCTTAGAGAATAAGGATTCACATGTCAAGGCATGCGAGTTGCTAGACTGGCTCCTGTGGGGTCCCTAGTGGTACAGGAGGGGACTAGGGTGATGGGCCCCCCATCAAAGATGAATGAACTCATCTCCTCACCACCTGGGCCTGCTGCCCGGAGCTGGGCCCTGGGGAAGGGCTGAGGGGACCCTGAGCCGTAGAGCTGCATCAAGGTGCATCCAGAGGTGGTGGACGGTTTCCAGGCACACCAGGGTGGGAGGGGGCACCCTTCAGGTCATTGGTGAAACCAGTGTCATCAGCGCCAACACGGACACCCCGGGTATAGACAGAGAGGGCTGGCAAGGCCGCGTCTCCTGACTGCTGGGACCCCCGAGCTGCCCCACTGAGAGGAGCTCAGCCCTACAGGGCCAGCAGGGGCCAGTACCTCAGGGGAGTGGGGTGGGTGGGAGCTGCTGGACGAGCCCAGAGCCATAGGCCTGGGGAGGGGTTGTTGGGGGTGGAGAGGTGAGGACAGGTTGGCCCCCATTCCCAGGGAGACCCTGCAGGGCAGAGCGTGTCCCACACAGTCTCCTGAGAAGAGCTGATCAATGTCTTCCATCACGCCGTGTAAACTCACCCTGGTGCTTCCTTCAAAATATGTTAGACGCGTGAAAAGAAGCATGTCAGAGGGCGTCTGCTGGCGCCTTACCAACCCTGGATGCTGACACGGGCAGCCCAGTGCTGCTCCGTCTGGCCTGAATCCGCACTCTATGCCCTGCGGCTGGACTGCCCAGGTGACCCCAGATGGGGACTAGCATGGACTGTGGGAGCTGTTCCCCCTTTCTCACTTGCAGACACCCGGGGAGGTCCCGTCTCCCTGCCCCGGAGCCTGAGAAACACTGCCGTCATTATTCAGTGGATCAGTCGTATCCACTCTTTCCAACACCGTGGACGGCAGCGCCCCAGGCTTCCCTGTCCTCACCATCTCCCAGAGTTTGCTCGAACTCACACCCGTGGCGTCAGTGTTCAGGAGACATGCTGTGTTCGAAGGTTCTTCCCTAAATCCTTACTCTGAGCAATGAAGACTGAAAATCTGGGTGAGGATCCTGGGTCTGAAGCAAGGGAAACACCCCACTGCACAGCACTTCTGTTCCCCGCTGTAGGTCTAGCTGTGTTTACTGGCAGCTCACATTAGCTAAATACAGGATCTGGAATAACTGGAAAACAGCTGTGTTACAATCACTGTCATCAAATAGAGCTTTGCGGTCGTGTTCAGAGGGGCAGCCGCACCCTCTGCCGAGGGAACGTGTGTAACTCTCTGCGATGTTCCTGGCGCCTCCCCTGCTTGCGATGAGCCTCTGTGTGAAGGTGCCGGGTGCCTGGGGCTCCCCGGGGTCAGATCGCCTTCACGCCAGCCCACACCGGCACCCAGGTCTCCAAGGAAACAGCCGGGCGCCCAGGCGCTGCTGACCAAGAATGTGCACGGCTCCTCTCAAGCCTCTGCTCCCCCTGGGTTTGCATTCCTGACAGCGAGCCGCACAGCGATTCCCCATGATATCCTTAATCCTGATATTTCCAGCACGCGGCACAACAGAAAGGTCATGAGCTGGCTAATTTTAAAATAGCATTTTGATCACTTATCTTGCTGGAGTGTCAGACACGGGGCTGGCAGAACTGACACGTGCTTATTACCACCTTTGGGTTCCTGAAACCAAACCGAGCCATTTGAAGGCCTCTCTTGAGCGAGCACGCAGACGGCCATCAATCAGGGGGCCTGGCTGCTTAGAACAGTCCCCACCATGAGCCGGCTGCTGAGCACTCATCGGTCTAACTGCTGCTTTAGAAACGCTGGTGTTTCTTTTTGGAAGATGGTGTTGGGAATCAGGGTGATGCTAGGAACAATAATAGTAATTTCTTAGAGACTTGCTTTGTATCGGCTTTTTAGCATGAACCATCCAGTGTAGCAGCTCCCTTCTCACCCCTCTGGCCAGGGGGCGCCTTCATGATCTGCACTTTTTTAAGGTTGGAGAAAGCTGAGGGGCGGGAGGTGACAGGCAGAGAGGAGAGGGTTTGCATCTCCTGTGACGGAGGGGCTCCATGAAGTGGCTCCTGCCTGGTGCTCCATTGTCTCTTCTGTCCCCTCTTAAATTAGAACAATAGAAAACTGAGACCGCTCTTCATTTTGCACAAAAGATTTTTCCTTTATGGAAAGTTGGGGGCAAAAGGGAACACAGGACCCCCTGGAGCCCTCAGCCTGCATCTCTGGCTGCACTGACCCCAGGGGGCCCGGGAAAGGGGGGCATTTAGCCCCACTGTAAACTGAAAGTCACTCAGCCGTGTCCGACTCTTTGCGACCCCAGGGACTATACAGTCCATGGAATTCTCCAGCCCAGAATACTGGAGTGGGTAGCCTATCCTTTCTCCAGCAAATCTCCCTGACCCAGGAATCAGACTGAGGTCTCCTGCCTTGCAGGCGGATTCTTTACCACCGAGCTACCAGGGAAGCCCCAAACAAGGACAACGAGGCATAGGGTGTGAGGTGACCTGCAGATGCACACAGCTCGAGAGGCTGACCGGGTTTGAGCCCAGAACACCTGCCTTCCAGGCTTCACTGCTTTTAGGGTCTGACTGTACAGCTGGTGGCGGGGCAGGGAGGGCAGAATGTCCGTGTTACAAGAAAACGCAGAAACACGCTACAGAGAGACCGAGCGTGATCAAAGAGTCTTCTAGACCTGCTTGAGAAATGCCTGTTTTGATGGAGAGTTTCCAGCACCTTCTGTCATAACTCTTGGCTTCAGCTTTGGGGGCAAGGGCCAGAGTAAGAGTGTGAGGAAGACAGGGTGATTATAGCCAGTGGTTGTGGAGAAAGATGCGCTGAGGCGTTCAGTTGCTGCAACAACCCTACAGCTCCTGCAAATGAGGGCATGGGGCTGAGAAATGCCCGCCCCTATTAGAGAAGAACACAGCGGCTCCTCCTCACCAGCCTTCTCACTGCCCATGGCTTCCTGGCGGTTCCCCGTCACCCCAGGAGCTGAGGCGAATCCTCTAGGAGAACCCAGCTGAGGGCTGGCCCCCTAAGCTGGCTCCCCTCCGTGACCAGGCCCAAGCACTGGCCTTGCCTTGGCCTCCTGGCATGGCCACCCCCGGGAATCCGGACTCCAGGGACTGGGTCTCCACCCCGAGTCCATGCGTCTGGGCCCTGTCCTGCATCCGGTTCCTTCTTACCTGTCGCTTCTCCAGGACCGGAGGCAAACAGTCCATCCCAAGGGACGCCCCCAGGATTTCTAATCCTGGCCCTTATTGGCCCCTCCTCCGGTGCATTGAAACCTCTGCCCTCTCTTGCCCAGCCAGGCCAGCCACCCCCCAACCAGTGACCCTGGTTCCCCAGGCCTCCAGGACCCAGAATCATTCACTCAGGCCCTGGACAAAGGTCCCATCCTCACGTTATCTATCTCATTTGATGGTGAGCAGCAATCCCCCTGCTCCCAGCCCCCTCTAGTCTCTGTTTCTGCATAAACAAGAAGGCTTTCCCATCTCGCTCGGAAGAAAGCTTCTTTCTCCTTCGTATAATTACAACTGTGATGATCACTGTCTCGCAGTAGGAATCTGTTTACTCCTCCATGTAAACCTTCTTGTCTTGCCATCTAATTTCCATTCACAGTGAAAAAAGATACAAGCACATTTCTTTTCACCCAAACCTTTAAAAAAAGGGTATTACTTTGTTTCTTCTGAATTTTATTACCTCTGTGAATCACATCATTACTTTCCCTTATTTTTTCTTAACAGATGAGAAAGCGCAAGTCTCTGTAATTACAGATTGGATCCCAAATGTCACAACTTCAGATCCTCCACCACCGGTGAATCCTGGCGTACAACCTACACCTTTCCTCAGAGGGAGAGGTGTTTTGGTCAGGATGGTCCTAGCAGTAATTTGGCAGGTCAATGGCTTGAAGAGACAGGGTCCTGGCTTTATAAAATAAAAGTGGTTGTGCCAGTCGGCTTCCCAGGTGGCACTGGTGATAAAGAATTTGCCGGCCAGTGCAGGAGGCATGAGGGAAATGGGTTGGATCCCTGGATTGGAAAGATCCCCTGAAGGACGAAATGGCAACCCACTCCAGTATGCTTGCCTGGGAAATCCTGTGGACAGAGAAGCCTGGTGGGTACAGTCCGTGGGATGGCAAAGAGTCGGACACGAGTGAAGAGACTGAGCACGCACACACGTGCCAGTCATCAGGACACACTCAAAACCCGGACAGTCCTTTGCAAAGGGAGGAAGAAGTGCTGGGTGTGGTGGGATGCTCTCTGCAGCTGTGGCCGCGCTGACTCCTGGGGACCCCTTCCTGCAAGCTGTCTGACGGACTCCAGGCCAATGGACAGAAGCATTGGTGATTCCCAGAGCCACGCCACTATTGTGACTGCCGGTAGCAAAACTGATGGCCCATCCCCTGGAGCCAGGCGCCAGGCCAGGGCACAGCCATGCTCATCAAGAGAAGAGTCCCCAGTGCTGGGCATTTGTTGAGGACTGAATGTCTGTGCTCCTCGCAGATTCCTATGTGAAAATCCTAACCCTAGTGATGGTGTTAGGAGCGGGGACTTTTGGGAGGTGGGAGGTCATGAGGGCTGGGCCCCTGTGATGGGATTCATGCCCTTATGAGAGACCCCCAGAGCCCTCTGGCCCTCTCTCCATCCACCTGAGGACACAGGAGGAACCCATCAGCCGCAACCTGGAAGGGGGTTCTCACCAGAATCCCGCCATCCTGGCCCCCGGATCTCAGATGTCCAGTCCCCAGAACTGAGAAGTAAATTCCATGCACTCTGATTATAACAGCCCCAACTGACTGGGGCTTTCCTGACGGCTCAGCTGGTAAAGAATCCGCCTGCAATGCAGGAGACCTGGGTTCGATCCCTGGGTTGGGAAGATCCCCTGGAGAGGGGAAAGGCTGCCCACTCCAGTGTTCTGGCCTGCAGAATTCCGGGGACTGTATAGTCCATGGGGTCGCAAAGAGTCGGACACGACTGAGTGACTTTCTCTTTCACTACTTTCAACTGACTGAGATAGGATGAGAGAAAACAGGGCTCAGAGAATAGAAATGACTGTCCTGGATCACACAGCTGGGTGCCTGAGCTGGGATTTGAAAGCAAGTCTATCTGATTAGCTGACAAAGGTCCAGTTAGTCAGAGCTATGCTTTTTCTAGTAATCATGTATGGATGTGAGAGCTGGACCATGAAGAAGGCTGAGCACTGAAGAATTGATACTTTCGAACTGTGGTGTTGGAGAAGATTCTTGAGAGTCCCTTGGAATGCAACGCGTTCAAACCAGTCAATCCTAAAGGAAATCAACCCTAAATGCTCATTGGAAGGACTGATGCTGAAGCTAAAAATCCAATACTTTGGCCACCTGATACAAAGAACTGATTCATTAGAAAAGACCTTGATGCTGGGAAAGATTGAAGGCAGGAGGAGAAGGAGGTGACAGAGAATGAGGTGGTTGGATGGCCTCACCGACTTAACAGACATGAGTTTGATCAAACTCTAGGAGATAGTGAAGGTCAGGGAAGCCTGGTGTGCTGCAGTCCATGGGGTTGCAAAGAGTCGGACACAATTTAGCGACTGAACGACAAGTGTCTGAGTTGATGCTGCGCTCTGTTCTGTGAAGTCTCCCTGCCTCCGCTCCCTCAGTGAGTAGTGAGGTTGGGAGAAGGAAAGTCCAGGAGGCTGAAGGTGGTGGAGCACTGGCTGGTTCCAGGCAGCCTTGAGCCCAGGTCCCCTTTTGTTCCTGCCACACGTCCTGCAGTTCAGGGTCCCGCGCTCAGAGCAGCAAGTGTAGCAGCCAGCTACCAAGGTCCAGAGCCTGGCCCCAAACCCAGCTGGCTCTGACTCAGGCCCTCGCTCAGCTGGCTGTGGACTTGGACTTGACCCTGACCCGCTACAGCCATCACTGCCATCAGAAATGCGCGCCTGTCTCCACACACAGAGACACCCCGGGCCAGCCTCCCTTCCTCCCAGATCTGCTCCCCCTCCTCCCGGGACCCCCAGCACCTTGTCTCGCAGGTAACGGCCAGAGACCGGAGGTCCACGTCCTTCCCGGGGGGCCCTCGTGGTAAAGAACCTCCTGCCAAAGCAGGAGACGTGAGAGACGCAGGTTCCATCCCAGGTGGGGAAGGTCCCCCGGGAGGGGAGTTGGCACCCCACTCCAGCATTCTTACCTGGAGGATCCATGGACAGAGGAGCCTGGCGGGCTATGGTCCACGGGGTCTCACAGTGTCAGACACGACTGAAGTGACTTAGCACTCAGCCGGCACCTTTATGAAGACTCACCTAGGTGTGGGGAGGGGGGAGTTCTGCCTGTAGGTGTTGTCTCCCCTTTTTCCTGAAGTCACGGGTCTAACCTCCCCCAGTCCCGACTTCCCTGCCAGCCTCCCTCTGATTTTTGACGATGATGCCGTGTCATGCGGAGTCCCTGCTCAGGACGGCCTTTGCAGGTGTAACCTGTCTTTTCTCCTGGCCCTTATTGTTTTATGCACGCTTCCTAGGAGATGCTCCTTACACCAGAGTTTTTAGGTGACCAGGTACTCAGGGGTGTTGAACATCAGCCCAAATGGACAGCATGCCTGTCTCCCAGAGATGAGCAGTCTGACTGGTGGGCATGGGTCTCTTCAAGGTGGGGAGTGCGAGAGTACCTCTGTTTGTGTGAAGGACCGCCGGATCTCGTTAGGTGGAAACAGACTGTGTTTGCACTCTACAGAAGTGCCCAGTGACAAGCGCGGGTGGACTCACAGCAGCTAAATGGCTGCACTGCGCCGGCAGTCACACGGCTATCTCCCAGCTGCAAGCCCGCTCTCCTGCCCTCTGCTCTGCGGTGCTGCAGCCACACTCTTCCAGCCTCACTTCTGATTCTCCAGGCGGCTCAGTACTACGTCCTGCCAAGAGGAGAGACTGTCAGTCTGGAAGAGGGGGAGGGGATCACTCCACTTTGCTTCCTGCTCTCTCACCATGACTAGTCTAGGCTGGTTACTACCAATGTCATCCTAGCAAGAAGTCCTCCCAGAAGCTTCCTGCAGATGAAAACAGCTCGCAGCCTTCCCCAAGCCAGCAGGATCAGCCTGGTACACTCACTCCACACACCCCCTCACAGCCCTGGGTCTCAGCCCCCCAGTAACTCTTCTCCAGCCAGCCAGCACCCAGCTCCGAGGTTCAGCTCTGAGAGAAGTGCTCTCTTGGCTCAAAGTCTGAATCGCCTCAGCCTCTCCCTTGCCCCGCTCTGGCAGTGGTTTCAGCAGCTACAGCCTCTGTGACACTTCAGCATTGTCTGTTTACCAGTAACCTAGTTAACAACTTTATATTACATTATTCCTGCTTAGTAGCCGGTACAGATTTTGCTTCCTGATCAGTTGCCAACTAGTATCCAGTTTCATAAAAATTCCTCCTGCTAAGAGGGGTGGAGTCCAGCAGAGAGGGACATGGCTCAGAGCCAGGACCCTCAGGCTTAGCCCCTGGCCCTGGCCGTGCCCCTGGAAACGTGACGTAAACTCTCTGTTCCCTGATGATCTAGTCCATGAAGTTGGGGTCTACTCCATAGGCTTGATCTGGGGATTTAGGCAGTTAAAATATTCAGAGGACCAAGGAGCACAAAGGCCACTAAATTAGCATTCAAACCCTTAAATAAACCGTGCGCAGTCACTCAGTCACACCATTATTATTATTATTATTATTATTGCCATGGGAGAGTAATAAAAAAATAAAAATGCTGGCAGGTACTCTTCCAAGAGTCTCTCAAGGGACTCCTGAGAGTCCCTTGGACTGCAAGAAGATCCAACGAGTCCATCCTAAAGGAAATCAGTCCTGAATACTCATTAGAAGGACATGTTGAAGCTGAAACTCCAATGCTTTGGGCACCTGATGTGAAGAACTGACTCATTTCAAAGACCCTGATGCTGGGAAAGATTGAAGGCGAGAGAAGGGGACAACAGAGGATGAGATGGTTGGATGGCATCAGTGACTCAGTGGACATGAGTTTGGGTGAACGCCGGGAGTTGGTGATGGACAGGGAGGCCTGGTGAGCTGCAGTCCATGGGGTCGCAAGGAGGACACGACTGAGCAACTGAACTGGACTGAACTCTTCCAAAAACAACCCCCGAATCTTACCTCCTAATAATAAACACTATTAATTTCCTATGAACATCAAGGCAGACTTTCTGACTTAGATGCAGATAGAATAGGAGGCATGCATATGGGAGAGTAACACTCTGCCCCAGCAGAATCACAATCGACATTACTGTTTTATGAGGACATTAGGTTTTATTTTGCTAGGATTAAACCAAAAAGAACAGAGGCGAAGTCGAGGAAATTTCTGGTTTTTAGATAAATATCTCTATATTTTACTTCCTACAAGACCCCCCTGCGATTTTAAACATAAAAACATTATGAAAAATATCTAGGCTCTAGCCCTTTGTTTAGGTAGAGTTTCCGTTTACTCAGTAACAATTGACTCACTCTGCTGGGAGATTTAAAAGGCCCAGGGTTTCACCCACTCTCACCTCTTTCTGTGCTTGTCAGCGCAGGTGTTATTATCCTGATTGCTATTGTCAGGATTTAGAAAACATCCTGTTCCATAACTACAGTTCTCACAGGTGTTTATTATCAGTGCTCCCCCAAAGGCCTTCTACCACTGGTTTTCCATCCCCGAGAGCCCTATGTTTTATTCATCTCTGTTCTCAAATCCGTGTCAAACAGACATTTCTGGAGGCTGAACCGTTACAGTATCCCCAAGAAAACTCCGAGCCGGGAGATGGAGCGGCTGGTCCCTGGCACTGGGGTCATCGCTGTGGACCACGTCTGCGCTGGACTCGGGAGCACCTCCCTCACTCATCAGCATTTCCTTAAAGTCACCACTACAATGTCTCAGGACGAGCTCAGCGTGGGCCCCCTTGCAGACCTCTCTGTCCAGCAGCCTCATGCTATTACAGTGAAACCTTCCTTCCCTGCTGGCTCAGAGGGTAGAGCATCTGCTTACAATGCAGGAGACCCGGGTTCGATCCCTGGGTGGGGAAGGTCCTCTGGAGACGGAAATGGCAACCCACTCCCGTACTCTTGCC
Source organism: Ovis aries (assembly GCF_016772045.2). Taxonomy (NCBI): domain Eukaryota; kingdom Metazoa; phylum Chordata; class Mammalia; order Artiodactyla; family Bovidae; genus Ovis; species Ovis aries. The sequence continues at coordinate 49,423,633 of NC_056075.1, read as the reverse complement.
TGGAAAATCCCGCGGACGGAGGAGCCTGGTGGGCTACAGTCCACGGGGCCGCAAAGAGTCAGACGCGACTGAGCGACTTCACTCCCAATTTCCTCGGGTTGGGCCATAAAAACAGACAGTGCTGGCGCCCAGCTCCAGGTCTGCAGCTCCAGGAGGAGGCGCCCTCCGCAGGGTCCCTTCCCAGGACTTGCCCTGATGGGGGTGTGTGTTCCGAAAGCCTCCCTAAGGGGCGGACACAGGGGACCAAGGCCAGGAACGAGGCTCTTCATCCCTCCTTGCACCTCCAGGCTCCCCTCTGAGACGATCTCTCTGAATCTCAAGGACTGCCTTTCCTTGCTGGCTGTCTTGGGGGGCAGTTCTCATAGAAGTGTGTTCTCCTGGCTTTTGTCTTCCTGAAAGCATCTCTTCCTTTAAAAAAAAATTCAACCGCAAGGTATAATATGCATGTAATAAAAGGCACTTGAATTAAGTGAACAGTTGAGAGAGTTGACTCTCCGTGTAGCCACGCCCACACTCAGGATAAATGACCCCCCACAGTCTCCCATGCCCCTGAGTTTGGTTTCTGGACCACAGCACACCCAGCCCCAGGAAAGCCCTGATCTGCCTCCCCACGCTGGTTTGGTCAACTCTAAGCTTTCACACAAAGGAGGTCACCCTCGTGTGTCTGACTGCTGGTACTCCGCACCCCGTCATCAGGGCATAAAATTAAACAAGGAAACTAATGAATACAACTGCATTTCAGTTAATTCACACAGACTCACTGAAGAGGGGAAACTCACCCAAGAACATTTGAACAAGAGGACTTGGCTGCGTAGCCTAACTATAAAGGCCGGAAAGAAGAGCCTGTGGACAGATGCTGACCTCTGGCTGGTGAGTGCGTTCTCTCAGTGGTGCGGTTGGCACTTCTGAAATGCATTTCTAAACAGATAGGCCTGTGTCAATGGGAGAGCACCCTGAGGTGATACACTCAGCTTCTCGGGTGGTGGGGGGGAATCACAAATATGGGAGAGGAGCTGTGGTCCCCATTTTGCCTCTGAGCTTGAAGTGAGGTGTGAGTATCCACCCCTGTTAGGATCCACTTGCCAGAGCACAGAACCATTCTCACGCTGTTCTTATCAAGAAATGCAGAATCTGAGTGTAATTATGGGAAAGCATCAGACAAACCCGCATTGAGCATCTTATGAGATAACTTCCCATCCTCTTGAAGGATGTCAAAGCAGTGAATCGTAAAAGTGAGAGGCTCTGACCTAGATGAGGGGGAACCAGGCAGCTGGACCTCCGATATCAGGCTGCAAAAAGCTAAATGAGAGTGAACGACATTATGGGAACAACGGGAGAGCATTGAATAAGGATTTTGGATTAGATGGTAACATCAGATTGGTGCAAGGTTTCCTGACTTTGAGAATTTTTCTGTGGTTATATAACAGGATGAACTTGTTCTAAGGGAACAGACGCTAAAGTGTTCAGGAACAAAGGAACGCCACGTCTGCAAAGACACACATGTGAGTGCGAGAGGGATTTGAGTCACATACGATCATGGAGAGAGAAGGGGCACGAATGATGGATGGGGAAAAGGCAATAGTGGTGAGCCGGGGTAGCGTGTAGATAGGGCTAGCTTACTATTCTTACACATTCTCTGCTTTTGAAATCATGTCAATAAAAAGTTCCCTACATGGCGTTATCTCATGGTCTTCTGGATCTCATTTCTGAAATTCAGCTTTCAGCCTTACTGTTCCCATGGAGGTAGGGGTTCTTCTTCCTCTTTTTTTTATGTACAAGTAATTCGTTTTTTCTAATTTATTTATTTTCAATTGAAGGATAATTGTTTTATAGAATTCTGCCGTTTTCTGTCAAGCCTCAACTGGAATCAGCCGTAGGCATACATATGTCCCCTCCCTTCTGAAGCTCCCTCCCATCTCCCTCTCTTCTCCCCCTTTACTATTTTCCTTATTTTGCTCTCCGCCTCTTCTGGTCTCTGCTTTTCGGGAACGTGAGGGTGGTTTGCCCGAGGAGGGTTTTCTTTGTGTCTGTCCTGCTCTGGATGGGGAGCACGCCTTAAATCCACGACATGACGTTTTCAATTGGGTTTGGGCCTCTGTTATGGACTGAACTGTGTTCGCCCAGATTCCTATGTCAAAGTCTCACCCCAAGTGTGACCGGGTGTGGGAAACAGCCCTTAAGGAGGTGAATCTATGCTCAAATGGGATCATAGGTGTGGAGCCCTAATCCTACTGGTGCCCTTTTAAGAAAAGGAAGAGACGCTAAAGACCTCCTTCTTCCCATGTGCACAGAGGAGAAGGCGTGCAGGACACAGAGGTGCGATGTGCAAGCCCAGGAGAGCCAGCCCGGCTGGAGCCTCGACCGCGGGCTTGCAGCCTCCGGAGCCGTGAGAAGGCAACTGCTGTTTAGGTCGTGCGGTCTCACAATCTGTCATGGCAGCCTGAGCTGACGAATACAGCATCAGTTTTGGGAAACAAACAGCCAGAATTCTAAACATTCCCCCCATCTTATTCTCTCTCTGCTTCCCTTTGGGGACACTAGTGTACAGTATGTAAGTCTATGTATAAGCCAGATAAGCAACAAGGCTACAGTCCACAGGGTCTCAAAGAGCTGGATATGACTAAAGCAACTTAGAAAGCACGCACAGCAATACAGCCATTGCTTTGCAATAACGTTAAATGGAATCTAATATATAAAAATGCTGAACCACCATGTTGCACACCTGAAACTATTATAATATTATATATCAACTATACTTCAATTAAAAAAATTGAAGAAATGGTACGTAAGTTTCTTGGACACTAGAGTCTCATAGAAGTTTATCATGAAATACGGTTCTCATCTACCTTGTGTGTGTGCTAAGTTGCTTCAGTCATGTCCAATTATTTGCAATCCTATGGTCTGTAGCCCGCCAGGCTCCTCTGTCCAGGGGATTCTCCAGGCAAGAACACTGGAGCGGGTTGCCGTGCCCTCCTCCAGGGGGTTCTTCCCGACCCAGGGATTGAACCTGCGTCTCTTGAGCTGCTGCATTGGCAGGCGGGCTCTTTAACACCAGCCCCACCTCCTTCTGCTTAGAATGGAGTGAGGAACGGAGGCTTTCATTACTAGTGTTTCTCTAGTGTGGGTAAACTGCATGAATTTTTGACTTGGAGATTTCTTTTAAAAAATTAAAACATAAAAATTTTTTGAGGGAAGTTTGGTATGTATCCTGCATGGTCAACTAAAGCAAGTCTGAGCCCAGCAGACTTGAAGTTCTATCCCGTGAGTCCAAGTATCTCTGAAAATGATAATATGTGTTAAAGCATCATCTACTTTGAAATCTATAAACTGCAAGTGATGGTGAGGAGAGCCATCCACAAGTGGCTCTCCCAGGGGACGTTTCTGTGCACAAATCTCAGACCGACTCCCAGCTCTGGATGATAAGGAAAGCGAGTCCAGCAACTCCGAAGAGGCCTGTCAGCCCTCGCCAGTTTCGGCATCTTCTGAAAGATGCTTTGATCTAATCTATGAAAAAAAGGGCTACCGGCTTGAGGAATGAAGACAGACAAACACGTAGGCAACGGAGCACCAGCAAACCACCAGGCGGGCCTGAGCGCCCCGAAGCCCGCGTCAGGCTCTGGCTGAGGCTGTTAATTCTGGCCGTGTGGGCGCTCACGCTGGAGGACGAGCAGCTGAACCTGGTGGGCCCCCAACACTTCGGCCACGGCTGGTCTGTCAGTGTCTGGCACTGAACTCATTTCTGTAAAAAGACTGGCATTTTAAAGAGTGAGCAAGTGATTGTTGATTAGCGAAGAAGAACCTACTAGTTGTTTTATAAGAAGTATGACATCGGTATAAGAACACAGTATTCAAGCTATTTTGGAGGTGTGTGCAACATACAAATTTATTTGGAAATTCATGCAGTGTATAAAAGGATGTTTTAGATGTTTTTCAGCTTAAATGTCAGAAATTGAGAATGCTATAACATTCTAGTTAGTGTCAAAGACAACTCTGAAATTGTTTCCTTGCCTGAGAAGGAATCCAGGGCTTCTCATCTGCATGCGACACTGCGGCAATGCCCCTGCACCGCGGCAATGCCCCTAGGCCGCGGCAGTGCCCCTACGCCGCGGCAGTGCCCCTACGCCGTGGCAGTGCCCCTACATTGCGGCAATGCTCCTACACCGTGGCAATGCTCTATTAAAGGCAGTTCTACGATTTCCGGGTAGAGGTTTGCTGGTCAACCTGCAGCCTTGCTGTGCGAACCCTGACCTGCCTGGCATCCAGCCTGGCATGTGGCCACGCACTAGGAGCCAGCCTGGGCCTGGAACCTCCTTGTCTGGCCTGGGAAGTTCAGTCCTGATCATTTGTGACCACTCCAGTGTTGTGCAGGGATGTCAGGGATGGAGGCACAGGTGAAGTCTGGAAATGACTGGATGCCAGGTCTGACCTCTCCAGGGAGCATCCCCATGACATGGGCTCCACGGCCACTGATGCTACCTCTCGGAGATAGAGAGAAAGAGGAGGAGGGCAGGTGGGAGCCCCAGAGCGCATGTCGCCATGTGGCGGGCACACCCTCCAGTGAGGAACAGAGGTCCTGTGTCATCTGTCTCCTCTCCCGCCTGGCTGTGCCCAAGCCTCAGCCTGTGGCCATGTCCTGGGGCAGGCAGTGTGGATCTTGGCACACACACACTTGCCGCAGGCTTCCCCTTCCGGAGCAGGTGCGCTCTTGTTCACTCAGACTTCAGTGGAGGTTGAAGGGCAGGGGGCGAGCTGAACCTCAGCGCAGACAGCACGTGTGAAGCTGCCTTCTCCTCCAATTCAGCCAAACGTCATCCGGAAGCCAAGTCTGGACCTGATCGCACCTCCACCGCAGAAGCTCTGCTGACCCACTGCAGAGGCCGTTCAGCAAGGACCTGTTTCCCGCGGCTCACTAGTGGCCAGCTGCAATCGCTCTACCTTATTTGCAAGGGCAGGGGCGAGAAACGAACACATCCCAGATGAGAACTCTTACTAGAGGGCAAACACAACTCGCTAAAGACAAGACGCGGGTGGTTGGACACAGTCAGCCAGCTGCAGAGAAGCTGCCAAGGACACGACCGAGGGATTCCTCGCTGGGGCCTGGGGACTCGGAGACGCCGGGGGCCAAACCGTGCCTGCAGGAGGCTGCGGTCTCTCAGGAGGTTCTTGTCGGGTGACTAATGGCAATAACATGTCTTCAAAGTTGAATTAAGTTGTCTTCACTGCCAGCAACTTCCCAGCATTCCTGGTTTACTCATGCACAAGGACTCACTGGTTCAGGGCAAGACAGCCACCATGTAGAACAAAACAGTTCCTCAGGGTTAAAAGCACTTTTTTAAAAAAAATCAAGACTGCAACAAAGCCCCCCAAACAAGTAGTTTTGATTTTTTTAATTGCTGAGCTTTCTTTTTAGAACACTTTTAGATTCACAGTGAAACTGAGTGGAAGGCTGAGTCCCCTGCCCGCTGACTCACACAGGCACAGATACCCCCAGGAGTAACAGCCCACGGTAATGGCATGTTCACTAAGAAACCTGCGCTGACAGACACACCTTAGTGCCCCAAGGCCTGCAGGCTACACGAGACTTCACTCTTGGCGTTGTACATTCTGTGAGTTTGCACAACATGTGTGACGGTGTGTATCTACCATCACTTTTGGGTTTCAGAAGCCACACTTGCCTTATTGACAGAGAAGGCTTTCTAGGAATTCCTGCGGCTGAGTCGCCCAGCACTAGGCTGGTCTGACGTATAAGGAGTCAGGCATGGAAAGGAGCATCCTGGAGATTTCAGCCCAGAGTGGGAAGGACACGGGTGGAAGGGCACCTGTCCCGGCCCCCGGGAGAGGGAAGCCTTCCAAGGCGTGAGGGTGGGGAGAACGAGGATGGTGCAGCGGGCAGAGTAGCGGGTCCCCCAGAATGTCCGTGTCGTCCTCCCCCAAACCTGTGGCTGCACCACATACAGCAAAAGGGCTTTGCAAGAGGAATTAAGAATCTTCAAAAAGGCAGATTAGCCCGGATTACCCAGATAAGCCCCCAGGTAATCACAAGGGTTCTTACACAGCATGAATTTTCCCAGGCTCCGCACGTTAAGTGGTCACTGCCCGATCACAGGAAGCCTCATTGCCCTCCTCCTGGGCCAGCCCGGACCTGCTCTTACTGTCTAGAATCTGCTGGGTCCCATTCCCTGCTTTTGCCCTCTCTCTACCCGGTTCATGCTTCCTCTGAGACAGTGTTAGCAAAGAAAACGGAGCAGTTCTAAAGGGGGCAGGGCCTCCTGACGCGAAGAGCTGGCTCATCAGAAAAGACCCTGATGCCGGGAAAGATTGGAGGCAGGAGGAGAAGGGGATGGCAGAGGATGAGATGGCTGGATGGCATCACCAACTCAATGGACATGAGTTTGGGTAAACTGAGGGAGTTGGTGATGGACAGGGAAGCCTGGCGTGCTGCGGTTCGTGAGGTTGCAAAGAGTTGGACACGACTGAGTGACTGAACTGAACTTTGGGGAGAAGACAGTAAGCCACGTACCTCCAGGGAGCTGATGTAAAGGCCCTCGGGTCAGGGTGTTCCAGGAATGTCAGGCGCAGTCTTCCTCACACACAGTTACAACCCTGGAGCCTTAAACAGTGCCTGACGCAGGTGGTGATAAACGTTTGTTGAAGGGATAAACAAAGTCTTAGACACTCAGGAAAATCTGTTGAATAAAATGAATGTGGGCTGCCTTCTAGATGTGGGAAACGGAATTATTAAGGGAAGGCCAGTCCTTGCCCAGGGGCCTCAGACCTTTGAGGACGCCACAGCACAGACACGGACAAGACTCCAGTGCAATGGAAGGCGGGCACCACAGAAGCAAATCCACTTCCCAGGGTCACCAGAGAAATACCCACCGTGTGTCTGATTGCCGAGACTTCCCAGTCTCGAGATATCCCCAGAGTTAGTAAGTGTTAGTTGCCCAGTCTAATTGCTCTGTGCTAGGGGAACAACAGGGCTGATGACCCTAGTTGTCCAGAGCAGTAGGGCTGATGACCCTACTTGCTCCAAGGGGGTGGCAATAGGGCTGATGACCCAATTGCTGGGGGAACTTACCTTCGAATAGCCTGTTCCGGGCGCCACTTGCCGGGGTCCAGCCCCGGTGGATCCAGGGTGATTCGAAGGTGGGGACGGAGTTGGCGCCTCTGGAAATAACTTACTTAATTACAGATAGAAAGGGATTAAAAGATTAGCGGAGAAAAAGAGGCTGAATAACTTGGTTCACATGGGATACCAATCACCACCTACGTAGGCCGCAGGCGTCTTCCCGTTCTCCAGAAGGAGAGGTGGCACTGAGGCCCCCCCGGTCCGATCTTAGAAGCCCAGGCAAAATTAGTAGGCTTGGCGGGTACCCATGTACCAGATGGAAATTCGGCCAGAAAATAGTAGGAGAGAAAAAAGGGGGTTGAATAACTTGGTTTACGTGGGATACCAATACAATTCCAAGACAAGGAATTTGCACCATCTACGTTGGGCCACCGGTGCCACTTGAATATCAGAAGGTGCCCCTCCTTGGGCTCCTTCTCGCGTGGTCTTGAAAACCGGGGCGAATAAGTAGACTTGGAGGGCACCCACGCTCCAGATGGGAATTCAGCCCGAAAAATGGGGAGCAGAAAAGAACGACATGAGGGAATCAGTCTTTCCGGAAACTGATCCGATTTCTTTATTTTTGGGTTTGCTTATATACCTTTTGTTACACATAGGGATGAATACAGAGTCACACGGGGGTCAGCAGTCCTGACCTTTATCAAAATCAGGTGCTTCACATAAATGTATAAAAAAAAGGTACATCATCTTCTGGCCATGAGTGAGACCTGCTGACATTTTATGATGCTTTCTTTCTGATAACCAAAAAACTTATTTCTTCCAAGGGTTTTTTTTTTCTTAAACTAGGCACCACCCTCCAAATAAAGTTACATTCCTATAGGGTGAGGGTGTAGTGAGTTACAATCAAGAAAAGAATTTATTTAACCCAAGGTTAACATGATTAATCTTAAAGGTTAATACTTATTTCTCCTATATGCTTAAAGGTTAATACTTATTTCTTCCTATTTGCTAGTTATATTCATTATAAGAGTAGGGAACATGGAGATTTAGCAGCAAACATCAACCCAACAAATGAAAATCCTTTCACCAATGCTCCTCTTAAGATCTATTTAGTCTTAAGATATGATAAAGTTACATTCTTACACAGCAAGGACACAGTGATTTATAACAAAGTACAGTGATCTATTACAAAAGAGAAAATCCATTAACTCAAAAAGTCTAGTATTGCTAACATCAAAAACTACCATATTTCCTTTGCTATATTCCAAATACATTGATTAATATATTCCCAGGTATCTAAGGATATAGAGGCCTGGCGGCGATCATTGACTCAACAAGAAGAAAAAGCCCTATGCTAATTAAGACTCTCAAAATACTCCAAAACTCTCTGTGCTGTTTATGGTTGAGAGGTAGTAAACAATCATGTGCCTAGTGGCAGCAGTAAGGATAATCCTGTCACACAAGCTAGTCTGTCAGCAGAGAGGTTTGACCTGAGACATCCTTGTCCCACCCAGAGCAGGGAATTAGCAGCAATTATTGACACAACAAATGAAGAGACCCTTCACCAATATAATTCCTAACCAACTATACTAATAATTTCTAACTCCCCAAAAGATTTTGCCTTTAGTAAGTCTAAAACATCTCATGCCTCTCAGGTTGGGAGGCTGTAAACAATCACATGTGGCCGGACAAACCTATACAAGTGGGCTAGATAACCTTCAGAGGAGTCTGTAAGCTGAAACACTCTTGTCACGCCCAGGAATTTCTATTGCTTTGGAGCTGCACGTTTACTCCTTCTCCGAGAGAAACGGTTATGGGGGAGAGCCCCCCGTAAAGTCAGAGCTGTAGGTGAGAGCATAAAACAGACTCTGGTTTTGGGGTTAGATGCTCGGGAACAGGGGGTTTCCTGAGGCTTGATCACGCCTTTGCGTATGCCAAGCCTCCTTCCTCATGACCTTTGCCATGGGCGGAATTCCTCACGCTGGCCCCCGGCACTTTGCGACCCCATGGACTGCAGCCCACCAGGCTCTTCTATCCATGAAGTTTTCCAGGCAAGGATACTGGAGTGGGTTGCCACTGCAAATGGCAATTATTGTGAATAAGTGAAGATATGATCTTGTTTGTCTTTCTGCTAAAGAATCCAAAACCAGAGTGTGCTCCCTGAGTGGACCTAGGAAATGAAGGTCATTAGCAATCGGGGCTCCAGAAAGAGTCTGTGTGAGGGCAGCGGTCAGCCCGTGCCCAGCATCCTTGTCTGCTCACCACTGACCTGCCAAGAAATGGAGTTCCGCCTGCCTGTTGGAAACGCAGGATTCGGGGGAGTAATTTCAGTGGTATTTACAGGCGGCAGCGATGTGATCTACTGCCATCCATCATCTCAGAAATAGCTTCGTGCCGTTTATGGACGGGCTGGAAATTGACGTGGAAGCTTCATTTTTTTCCTCCAAAATATCTGGTCCAGTGGATTCTCTTCCCTTCCAGTTCCGTCACACGTCTAAGGATCCGAAGGTTATTTCACGCTCATAGCTCTTGCCCAGAGAGACTTACATATACTGTTTAAAGAAAAGCCTAAAGTAACAAAGTTTTACAAATTTATTTGCGAAGGTCTTAGGTGAAACACTCAGGAAAAAAGGAAGTGAGAGGAAAGCATTAAAACGCCCATCTCCAGGCTGAGGCGAGGAGTCTGCCTCTCTAGGAATTCTGCCTGCTGCCGGGCGTGGTTCAGGGGTGGGCGGCTGCTGCCTTCCCTCTGGGGATGGTCACACCCCAGGGCGCATCTGCCACGCCTGGGTCTCAGTCTCAGCTCTTGGTGGAGAGGCGGTCCTGTCCCTGGGCCGGGAGGTCCTGAGGAGAGCAGCAGAGACCGGCAGACCCAGCTGCCGCCAGACACGCATGCTCATGTCCGGGTGGCGTCCTGACAGATCACTGCAAACCGAACCTCTTCTCTCGCAGGCTGGAGGCCCGGCCTCTGACCTCGCGGTGGTGGTGGGGCTGCGCTCTCCCCGGGGGTCTCCAGAGGGGGTCCTTCCTCCCTTTCTGGCTCCAGGGGACCCAGATGTGCCCTGGCTGTGACCATATCACCTGACCTCCGCCTGCATCTTCACAGGCCCCCTCCTCTGCCTCTGTGTCTCTCATGTAGATGCTGGCACTGGCCCGCATTGTTGTTTAGTCATTAAATTGTGCCTGACTCTTGGTGACCCTACGGACGGCAGCACACCAGGCTCCCCTGTCCTTTGCCATCTCCTGGAGTTTGCTCCTGGAGTTTGACTCAGTGATGCCATCCAACCATCTCATCCTCTGTAGTCCCCTTCTCCTCCTGCCTTCCATCTTTCCCAGCATCAGGGTCTTTTCCAATGAGTCAGCTCTTTGCAACAAGTGGTCAAAGGATTGGAGTTTCAGCTTCAGCATCAGTCCTTCCAATGAATATTCAGGACTGATTTCCTTTAGGATGGACTGGTTGGATCTTCTTGCAGTCCAAGGGACTCTCAAGAGTCTTCTCCAACACCACAGCCCCAAAGCATCAATTCTCCAGCACTCAGCTTTCTTTATGGTCCAACTCTCACATCCATCCCCGACTACTGGAAAAGCCATGACCTTTCTCACTGGCCTTAGGGCCACCTTTAAGGAGCATGATCGCCTCTGGAGATCCATAGCTACTTTTGTCTTCAAAGACCCTCTCTCTGAATAAGGTCACTTTCTCAGTTTCTAGGCATTAGAATGTGGGCTCGTCTTTGGGGGACCACCGTTCATGGGACTGCCCCAGGGTCTCACACTTAAAGACTGTGGTGACTGTGTTCCTGGGGGTGCCTGCCAACTCGAAAGCATAGTGTTGGTCTTCCCTCCGGGGCTGCTGGAGGGAGGCAGCCAAGCTCCAGGTCACAGTCACAGACGGACGACGGGGAGGATTTGGGGGCGGACCTCACGTGACACTGCGGAAGTCCACGTGGGGGCCAAGGCGGGCCATGAGTGAGCCTCCCAGCCCCTTGTCCCTCGGAGAGAAATCAGACACATTCTCCAGCCCTCGGAGCTCATCTGGCCTGCTTTATTTTTACTTTTTTAACCTTTGATCTATATTTTATTATTTTTAAATTTAATTGGAGGCTAATTACGTTACAATACTGTACTGGTTTTGCCATACATCAACATGAATCCGCCACGGGTGTACACGTGTTCCCAGTCCTGAACCCCCCTCCCACCTCCCTCCCCGTACCATCCCTCTGGGTCATCCCCATGCACCAGCCCCAAGCATCCTGTATCCTGCATCGAACCTGGACTGGCGATTCATTTCACATATGATATTATATGTGTTTCAAAGCCATTCTCCCAAATCATCCCACCCTCGCCCTCTCCCACAGAGTCCAAAAGACTGTTTTATACATCTGTGTCTCTTTTGCTGTCTTGCATACAGGGTTATCGTTACCATCTTTCTAAATTTCATATACGTGTGTTAGTATACTGTATTGGTGTTTTTCTTTCTGACATACTTCACTCTGTATAATAGGCTCCAGTTTCATCCACCTCATTAGCACTGATTCACATGTATTCTTTTTAACGGCTGAGTAATACTCCATTGTGTATATGTACCACAGCTTTCTTATCCTTTCATCTGCTGATGGACATCTAGGTTGCTTCCATGACCTGGCTATTGTAAACAATGCTGCGATGAACACTGGGGTACACATGTCTCTTTCAGTTCTGGTTTCCTTGGTGTGTATGCCCAGCAGTGGGATTGCTGGGTCATAAGGCAGCTCTATTTCCAGTTTTAAAGAGTTTCACTGGCACAGTTCACACCCTTCCTTCAGGCGTGGCTGCTTGCACACTAGAAGGGAACTGAGGGGTCACCACCAAGACCCTGCAGCCTGCAGCCGAAAGTGAGCACGCTCTGGCCGCTCACAGGAAGTGCTTCCCAGGCTCCGACCTCTGACCTAGGAACTATGATCCCCAGCTTCTGGGGTTCAGCAGGTGTGCTCCTATAGTACCTGCCCCTCTGTGCCTGCTCTGTTCTCCTGCCTCCGTCCCCAGGATCCCTCCCCACCTACCTCCCCCGCCCAGGACCCCCTCCCCGTGTGCCTGCAGGCCTGCACTCCTGCCCTGGGGCCACTTCCTGGGAACTGGAGGGTTGACCCTGAAGAATGAAGATGTCACAGGTCCTCACGGGGGAAAGCTGGTGCTGGGGGCCCTGAGGAGCAGCCTTCGGGCAGGGGCAGTACACGCCTGGGGGTGGGCTGTCCAGGGGGCCGCTGGAATGGAGAGTGAAGGGGAGGCCTGGGGGCGGGCCGGAGCCGAGGACACCTTGAGTCCCAGGGGTGTTCCGGGGACCAGACTCAGGTGGCAGGTGGTGAGGCACCGCCTCTGGGGTCAGAGTGCAGGGACCCCTGCAGGCCTGTCTGTGCCCACAGTCCAAGCTGGCTGCGCCTGGCCCTTGTCCCTGCTTCTCCTAGAGGGACACTGGTGGTGACCCCTCACCAGACACATGGTCTGTTATCTCTGAGCAAAAGGCAGCAATACAGAGGGCTTCCACGAGCTCAGACTGTGCTTCACCTTCCCCATTGGGTGTGCCTTTAAAGTGCCCCAAGGACACGGAGAGAAGGCAATGGAACCCCACTCCAATACTCTTGGCTGGAAAATCCCATGGACGGAGGAGCCTGGTGGGCTGCAGTCCATGGAGTTGCTAAGAGTCAGACACGACTGAGTGACTTCACTTTCACTTTTCACTTTCATGCATTGGAGAAGGAAATGGCAACCCACTCCAGTGTTCTTGCCTGGAGAATCCCAGGGACCGGGGAGCCTGGTGGGCTGCTGTCTATGGGGTCGCACAGAGTCGGCCACGACTGAAGCGACTTAGCAGCAGCAGTAGCAGCAAGGACACAGAACCTTTGCTGTCGTCTGTGTGTCCAGGGCCCAGGTCCCCAGGAACGCCACGATGTGGCCAGGCAGCAGGCGGCCGTCTGCCCCGTGGGTATGAGCACACGTTGGCTGCGGCCTGACCTGCACCCTGGTGAGAGCGTGAGCCGCTGCAGCTCAGACTCCGTCCCACGACCCAGGAGCCCTGAGGGGATGCCCCCAGCAAGGAGGGAGTTCAGCTGTGTGCCTGAGGCAGAGAAAACTGACCATACAGACTCGAGACGGGGAGCCTGGGGTTTATGGGATTACCAATTTTCTTGCTGTGCAAATTCAATCCTTTTATAGGGCCATTTGCAAAGCCATTGCTAAAGCAGCCTTTCCGTGGGTGAAATTTGAATTTTCCGTCTGTTCAGGTGCAACAGGAGCCAGACTGCTGGTGTCCAGGGGGCTGGCCCAGGATGCCGCTCCCATCGGGACCCCCCAGGGGGCTGGCCCAGGATGCTGCTCCCATAGGGACCCCTCCAGGGGGCTGTGACAGGATGCTGTTCCCATAGGGACCCTCCAGAGTGCTGGCCCAGGATGCTGCTCCCATAGAGACCCTTCAGGGGGCTGGCACAGGATGCTGCTCCCATCGGCACCCTCCAGGGCAGGGCCAGCAGGCTGAGGCCAGCGCGGCTCAAAAGCCAAAGTCAGGACATGACGAGAATTTACTTTTCGGTATAAAAGCAGCAAATGGATGGAGAAAAAGCCTTAGAATGCCAGGCCGAGAATCCCTCCATTCTTAAGGAGTGGAGTTGCTGCATGCGGCACACCTGGAGTCTCTGAGAGGCCACCCTGGTGGACGGCTGTCCCCAGGTGGTCCCCGCCCCAGTGGGACGCCAGCCTGGGGCTTAGATACAGGCAGGCAGGGCCGTGCGTGTGGGCTCAGGGCTCCTGGTCCGCTCAAGGAAGGGGACTGGAGAGAGGGCCCCTTTTTATGTTCATTTCAAAGGATTGTTGGCTTTTCTTTCAAATCCTCTGAAGACTGCGCTTCTAGACGTGGAGGTATCCATGTCGAGGGATCAGCGTGTCTTGCTTTTTTCTCAGCTAATCATTATTCCACATTTCACACGTAATTGCAGACCCTCGGCTCCTAAACTTTGCTCTTGGCTTGTTCTGCACAGAGGTGGGTTTTTCTGAAGCTTCAGATCAGCCCATGGAGTGCAGACCCTGGGGAGCTAAGCAGAGCCCTGCAGAAGACCCCACAGCTGTCAGGGAACAGCTGTCTGGAAGCAGTGTGCAATCGGCACCAAGGTCAAGAGCTTAAACCAGGGGTTCCGTCTCCAACATTCGGGCCCCTTTGATGCTCCTGTGTTCATCCTTAGAAGAGCCGCCTGTTAGTCAAGTCCTGCGTCCTCGTCTCCCATTAGGAGATAAATGCTGAAAGATTAGCTTCCAAATACAGTCAAAGGGATCCATATCCTTGTCACGTTCGTGAAGAACACCCTGCTTAATTTGAAAAAGAAGCCATGTTCTTTGTCCTGCACCCAGACCACTCTGTCACCTACAGCAGTCGGGGGAAAAGGAAGTGAGGGTGTGTGTGTGTGTGTGTGTGTGTGTGTGTGGGCGCGCACGCACACATGCGCTTGCATGGGGGTGGCTCCGGCTGGCCTGCAGGGTTGCATTATGCTGTCCTGTACTCAGGACGGCTAGAACCTGACTGGAACAACGTTTTCTTTTAGTGTTAAGATGCGTAAACTAGGAACCACCTTACCTCTAAGAGGTGACAAGTCGGTCCTACCTGGGGCTCCCCAGGGCTTCAGAGGTGAAGAAGCTGCCTGCAGTGCAGGAGAGGCAGAAGACCCGGGTTCAGTCCCTGGGTCAGGAAGATGCCCTGGAGGAGGACATGGCAACCCACTCCAGCATTCTTGCCTGGAGAATCCCGTGGACAGAGGAGCCTGGAGGGCTACAGTCCATGGGGTCACAGGGACAGACACGACTGAAGCAAACACACACACACATCACACTGCCCGCCTGAGTGTCACTCCCAGGTGCAGGGGCTTGGACGATGAGTGGAAACGTTGAACACAGGGAGGGTCAAATGGGGGAGGGGATTGTGTTTCCCCGCCTTTCCGCACTGTCCACGTTGTAAGGTCAGCCGAGCAGCTTACCCACCCATGGGTAACTGCGCGGCCTGAGTTGTCTGGAGCTGTTCTGCATGGGGCAATGGTCTCCTCCCAGCTTCTTAGTTCCTTCAAGCATCTACCTGTGTCTGGTGGAGTCTTGGGTATTTACCTGGTGAGCGTTGTAGTTAACATCTGCTGTTTCAAATGTCCTGTTTCTCTCCCGTTGCGTTGGGTTTCCCTAGGAACTCCTTCTTAAATAGAGCCTGTGCCTTTCAGCTCTGTTGTAGTCGTCTGTGTTTTATGCTGGAGCCTTGTTGATAGGGTGGGAAGGGAAAAGGAAGGGAAGTATTCTATAATCTTGTATTAAATTCAGTCCCTTACTGGGCCTGGGACCCTGGACTGGATTTTCACAAGTTTCAGGGAGTTACTCATTTTTGAGGTGGGTTTTTTTTGTTGTTTTTTTGATTCCTAGGTGAGACAGGAAGGTAGAGAGGTTGGACAGGTTGACTGCCCTCCCCTACGTGGAGTAAGGCTTTAGTGAAGTCATTTCTATTTTTGCACAGAGAACACTCAGAGACTATTTCTAAACAGTTACTTCTCCTCCACCCCCACCCCCACCAGAGGGATAAGGAGATTTTTTTTTTACTTCGGCTTTTCTCTGTGAGAACCTGGTGGGGTTCCTGGAGATAAAACCCATGAAAACAGGCCCCCCCCACAAAGCTCTAGGCCCAGGGCTTTTCAGTCTCTCGCTAGTCCATGCTCAGCCTCCAGAAATGCATCAGAATGACCATTCATGGCCACACACTCCAGTGTTCTTGCCTGGAGAGTCCCACGGATGGAGGAGCCTGGGGGCTACAGTCCGTGGGCTCGTAAAGAATCGGACACGACTGAGTGAGTGAGCACACACCCAGAGTGTGGCCCCGTGGTTTCTGTCCTGGCATGTTGACCTTCATGGAGTCCCCTGACCGCCTGGATTCGCTCGTTTCCCCAGGTCCCAGGGGGAAGTTGGCTTTGCAACCGCCGTTTCCCAAAGGCGCCAAAAAAGGCATCAATGCCCCCTTTGTTCCCCTTGCTCTTGTTCTCAGGGCAGAGTGAGGACCACACGCCTACCAAGCCCAAGCTCAGACGGCGGTGCTGCTGGGACTCATCCCCCTGCAGCCGCCCCGTCGCCGGGGTTGGAGGGGGCCTCGGAGCCCTCCCACCTCCGGGCCTGGCTTCTGCCTGCTTGGAGTCACTGAAGACGTGTCTACCAGACCTGGTGTCTTTCACTAGGCTTTTGCCTTATTTCTGGTGGGTGACGGCAATCAGAATCAAATGTTGACAATGGCTTCAGGAGGCTCTCTGCTGCTGCTGCTGCTGCGTCACTTCAGTCATATCTGACTCTGTGCGACCCCTTAGACGGCAGCCCACCAGGCTCCTCTGTCCCTGGGATTCTCCAGGCAAGAACATTGGAGTGGGTTTCCATTCCCTTCTCTGTCAGGAGGTTCTTTAGAAACTTTTATTTGATAAGCTATGTTCTTTAGCAACTGGAAGATAATTAAGAGACAATTACTGAAATAGAAGCGAATCCTGAGGGCCAGGGACCAAACCCATGGTGCCACCCAAAGACCCAGGAACACCCGTGCAGCAGGAGCACGCCACCCTATTACTCTTTTCTTTTTATGGTGTGGGGTCTCAGTTCCCTGTCTAGGGGTGGAGCCCATGCTCCTGCAGTAGAATCGTGGCGTCCTAGCCACTGGACCACCAGAGAACTCCCAAGAGCCCACCTCCAGTAACGCTTGTGTGCAGTGTGGGCCACATGGTTGGGTGTTTCTCGGGAAAGAGGCACCATAAGCAGAACCACATCAGTCGGGGAAGGCTCTCCTTTGAGCTGCCAGTACGTTCTCTGTCCTGGGAGCCTTCCTCCCCATGGAGAAGCCTGGCTTTCTTGGGAGAGGCCTGGAGTGCTGATGCCACAGTGGCGAGTCAAAAGCTCTGGTTGGTTTACTCACCTGGGTGCCAACGATCGCAGCACACCTGGTCCCCTTGGGCTGCCACCCCTGGGCACAGCACCGCCGCACCCCAGCTTCTCCTCCAGGCTCCAGGGGCAGCTGGGAACATCCGGTGGCCAAGCACTAGGCCGGCTTCCACGCCCAGGTCACCCCGGTCTCAGAGCAGCACGGCGTACTCTCAGGGGTGGGGAGACCCCCCTCCATGCTCTGCTTTCTCTCTGGGGCTTTCTCAAGAGGCGCGAAGCCCCACAGGCCGTCTGGGCGGATGGGGGCTCGGGGCTGGTTGGTCGCAGCTGCGGGAGGAGAAGGGGCCACGCCTTCACTGGGTAGTGTGGCTCCACTGAAGGCCAAAGGGACATTCTGCAGTGGGGGACGGACACTTCCGAGCAGGAGGCGGCTTTGGCAATCCTAGGGCAGCTAGTCCACCCTCTTGTGCTCCAGAGGCGGGTCGGAACCAGGCAGGCTGGCCTGGCACAGCCGTGCCGGGAACCCTGTGAGGCTGAGGCGCTGCTCCAGGGCCATGCCCACGTTCAACTCTGGGCAGCAGAGTGCTAACCACGTGCAAGTCCTCCTGGGTTGGGGGCCTGGGCGACAGCAGGGGTCGCCCACCAAGACGTGGTCCTGCAGCTGAATCCCAGCTGGGCGACTGTCCTCCCATTCCTTGGGGGCTTGCAGGAGGCCTACCGGCCCTTCTCCAGCCCCCTCAGCCCCCCAGGACTCGGTGATGGGGGCCTGATGCCAGCAGGCCCACGCGTCGTCTTGCCGCACAGCCAGCCCGTCACCCACGCGTCTGCGAGCGTCTCGCCTTTGAGGGCCTCACGGGCGCCTGGTGCTCTGATGACTTCAGAAGTGCAGCTGCTCCAAAACAAAGCTGAGAGTGCGGCGCAGTCAGCAGACAGAGGCTACGCGATGCACCCTTGGAAACCAGCCACGAGGTGATGGTGCCGCCTGCACAGGCTCCGAGCAGGGGCCGCAGGGAGCCTGGGTCATGGGCGTGTGCAGCTGTGCCAGTGTGGGCTGAATGTGCGTGTGGAGGTGTGTCTGTGTGACTGGTGTGGGTGTCGAGTATGTGCAGGTGTGTGGGGAGGGTGTGTGAGTGTGCACACAGCTGTGTGGTGGTGCACACTTGTACAAAGTGTGAGCAGGGAGGGAAACAGCTACGGAAGCCAGACTCCCCTTTGGAATGGACACGGGCCCAGGGGCCCAGATGAGCTGGAGCAGCCTCCGGGAGGACTGGTGACCTGGAGGCCGGGGTCTGAGGGGAGGGGGGGCTTGGGGGGTGGAGTGGCTGCAGGCCAGGTATGCAGCGCGGGGGCGGTCAGGGCTGGGGACAGCACCCAGCAGGGTCCCCACCCCTGGCCCACTTCAGAGCCCAGCTCTGCTCCCTGCAGTCCTGCCAGGGAGACCCTTCCCTCCAGTGGGGCTGCATATGGGACCAGAGGGAATCCTATTTCCCTTATAGGCTGCCCCCCTGAACCCCAACTTTATACAAATGGCTCGAGTTTCCCGTCCACAAGAGGTTTCAACTTTTGCATTTCTGTATTTTTCTGTCTTTCTTTCACGTTTCCTATTTTCCTTTTTTCTCTCCTGCGTCTACTGTAATGCGTCATGATGAATGATCTTACAGCCTCTGTTTTGTGCAATTGCCCTATTATTCTTAAGAGAGATCAGCAGAATTGGAATTGTTGGGTTAAAGGCTATGAACGTTTAAATATGTAATACCCATTTGTCAAATATTCACAAGACATTTGAAACAATTTACATACCTGCTAGCAAGGTGTAAGAATTTCCCCCATAAACCTTCCAAATACAAATAATATCATGTTCGTAATTATTGCCAATTTGATAAGAAAACCATTTCCTCATGGTTTGAATTTATATTTCTTTGACTTCTGATGTGGCTGAGACTTGATGGTATACATTTTCCATTTTATTAGATTTTTAAAATTTCCTTATGTAATGACTTAGAGCAATTTTAGCAACTTAGAGCAATGACTCATTTTAAAAACAATATGTGCGTGCGTGTTAAGTCACTTCAGTCGTGTCCAGCTCTTTGCAACCCCATGGACTGTAGCCTGCCAGGTTCCTCTGTCCATGAGATTCTCTAGGCAAGAAGACTGGGGTGGGTTTCCATCTCCTGCTCCAGGGGATCTTCCCAACCCAAGGATCAGACCTGCATCTGTTCCATCTTCTGCACTGGCAGGCAGGTTCTTTACCACTTGGGAAGCCTCAAGACAGCGTAAGTCATGCTTAAGAGTCAGGGCTCAGGATCAACAGAACTGGCCAGGATCTCAGCGGCGCTAAGGTCTGAGAAAGCCTGGGCAAGGCCCTTTTGTCTGCAACCTTGGCCTCTGACAGAATCACATCAGATGAAATGTGGTAACACGGAGAAGCACCAACACAGAGTCAAGCAAACACCAAGTGCTAAATAAGCAGCGCTGTCTATTGCTGGGCCGTTTATGACAGCGTGCCATGGGGCAGAGGGAAGTGACAGTGTGCCATGGGGCAGGGACGTGACAGCGTGCCGTGGAGCAGGGACGTGACAGTGTGCCATGGGGCAGGGACGCGACAGCGTGCCATGGGGCAGGGACGTGACAGTGTGCCATGGGGCAGGGACGTGACAGCGTGCCGTGGAGCAGGGACGTGACAGTGTGCCATGGGGCAGAGGGGCGTGACAGCGTGCCATGGGGCAGAGGGATGCAGAAGCTTAGGCATGATGCACGAAGACTTTTCAAAAGCAGGTTTCACTTACAGCATCCAGATCACAAGATCAACCCTCGCCCACGTCCAGAAGACCTGGTCACACCCGTTCTGGTCACTCCAGTCTTCGCCTCGTCCCTGGTAACCACCATCCAGGTCGTCACAATTCATTTTACACGATGTCGGGTTTTATGCAAAAGGGATCACAGGTCGTCCCGCTCTCTATTGCTGCTGCAGCAAGGCTGAGCACCTGAGACAGCCGTGCTGGCAGGTCATGCCTAGGTTCTCTCATGCCAGGCCCCACTGAGCCCAGCTTCCCAACGTCTCAGCCCAGGCACATGGGCAGAGAGGCTGTGTCATAACTGGTCGTCGGCCCCAGCTGCTCCGGCCTCCACCATTCAACCCGCAGCAGCCTCTGATACCTTCCCAGGGAGACAGGCCATTGTCACTCTGCTTGTCTTGAATCCTGGCCCCCTGATTCGTGAGTGTGTACAGTGGCTGCTGTTTCACCTGCTAAGTTATCTGGGTTTTGTTAGGCAGCAACAGGGAACTGAGGGCAGGGCTCCAAAGGGGAAGGCGGAAGCTGCCAGTCCTTCCAGGCTGGCCCCAGAAGTCACCGCTGTTGATTCCACTTTTGGAGGAAGCAGTCAGCAGTTCATGGGGACTCAGCGGGAGGGGCGGTGACCCCCCACCTGCTGGTGGGTGAATGTCAGGGACTGCCTGGCCGCCACTCACAGCCTGTCTGCTTCAAATCCAGCTTCCTTCATTGGACACTATGTGTGTGGGTCTGTCCGTCAAAGTGGGGGTGAAAGTGAGAGTTAGTCGCTCATTGGAGTTCTACTCTCTGCAACCCCACGAACTGCAGCCCGCCAGGCTCCTCTGTCCGTGGGATTCTCCAGGCAAAAATGCTGGAGTGGGTGGCCATGCCCTCCTCCAGGGGATCTTCCCAACCCAGGGATCAAGCCCAGGTCTCCTGCGTTGCAGGCAGATCCCAGGCTGGGAGGGCACTCGTCACCCCCTCTAGATGTCGGATCTCCTGTTACCTGTCTGTGGTGCAGTTTTCCAGCCCTTCTGCCAGTGGACGTTTGGGGTGTTCCCAGTCTGAGGGTGTGTGGGTGGGGCTGTGTGACCACGCATGTCTTGGGGAAACAAACGCACACATCTCTGTCCCCTGAATACCTAAGAGGAGACTCGCAGGGTGCCCCTAGCGTAGGCAACACCAGACTGCTCTGCAAAGCTGTGAGAGCAGCCGGGACTTGATGAGACCCCCAGAGGCTCAGATACCCCCTGACTCTTTACCCGCAGCCTCCTCCCGGGGTGCCTGCTGTTCCAGTGTGGTTCTAATTTGCATCTCCTGATGAGTATTAGCTTTGAACACTTTTTCATGCTCAATGCCAATTTTGTTTTATCAGTGTCAATTTGGATAATCAGATTTTGTAATGTACCTGGCCCATTTTTTAATTGCTTGACCCATATTTTTCTTCCTGACTTGTAGGAGCTGTTGCTTTATTGTAACCATGAGGTATTTTTCGTATCATATGAATGTAACTATCTCCCACTACACTACAGCCTGATTTTCCACTTTCTTTTTTTAAAATTAATTTATTTTAATTGGAGGCTAATTACTTTACAAGATTTTCCATTTTCTTAGTGGAGTTTTTTGACAGTGAAAAGGTTTATTTCAGTGTAGTCTAAATTTATCAGGTTTCTCCTTGAGAGGAAATGTCTATTGTTTTGTTTTAGGAAATCTTTGCCTATTTGATACCCTTGAAGATTTTTCCAATGTTACCTTCCAAAAGCTTCACTGTCTCATCTTTCACAGTTAAACTTCAGGTCTACCTGGGGCCTGATTGTTTTTCTGTGGACAGTATGAAGTAGGGGGTCAATACTGGAGATACTCTTGGATCCGTCATTGCTATTGAAAACGACCAGCCCTTTTTCTGTCTTCTCTGCAGTTTTACCTTCGTTATAAATCAACCAAATAAGTAAGCTGGCATCTGTGTCTGGGTCCTGTCAGCATTTCCGCCTACAGAAATGTCTGAGCACGTGTCTACACCACACAGTCTTCATAACTCTTGCTTTGTGATAGGTCTTAATATCCAGGTGGCTCTGTCGGTAAAGAGCCTGCCTGCCAATGCAGGAGACATGGGCTTGATCCCTGGGTCAGGAAGACTTGCCTGGAGAAGGAAATGTCACCACACTCCAGCGTTCTTGCCTGGAAAAGTCTATGGACCGAGAAGCCTGGCGGGCTGCAGCCCGTGGGGTCTCAAAGACTCAGACACAACTAAAGACACGCAGCATTTGGCAATGTAAATACCTCAGATCTTTAAACCGTATTCACTTTCTTCATTGCTGTTGCTAAGTCGCTTCAGTCGTGTCCGACCCTGTGCGACCCCATAGACGGCAGCCCACCAGGCTTCCCCATCCCTGGGATTCTCCAGGCAAGAACGCTGGAGTGGGTTGCCATTTCCTTCTCCAATGCATGAAAGCGAAAGGTGAAAGTGAAGTTGCTCAGCCGTGTCCGACTTAGCAACCCCATGGACTGCAGCCTACCAGGCTCCTCCGTCCACGGAATTTTCCAGGCAAGAGTGCAGGAGTGGAGTTGCATTTCCATGTCAACTTTAGAATCAAATAGTTAATTCACACACAAAAATCTTGCTGGGGTTTGCAGTGAGCTGCCTTTTTAGTTGGACTGTGCTGTGTTTGGCCGGTTATGTGAAGTCTGGGGGCTCAAACGGCAAAGGCGCAGCGTGTAGAGCTTTTCTGGTGCCTCAGATGGTAAAGAATCCACCTGCAATTCCGGAGGCCTGGGCTCAGTTGCTGGGTCAGGAAGATCCGCTGGAGAAAGTCATAGCAACCCGCTCCAGTACTCTTGCCTGGAAATCCCATGGACAGAGGAGCCGCGTAGGCTGCAGTCCACGGGGTCACAAAGAGTCAGACACGACTGTGCGACTCACACCTTTCACTCGTGGAGTGATTCCGGGCCAGAGCCCTCACTCCTATTCTGTGCCATTTTCTTTAATACCTCCTGGCTTACAGCATATTTTAATACAGTTTGAAAAAAGACAGGAGAGTTCATTGGTAACTTTGTACACGTGTGCAGCCCTGTCTGTGGTGTATGAGTGTGTGAGTGTGTGTGTGTGTGTGTGTGTGTGTACTTGAGTATGCATATACGTGTGTGTGTTTCCCTCAGTTTGAGGAAGGGGGTAATTTTCCATCCAAACAAAGACTATCATCTTTGGTTACCAGCTTTTATTGATGATTTTCAAAAAGTAGTTTCCTTGGCAACCAACAATTTTCATGTTTTCTAAACATAAATCCAGACATCGTGAAAGTAACTGAGACTCTTTCTGCAGAAGGCATTATATTTTACATAATGAATGCCTTCTATCTGCAGAGTCGTGCTGAGCAAGACTGGCGATGCCTCAATGGAAGCCCTGTTGTCCATCCTAGAACTTCCCTTCTGGTGGGGAGACACACACACACACACGCACACACACGCACACACACGCACACACAACACACACACGCACAGACAACACACACAGACACACAACACACACGCACGCACACAAATACACAGCACACGTGTGTGCTCGCACATTTACATGTTCAGGTCACCCACATCACGCATGCACACTCCAGACACACACACTCGGGCAGGCACAGCTCCAGTATAAAGAGACTTGGGGTGTGGCGGGGCCTCCTGAGGGTGGCAGGAAGGCGAGCTTGCCAGCCTTGGAGCAGAAGGCTATTGGGATGAAGAGCTGAGGCCTCTTTGCCAAGTGAGGGGTCGGTACTTAGGGTCAGTCCCACTCGGGGTCTGAGGGGCCTCTTCACCCTGCTGGGGGCAGGAGGCCTGAGCTGGAGACCCCACAGCTGGCCGCTCCTCTCTGAGGATTCCTCACGGAGACTGGGAGCGTGCGGACTCCTTGGCCCCAGCTGTCCCACCTTGTGAGGAATAACTCCCCGGGGGCCGCGCAGAACCCAGCTCAGCCGGAGACTGCTCGCAAGACATTTGCTCATCTGGGAAGAAGGTTGGGTGCCCAGAAACAGCACAGGAATTATGAATGTAATAAACATGGGGTTTTCAAACTAATGATGCAATCTCGCCACCAGGTGAAACTTCTGAAACCCGGCCCCCCCCCCGGCCCCTGAGCATCCTCGGCCCCCCCACCTCCCGCTCAGCCAGGGTGGGGCTCTGACCCACAGGTCCTGCCAGCCAGTCCCCTGCGTGGACAGATCTGTGCGATCCTGGAGGCAGCCAACCAGGTGGAGGCTGTGCGTTACCGAGAGCAGGTCTGGCACCCGCGCCAGCCACATTTGCGGGAACAAGCCCGGAATCGTGCTCTCCCCTTGGCGGTGGCTCCCCCGCCTCCAGCCCTGCCCCCAGCCTCCATCATTCCTACCCCCTGCCCCCGCCTCAGGTGAGCGGATGCGTCTGATCTATAGCGGCTGCTCTCCGCGCTGGGCGCTCGCTGCCAGCACCCCATCTGTCTCTCCCACTCCTGCACAGGGGCTGGCATGGCCCTTGCTCAGAAATGCTGATGGCCCCCGGGGTGATCACCCTCCTGGCGCCCAGCGCCGGGTCTCAGGAGCGCTGCCTGT
Source organism: Ovis aries (assembly GCF_016772045.2). Lineage (NCBI taxonomy): Eukaryota > Metazoa > Chordata > Mammalia > Artiodactyla > Bovidae > Ovis > Ovis aries. Next base: position 49,399,316 of record NC_056075.1, on the reverse strand, counting down.
GGACCCGCTGCTGCGGAAACTGCCTGGGTGAGTGGTGTCTGGCTCTGGTCAAGTGTGACCGCAGCAGGAGGGCCGTTTCAGGGCCTGGCTGTGCCCCGGGCCTGGCTGGGGGGCCTAGTTCACTGCAGGTGGCTCCGTGGGGGGCTCGGGAGAGGCAGGGCCTTCCACAGCAGCACAGTCAGGGGTCAGCCGCGGGCACTGCAGGTTCCAGGGTGGGAAGTCCCAGCGGTGGAGACAGCCGATTTCCATCCTGATGCTTGTGTGAGCACCACTCGTGAGAAACGTGGGGTCACGCAAGCCCCCGTGAGCACTGAGCCTCAGGCCCCCGGTGCCCCACGCCTCAGTGGCTCGCTTGCAACGCAGGCTCCTGTTCACCAGGCTGCTTCTGGGAGCGGCAGGCTTGGACCACAGCCTGCCCCGAGGCCTGCAGGCCCTGTGCGCTCACATCCCTCCTCCTTCCCAGGAGGGGGTCCCACACCCTCCCCCAGCTGTGCTGAGGGGGATGATGGCTAGATGCTGAGCAATGATGCGAAGGGAGCGCTCAGCAACCTTAGCCGTCGCTACCGGGTCAGCCACTTTCTGACGCCTGCCCATCTTCAGACTTGAGCAAGGAGGTCAGGTCAGCCTCCGTCAGGGCTCCTGGCCCCTCCATCCATGGACCGCCAGCTCCTTGGGCTCCGACACGAACTTCCTGGGCCCCAGGACGCAGTTTGCAGTCCCAGAGGGGACAGGTTGCGGCAGCACTCCAACTGCCTCCATGAGCCAGAAACCGCCCAGGTGACTAAGAATGCACAGTTTCCGAAACAAAGGACAGGGATGCTCCAGGTGCGGGGACAGCTCTGGAGGGGCCCCGGGAGGCAGGCAGCCCTGCAAGAGCAGGTGCTCTGATCGAGCTCCAGGGAGGGGTTTTGGTTATAAATGCTGGAAGACTTTAGATGAGGAGCTTACTGCTTTTGATTTAAACTTCCTTTTGCTTTTATAACCTTCCCCTTCTCTAAACAATAAGCAATAAACTGATAGTATCATTTACATGCAAATGAATGTGGAAAACTATGCCTAGGACTTTTCACGTTTGCTGTTTAAAGTTTTTTCAAGTAAATTGAGACTGATGACTCAAGTTACTTCAGTTGATTTCTTGGAAAGTATGGGCTTTAAAAGAAAAGTAAAAGGAGGTTGTTTTCTACCTACCAGCAATTGAGATGAGACATTTCAAATGTAAAGATAAATATTAAAATATAACTAATTATCATTTATGAGAAGTAATTAAGACAAATGCAGCTATTGAAGACTTAAACATAAACAGAGTTTATGCAAAAGTTGGGAAACACTGAATGATATTACATATTTTATCAGAGCCCACTTGAGTGAAATTGATTAAATATGCCCTTGAAATTAACTATCGATCATCTTTAAATTGCTGGATGCAACCCAATTTGTTTCCCTAAGGACTCGGACTAAATTTCATAACTTCAGCAATTTCTAAAATCCCTTTATTTATTGTTTTACTGATAATGCAGCAGACTAAGGTCAGCATAAAACTACAAAGCACGGAAACTATTCACAGACTTATTTAACTGAAAGTCGGCTTTTGTGCACTGATGGGAATGTTTGTGGTCCCAGGAAACGCTGAAGCCGGAAGGCACGAGCCTGTCCTCTCACTTGGTCCGTAATCGGCTGAGTCGCCAGTGTGTCTCTCGTGCCTCGTGTTGAGAAGGGATCGCCGTTGCCACAATGCAGAGCCCAGCCTCCGGAAGCTGACTCGTGGTGTGTGCTCAGCACCTGCATCGGCTGCGTTCAAGCTCCTCTTCACGCGCTGGCTTGTCTTCATGGACTGCTATTCTTTTCGGGAAACTCTCCTTGGACAAATCGCTGCAGTCCCAGGACCCTCCCTTCAGGCATTTAGTGGGAGGTGCTCAGATACAAGTTCATGTCAGGATGTCAGACCCACCATGATGAGGGTCTGGGTCCTAGAGTCTGGAAGGGACCACTCGATGGGCTTCCCCTGGTCCCCCAAGAGAGAACAGCTGACTGACTTTGGTTCGGGGACCGTGGGCAGGCATTGGAGAACAAAGTCGCAATTGTTGTCAGCTCCGGCCTCAGATGAAGCCCCCTGCTCCACTGGGAGGCCCCTGTCTCAGCATTATTGATGCATGGAGGGCCTTCTGAGGACTCAGTAAAACGTCTATGTGTGCACAGCATTTTCCTGCATACGGCAGTTAGCCTGTCACGTTCCTTAACTCATCACGGACCCTCTGCTAGACCTGTCTCCTTTAAAGGGACACAGATGCAGGCCACTCTTAGCCAGGCGCTCTTGCAGAGCATCACGTGAGTTCAAATTAGCCAAACCACAGTTCTGGACCCATGGTCACGGGCATCTCTGAATGCTGCTCTACCCTTGTGTCTGGACAGCTTCCACAAGACAAGGCGAGGTGAGTCCCCTGACACTGGCTGGGAGCAGCTGGCTGTGTGAGAGCCTGGCCTCGAGCTCCCAGGGCTGTGCACACCCACCGCTGGTCACAGCGGCCACAGGGAAGAGCCACGAGACCCGCAGGGAAGGTCGCGGGGCTGCGGCCTGGCCTCCACGCTGCGAGCTACGCTGTCCTGTTGGGGTTTTCACACTAGGGCGAGTCTTGTTTTCCATCTAAAGTATGCTTAGCTTAACCAGGAAGTGTGGGCACCAAGGTTAGTGGTTTTCAAAGTTTTACCTAGAACCACTTAAACACAAAGCCTCTCATGGACCGTAGTGGATGAGAGGAATGGGGGTGGGACCCAGCTCCACGGAAGGCAGGGTCGGTGTGGAGGGGAGCGGGGAGAGGTCGCGCCCACATTTCTGGTCGACTTGGGAGTCCCACAAGACCCTATCTGATAACTAAGATGACCTCTGATGGTTTCTCAGCTCCGGGAGGTGATGGTTCTGACAGGCAGCATTTTGCATATTTTACCGTGTGTTTATCTCCCTCTAAGGAACTGAACGCTTGCCTCTGAAGTGTTTCTTTCTGAAATAGTTGCTGCTTAAAATTGGAAAAATATTCCCCTGGATAAATGGATAAAGCAGGGGAAATGCTGATAATTATTTTCAAATGTCAAATGTCTGTGGCCATTGTGAGTGTATGTATTTTAATTATTTATTGCTTCATGAGAAACCATTTTAAAACTTAGGGATTTAAAACAACCACTGCATTTTTTTACCTGTTTTATGAGTCAAGAATGGGGGCGAACTTGGCTGTGTGTGTCTCCCCTGCTGGAAAGGGTGTCAGCTGGGGTCTGAGCAGCCCCATCTGTGACTCTGTGTCAGCTGGGGTCTGAGCAGGGCCCCCGTCTGTGACCCTGTGTCGGTCGGCTGGGGTCTGAGCAGCCCCGTCCGTGACTCTGTGTCGGCTGGGGTCTGAGCAGCCCCCGTCTGTGACTCTGTGACGGCTGGGGTCTGAGCAGCCACCCAGTCTGTGACTCTGTCGCCTCTGTCTGTCTGTCTGTCTGGCTATTTCTCTCTCTGTCTCTCCGGACGTGGGCTCTCGTTATCAGAGCAGGACCGAACGTGGGCTTTGCACTTTTCTCTGTCCAGTTGCCTGAGATGCTGCATTTCTCTCATGGTGGCGGGGGCCCTGTTGTTGGTGCAACGTGAGCAGATACACAGATGAACACACCCAGATTCCAGGGGAGACACGGGGCACCGGCTCCTGACTGGTGGGCTGGCAAGGCCCCCCAGAGAGGAGCGAGCGTGATGGGAGACAAGGCTGCAGCCAAACTTCAGAACTGAAGCCTGCCGCTTTAGGCACTCACTCCACAAACAGGCAGAGCACTCAGGTGACCCAGGTGCAGATGTGCAGCCCGGAGCACGGAGACCAGGGACGCAGAGCTGGTTAGGACGCCCGCGGAGGAGAGTCTGCTCAGGGTCAGGGGACCCCCCACCTCCCGGGAGGAGTCCAGCCCACCTCCCACGGGACCGTCGCAGAGCCCAAGGGTGACGGCCCCTCCCCTGTGTGCAGAGAAGGTTCCACATGTCGAGGGAGGTGGCCTCAGGGCTGGAGAGCCACAGCTGCTCCGGAGACGCAGGGACCGTGGCTGAGTCTTGCACGGACGCACCAAGGGCCCCAGGGAGCGGTGGGGATGCTGGGGCTCAGCGCACGCGAGGGCGGATGCGCAGGCTCGCTCAGGGGCAGCTTCTGCCTGCCGTCCTCTGAGTCTGAAAGCAGGTGCCCAGGAAAAGCAGGACCAGGGCGGTGGGCAGCAGGGTGAGCTGAGGGCAAAGCCCAGAGGGGAATGTAAAGGAACAGCAATGCATACGATTCCTTCTGAGAGACTGCGCTCCAGAGGAGGAGGGGAGCGTGGCCACACCGCAGGCAAGCGGGGTGCCCCTCCCCGGAACGTGTGCTCATACAAAGGAGAAGGGCCCCTCTGAGTCCAGTGAACCTCGTCCTGGTTTGGACGAGGACCGGGGAAGGAGGCCACACAGCTGGCCAGCACTGGACAGGGTGAAGGGCCCCTCTGAGTCCAATGAACCTCATCCTTGGATTGGTCGAGGACCGGGGAAGGAGGCCACACAGCTGGCTGGCACTGGACAGGGTGAAGGGCCCCTCTGAGTCCAATGAACCTCATCCTTGGATTGGTCGAGGACCGAGGAAGGAGGCCACACAGCTGGCTGGCACTGGACAGGGTGAAGGGCTCCTCTGAGTCAAGTGAACCTCGTCCTGGTTTGGATGAGGACTGGGGAAGGATGTTGCGCAGCTGGCCAGCACTGGACAAGGTGAAGGGCCCCAGTAAGTCCAATGAACCTCATCCTGGGTTTGGTCAAGGACAGGGGAAGGAGGTCACAGAGCTAGCCAGCACTGGACATGGTGAAGGGCCCCTCTGCAGGGCATTGTCATCAGGGCACCTTGAGCTGGGGTTTGACTCCCCTCAGTCAGAAGCAGGCAGTGTTGCTCAGCCGGCCTCCTCTTCCGCTGCTGACAAGGGTGCAGGGAGGGGCTGCTGGCCCGAGTTATGGGGGCAGCTCCCACTGCTTCTGCGCCTATCTGTCACCAAGACTCGCAGCCCAGGCAGGAGGCACCACCTGCCAGAGCCGGGACGCCCGGGGCTGCATCCGTCCTAACAGGAGGGTGGGTTCCCCTTGGCTTTCCGGGAAGACGTGACGGTCTTGTTTCAGTGATTCCACGGGCGGGCAGAGAAGCCCATGATTCTGGGATCAACATCAGAGCTGTGGCCAGAAATGGGTAATTCAGAAAAGGCGCCCTGACTAGAGTGGGTGCCTAGCACTGCCCCTGTGAGAAGGGACACGCTGTGGGCTCACAGGGCCCCAGCTTCTCTGCGGCTGGGTCAGGACCCAGACTGCGCGCCGTGGGGTGTGAGAGGTGACTTGCCGTGTGCAGAGCCGCGCTGCTACCCTCCACTCCCACGGGAGAGGTCTGTGCTGTTAGTCACTCAGTGGTGTCTGGCTCCGAGCAACCCCATCGACTGCAGCTCACAAGGCTCCTCTGTCCACGGGACTCTCCAGGCACGAATACTGGAGTGGGTAGCCATTCCCTTCTCCAGGGGATCTTCCTGATCCAGGGATCGAACCTGGGTCTCCTGCACTGCAGGCGGATTCTTTACCACCTGAGCAGCAGAGAAGCCCTAGGAGGGAAGTATTTCCATCTATAAAGACGTTCGTGGCAGACTCAGGAGAACCGTGAAAGCACAGCTTTTGGTTTACGGACTGAAGCATAGTACGTTAATTAGCCTTAACAGAGAAACTGCAGCTCCAGCACAAGGCAAAAACCCTAGTGAGGCTATTATTAATATTCAACATAAACAGTTTTGAAAATATCCTAGACGCCAAGAAGGAGAAGGAGGCCTCCGTGCTGCATTTGTGATGCGAATAGCAAGCACTCTGATGCAACGTGGAAGTCCCGGGCAGGGTGGACAGACTCTCAGGCCCACATCCCTCCCAGCTGAGTACAGGGCTGTCGGGAAGGGCCCGGGCCTCCGGGGAGCCTGCACGTCCTCGCTGCTCCAGCGTGCTGGGGGCAGGTCTCCCACCCTTAAAGCGATCAGAAAGGAAGGGCAGACTGCTAGGGGCACGTTTTGCTTTCTTTCCACGTAACGAGTGAAGTTGTGAGAGTCTGGGAGAAGAGCGTCCCTGCAGTTGGTTCTCTCTGAGGAAGGGGAGCGAGCAGGGTTGGGGTGGAGGGGGAACCAGCCCCATCAGAGAGCCCTCACACCCCACAGCCTAGAAATAAAAGGTTCAGACCCGAGTGAACGCCAACACCCTCCATCTTGAAGGGATCCGCAAGTCCTTTCTGATGGGTTCTTTCCTTGCTTGCCTGCCCTCTTGTCCTCCAAAGGGACACGTGAATCTCTTTTCAAGTGTGCGTTTACCATGATGACGGTGTACTAGGAGGCTGCTATTCTCAAAAGGTCTGTGTGAACTGCTTTCCAGCTCCACGGATGTTTGCTTGTGAACACCAGGGTCCCTCTTCCTTCTGGACCACGAAACAATTCCTGGAAGGTTCTGGCGGCGGGTGGGCGAGTGTGCAGGGTTGGCGGGCCTTGCTGTCCTCATGAAAAATAATCTGTTAAGAGACAAGTTTGAGCAGTTTTCTGCTCAATAAGGGAGGTGAACTCTTCCCTTATTCCTTCTGAAGGTGGCATTTCAGTAAATGACTGTGTTCATGCCCCAGGATTGTCGTAACAAACGGCCTCAGCTTGGGAGTCTTGATAGAAATGCCTTCTGTCACAGCCAGGAGGTCACCAGGCTGGAGGCCAGGTGTGGGCGGGGCTGGCTTCTCCTGGAGCCGCTGACGGAGAGTCCCCCCAGGCCCCTCCTCACCCAGGGGTGGCCGGCAGGCCTCGGCTTATGAGGGCATCGCTCCCATCTCTGCTCCACGGCCACCCGGGCCCCTCCTCCCCGAGCGTGTCTCTGCGTCTCTTCTTCCAGGGATGCCAGTCACAGTGAGTTAAAGGACCCCTGCTCAGGTGGGCCCGCATCCTGGCTAATTACGTCTATTTCCAAAGAAGGTCACATTCTGAGGTGAATTTAGGGAGACACTATCCTTCACGGTGTAACAGCAACTGTCATATTTCCGTAAGTTCGAAGCCTGTGGCCTTGTTTCCACAGGAGGGAGCAGGCAGGGTGGAAGGGTGGGGACTCCCCTGCTCACAGGGTCTCCTCCAGCTGGTCCCCTGGGGCCTGAGTTGTGTGTACCCAGCCAATCTACTCTCTGGGTGGGGCCCAGAGTCCTTCTACTGAACAGATTGCTCAGAAAATTCTTATCCTCAGAGGAGTGTGAGAAGCACTCAGCGACGCTGTTGTTTGGAAGAAATCCTGCCTATGTCTGAGTAAACGAAGACTTCCAGCGAGAAGAGATGGAACCGGTGCACGCATCAGACTCGTAGGTGCTGGAGGTGTCTGGTCCAGGGAGTCCCCAGCTGGTTTCTGAGATTCTACACCATCTGTTGTCAGCCATGAGCTGTGGCCAAAGAAAGGGACCTACAGTGACCACGAATCAGGGGTCCCCGTGAATAAGCAAATCCCTGTCCTTCCAGGCCTGGGGGTTCAGGGTAGGAACTAGAGTGAAGGCCTGGGGGAGGGGTCACTGGACAGCTGTCAGGCATGGGGTGACATGAGGGTGGAAGAGGCTCAGTGGACACTGGGGGAGCGGATTTGAGGGTCCCACTAACAGACCAGTATTGCTGTGACCCAGAGTCGCAGAGCAGACGGGGCCACGGAGGAGGGCCGCCTATAGCCCAGCCAGCAAAACCAGGGCCTCTGTCACCATCCGTGGCTGAGAATGTTCTAGGTCTCTGGGGCCTCTGTCCCCATCCGTGGCTGAGAATGTTCTAGGTCTCTGAGTCCTCTGTCCCATCCGTGGCTGAGCCCGTTCTAGTCTCAGACACCACAGAGATGCTTTCGCTCCACCACAGGGGGCTCCCAGCACAGACGGCACAAACCAGGGGACAGAGACGTTTATTCACTTGTCTGAGGACATAGATGTCTGCGCCTTGGGATCTCGGTTTCACTCTCGTTTAATCTGATTCCTGTTTTGCTCTGTTTTGACATCATGGCACCCCTGGGGTCCATGCAGGCTCTCCAGCCTCACGGAGAAGAAGAACCACTTTTACCCCTGCTTCCTTGGAGGCACCAGTGTTAATAAGTGAGAAGTTTCAGGGGCTGAGTGGTAGCTGATCCTCCTCACTGCCAGGAACGTTTCTAAAAGCCTCCTCCCATTCCTGAATCCTTGTCAGCTGTCTGGTGGAGACAGACACCTTCCAGGTGTCTCATTCACCTTCCAGGTCCTTTCAGGGGCAGGAGAACAGGACACCTGGGCATTTACCTGGGCACATCTCTCTCCAGCCCATGAGGAGCCACCCAGGAAGGGCCGTGAGGGCAGGCTCTGGGGCAAGGCCGCCTGCATCCGACCCGCAGCTCTGCGCCTCGCCACCAAGCAGCCGTGGCCTCGGGCACACCATCTCCACACACCTCCGTTTTCTCACCTGGAAAATGGTGATAACGGCTCATTTCTGGTGTTGTTTTTGAGAGAGCTGAAGGAATTAAGGGCTTCCCTCACGGCTCAGACAGTGAAGAATCTGCCTGCAATGCGCAAGACGTCTGTGCCACTCCTGGGTCGGGAAGATCCCCCAGAGAATTCCATGGACAGAGGAGCTCGGTGGCTCACAGTCCATGGGGTCGCAAAGAGTCAACTGACACTTTCACACTTTCACTTTCAAAGGAATTAAAACACAGTTCTCGGACCAGGGTCGTCGTTTGTCCTTTTCAATAACTGTTGGATAATTCTGTTATTCCACACCCCTAACCCACTCCAGTGTTCTTGCCTGGAGAATCCCAGGGACCGGGGAGCCTGGTGGGCTGCCATCTATGGGGTCGCACAGAGTTGGACATGACTGAAGCGACTTAGCAGCAGCCGCAGCAGGCGTGTGGACCTCTGGTTTGGATTTATGATTTAACCTGTTCACTCCCAGCGCTAAGTTGATTAAATGTGACTCATTACAGAATGGAGGCGGCAGCACCCGGTGGCTCCAACACAGGCCTGTCACCCATCCCGAGACCAGGCGAGCACCGCCTTCCTGACGGGAGAAGAAACCCTGCAGCCACCATGTCTCCAAAGACACAGCTTTCTCCCCTTTTCATCCAGCACGGCACATCAGGAGGGAAAACAGTGGGCCCAGGCCCACCTCCCCCACCCCTGCACACAAGCCCGCCCCCACCCCCACCCCTGCACACAAACCCATCCCCCACCCGACCCCTGCACACAGTCCCCCACCACCCCCCCGAACACAGCCCGCCCCCACCCCCACCCCTCCACATGAACCCATCTCCCACCCCCACCCCTGCACACAGTCCCCCCACCCCCACCCCTAAACACAGCCCGCCCTCCACCCCACCCCTGCACACAAACCCATCCCCCACCCCACCCCTGCACACAGTCCCCCACCCCCACCCCTGTACACAGTCCCCCCCACCCCCACCCATGCGCATAAGCCCAAATCCCCCACCCCTCCACGTGCACAAGTGCCACAGATGGACTTTCCACCTTCATAATCCTTCCCAACACAGGACTCCAGGCTTCACTTTCATGAAGCTGACATGTGAGTCGAAGTCAATTAGCTCTTCTGGTCTGGAGCTTCTTTTTCTTAGCCTATTTCCACATTTTCTATCTCTGAACCCATGGATATTGGAAGGAAACCCTAGGGACGGTATTAAAACACCAAGCCTGCTGGAACATATGTGCCTCACTCTTGGACTCACGCTCTCCAGTGCAGAGAGCATCCTGTCTCAAAGTTAGCACCCAAGGGGCAAAATAGATTCGGTCTGAATGTCTTGGCTTCCGACACCCATAACGTCCACAGATCTGGATGTCTAGATAAAGTAATTGGAAAGTTTCCCGAAGCAGTGTACTAAAGTAATCTTACAACCAAAAAGATCTTCCTTGTTGTAAAATAACTCTACCTTTGATGGTAGTAGTGGTTTGTGGGGGGGAATGCATCTGTGTGTGTGTGTGTGTACATACGTGTGTGTGTTGGGGGGTGCATATGTGTGGGTGTGTGCATGTGTGTGTGTGTGTGTGTGTGTAGGACCAGCAGGTAGGATCAGGGGTCTCTAGGCAAACGCCTGCAGGAAGTTTAGATGATTTCAGACGTGGTAATGAGAGTACCAATATGCTTCTGGGGAAAAAAAAAATGTATACTTTCCCTCATAGAGACAAAATTTTTCTCTGTGCTATTTTCCTATGATTTCTGATTCTGTCTTGTGAGCAAATATACAGGACATACTTAGGGGTTATTTATTTATAAATGAAGTAAGTGAAAATACTCTGGAGAAGAAAGAAATATGACCCCCAGGAAGAACCAGAAAATTGAGCTTTCCACAAATGCACCCACGGCCGGTGCCTCATCGGCTTCGCTTCTCTCTCTTCCTCAGCCGCTGCTGAAACTGACAAGAAGGTAATTAGATTCTGATCTTTCAAGAGCCGAAGACTCATTCACTTCAGTGCTAAAGTTCTGCAGTGCCTGGGCCTTTCCTGAGGACTCTGCCTGCACCGCATCCTCACAGCCTTTCTCCGCCCTGACCCTCTCTGGCCACCTGTCACCAGGCAGCAGCGGGGAAAGAGGGGGCCCAGGAGAATTCTGGGGGTCTGCGCCTTGGAGGAGCATCCCAGGTGGGGCTGGGCCCCCAGCTGCCTGTGGCTCTGGACCAGGACCCTCACTTTCCAGCCCCCAGCACTGCCAGATACACACCCGGGCAGGCCTGGCCCGGCTCTGCTTGGGAGGGAGCCTCGAGGCCGGCTCTGCAGATGACACGGCGCTGGGGGCTCCCTGCGTGCGTCCCCTTCCCTCTCTCCATCGGCGCTTGCCTAATTGCTCCCTCTGCTCATTGTCCCGAGTGCTTAATACACAGTTCAGTTGGAAGAAGACGCTGCATTTAAGTTTAGTTTTTACTGATCTCTTCCAGTTGTTTGTCTTTTCAACTAGTATGTTGGAGAACATTTTTCCCCTGATAAGATCCCTCTCTTCTTCCAGTGCTCAAGTGGAAGCAGCAGCCCCCAGATCAGGTGCCACCCTGCCCAGTAGAAACGGGTTTGGGGGTCCACTCTGCCCCCCAGTCGCAGGGCAGACAGTCACATCACAGACCAGGATTCCCATTATGGCCAGCGGGAGCTCACCTGCCCTTCCTCCACCAGCAGCTCAGGGTCTCACATGGTGGGCAGGGTGACTGTTCTCAGAGAACTCAGAGCCACCAGCCCAGGGTGCCCAGAACCTGCCCACCCCCAGGCTGGCCCATTCCACAGGCTCACCCAGCCCCCCAGACACACCATCCCTGCCTGGAGGGGTCCCTTTAAAGCCAGAGCCTCAGCTGTTTGCAAGGCTCCTGGTGATTCACTGCAGTCTGAAGTCTGCAGTCTGAAACCAACTATGAAATCCTATTCAGAATACAACCGTGGGGTGCTTCTCCTTTTTACCTCTATTGAAAATCAGCTGAAAATTCAATTAACAAATGAAGAATGAAAGGAGTCCATTCTTCCTGGTCTTTACCACCAGGTCTAGGAAAACTGCCCGTCTCTCCATCCCTGGGTAACAGCTTATTTCACAGCCGGAGGCAGAGACCAGGTCACAGGGCTGCTGTCTCCAACAGCAGCAAAGCCCCCCACCCGCCCAAGAACAGAGCAGCTGGGAGAAGTCAGCGCCCATCTCCCACACCCTGCACTGGGCCTTGAGGGTAGGCGGGCCTGTTGGCAAGCAGAGCACAGACCAGCAAACGGGAACGCGGGATGAGGAGGCTGGACGGTTGGGGGCGTTTGTCTTGGCAGTTGACAAGCAGGTGTTTTGCCAATTATCCAGCCTTTCAAAGGCTACTCTGTGTCTTTGGGGCTAGAATTACTCAGCTTCCCATCAACAGCCTCACCCCAAATCCTGTTTCCTAAAGAGCCCATCATTATTACCCGGTTTCCTTGCCTCTAGCTGCTGACGGTTACAGACGGCCTTTTTCTATCACCATGGATATACTCACTTATTTACAGTCACCTTCCCAGTTCAGCTCAGTCATGTCCGACTCTTTGCGACTGCATGAATCGCAGCACGCCAGGCCTCCCTGTCCATCACCATCTCCAGGAGTTCACTCAGACTCACGTCCATCAAGTCAGTGATGCCATCCAGCCATCTCGTCCTCTTTGTCCCCTTTTCCTCCTGCCCCTAATCCCTCCCAGCATCAGAGTCTTTTCCAATGAGTCAACTCTTCTCATGAGGTGGCCAAAGTACTGGAGCTTCAGCTTTAGCATCATTCCTTCCAAAGAAATCCCAGGGCTGATCTCCTTCAGAATGGACTGGTTGGATCTCCTTGCAGTCCAAGGGACTCTCAAGAGTCTTCTCCAACACCACAGTTTAAAAGCATCTATTCTTCAGCGCTCAGCTTTCTTCACAGTCCAACTCTCACATCCATACATGACCACTGGAAAAACCATAGCCTTGACTGGACGGACCTTTGTTGGCAAAGTAATATCTCTGCTTTTCAATATGCTGTCTAGGTTAGTCATAACTTTTCTTCCAAGGAGAAAGCGTCTTTTAATTTCATGGCTGAAATCACCATGTGCAGTGAATTTGGAGCTCAAAAAAACAAAGTCTGACACTGTTTCCACTGTTTCCCCATCTATTTCCCATGAAGTGATGGGACCAGATGCCATGATCTTAGTTTCCTGAATGTTGAGCTTTACGCCACTTTTTCACTCTCCTCTTCCACTTTCATCAAGAGGCTTTTTAGTTCCTCTTCACTTTCTGCCATAAGGGTGGTGTCATCTGCATATCTGAGGTTATTAATATTTCTCCTGGCAATCTGGATTCCAGCTTGTGCTTCTTCCAGCCCAATGGTTTTCATGATGTATTCTGCATTATAAGTTAAATAAGCGGGTGACAATATACAGCCTTGACGTACTCCTTTTCCTATTTGGAACCAGTCTGTTGTTCCATGTCCCGTTCTAACTTTTGCTTCCTGATGTGCATATAGGTTTCTCAAGAGGCAGGTCAGGTGGTCTGGTATTCCCATCTCTTTCAGAGTTTTCCACAGTTTATTGTGATCCACACAGTCAAAGGCTTTGGCACAGTCAATAAAGTATAAATAGATGTTTTTCTGGAACTCTCTTGCTTTTTCAATGATCCAGCAGATGTTGGCAATTTGATCCCTGGTTTTCTAAAACCAGCTTGAACACCTGGAAGTTCACGGTTCACATACTGCTGAAGCCTGGCTTGGAGAATTTTGAGCATTACTTTACTAGCGTGTGAGATGAGTGCAATTGTGCGGTAGTTTGAGCATTCTTTGGCATTGCCTTTCTTTGGGATTGGAAAGAAAACTGACCTTTTCCAGTCCTGTGGCCACTGCTGAGTTTTCCAAACTTGCTGGCATATTGAGTGCAGCACTTTCACAGCATCATCTTTCAGGATTTGAAACAGCTCAACTGGAATTCCATCACCTCCACCAGCTTTGTTTGTAGTGATGCTTTCTAAGGCTTGGTGGTGGTTACCTTCCCACCAGCATGCAAACCCCACGTGGGCGAACCCAACTCCACCTCTCCATCTAATTCCCAGAATGGGGCAGACGAGAGCACTGAGCTCATACATGCAGCTAAACAGAATACAGAGAAAGGCTATAGGTCTTAGTACTCTTAACATTTTAGTTGCTGTTGTTCAGTTGCTAAGTCATGTCCAACTCTTTGTGGCCCCATGGACTGTAGCTCACCAGGCTCCTCTGTCCTCCACTATCTCCTGGAGTTTGTTCAAACTCATGTCCATTGAGTTGGTGACGCCATCCAACCATCTCATCCTCTGTTGTCCCCTTCTCCTCTTGCCCTCGATTTTCCCCAGCATTAAGGTCTTTTCCAATGAGTCAGTTGTTCGCACCAGCTGGCCAAAGTATTGGAGCTTTAGCTTCAGCATCAGTCATTCCAATGAATATTCAGGAATGATTTCCTTTAGGATTGACTGGTTTGATCTCCTTGCAGTCCCAGGGACTCTCAAGAGTCTCCAACACCACAATTTGAAAGTATTAGTTCTTCAGTGCTCAGCCTTATCGTAACATATTCACGTGTTTTAATGTGTAACATACAAGCAATATATAATATTCAAATTATATATGCACACATTTACTCATGTCTTTCAGCACATATGGGTGTATGGATTTCCCTGGTAGCTCAGCTGGGAAAGAATCCACTTGCAATGCAGGAGACCTGGGTTTGATGCCTGGGTTGGGAAGATCCCCTGGAGGAGGGCATGGCAACCCACTCCTGTATTCTTGTCTGGGAAATCCCATGGACAGTGGAGCCTGGCGGGCTACAGTCCACAGGGTCGCAAGAGTCAGACATGACTGAGTGGCTAACACACACACATCCATTCAAGGATACACACACAGCTCATCCGCCCATTCTTATGTGTATTTACATAGTCTCACATTTGCCGGGAGAGAATGGCTTTCTCTGTGCATCTGTTTAGTATTCGTTTACTGGACTGCCAGGTCTTAGTCGCCCACATGGGACCCTCACTGCTTCGCCCATGGGCTGTTAGCTACAGCATGTGGCGTTGATGCCAGGGCCCAGGATCGAACCCAGCCCCGCTGCACCGGGAGCCTGGAGCCAGCCACTGGGCCGCCAGGGATGTCCCTCTGTATCAGGCACTGATACACAGATTTGTTATTGTTTAAACAGTGCACCTAATTTCAGAGAGAGCCGAGTTAGAGGGAACGCCGAGTGGACAGTGGTCTGGGAGGCGCCAGATGCGGAGGCTGTCGGGGCGGCCCTCGCACAGCGGGTGTTTCTGGGCCACAGGTCCGCAGCTCCCTCCGGAAAGCCATCACCTGGATTCTGGATGAGCCCTCTGCAAACCCTCCAAGAACAACACTCCTCAGGTTAAATAGTTAAAAGGTGGAGGAGGAGGAGGAGGAAACACAGCCTGGGGTGTGAGCCCTTTCGGAAAGCAGCGGCAGCCAAGTTTGGATGAGCTTGTAGATTAACGCCCCGATTGCACCCTGTGAGAAAATGGAATTACAGCCCTTGGAAGGTGTCCGTGTTCCAGCCAGCCTCCTCAGAGATGTGAGGCCCGTAGGTGAGCACCCCTAGATTCTCCCTGAGCACCCTCTCCAGGGGCTGAGCCTCCACACTCGCCATCCTCGGGCGGGCAGGAGCTGCCACGGGCACCGGGAGCCTGGACGGCCAGGCTGTGCTGAGAGGGGCAAAGCCAGCACTTGGGCCACACGTATATGCTGGCACCGCAGGCAGCAGCTCACCTGACATTCACGGGAGCCCCAGCAGCGTCATCACCCTCTCCTATTTGCAGGTGGACAGACTGAGGCAGCGTGGTCGCCTTGCTGGGGATGTAAGAGCCGGATGGTGGCAGGTCCAGGATTTGAGCTCAGGAAACCTGTGCGTCACCACTGTGTGCCAGGGGCCTGGGGCACACGGTGGACCCACCAAGAGGCTCGGGGAGCCACGGTCAGCTCTCAGGTCCACAGAGCGCCTCCGTAAATCACTTCCAGGGCTGAGAGGAGGCTGGGGCAATGGCGATGACGTAGGCCGCCCATCACCTTGTCCCGACACTCTAAACACTTGCCTGCCGGGCAGGGAAAGCCGGCCTCCTTCCCTTCTCCCCGATTCCTCCAGGAGCAAAGGCCTGACAGCTCCAGCAGTCAGAACAGGGGTCCCACTGGCTCCCTTTTGCTCTTAGAGCCCCCACATGTGGCAGGAAATGTCCCAGGCGTGCCCACTTGCCACCTCCCCTGAGCCGTAGTCAAGCCCTCAGTCACAGCCATCATTGCCCCCCGCCCCTGACTCCTCAGCGCCCAGCAGCACACACACAGCTCAGGCCGGAGCCAGCGAGCAGGGTAGACCCACACGTCTTCCTCACCTTCCTCAAGTGCCAGCCTGAGCCCTGGCCCTGACCAACAGCGATCTGGGCCTTCCTGTCCACCCTCACTGCCCCCAGGCTCCCAGACTCCTCAGGAACTCCACGGAGATGAGAGGGAACTATGGGCAGGCTGGGCTCCAGGGAGGGGCTGAGTTGGCAGGCCCCCGCTGCACACCAGCTGGCGGGCCTGGGCCGCCTTCTCCTCTCAGGAGAGACATGACTCCAGGGGTGGGGCAGAAGAGGAGGCAGGAGCTCACTGCTGCACGCGTTCACCGCTGCACACGCCCCACACGGAGGCATGGAGCCGGCGTCTGACTCCAAGAGCTCAGACCTGAACTACTCCGGAGGGAGCCCACAACCTCAGGGTGGGATCAGACCCAGGAGGGGGACAGGTCAGGCTTACAAGCCACACCCCAAGCTCTTGGGAGATGGAGGCTGAGGACTAGAGGTGGGGATCCCCCATTCTGGGGCCAGGGAGCCCACAGATTTTAAGACAAAGAAACCCCAGTCAGAGCAGAAAGAAATCGCCCCCCTGCTGTGACCACCAGCAGCCTTTCCACACGTGCGGCTGTGTCCCCGCTCCGTCCACAGGACAGAGGGGCCGCCGCGGGGCCAGCCCAGGGCTCAGCGCAGGCCGCCCGCCCCTCGGAGGATGCCGACCCCGCGAGTGGAGGGCCCGTCTGAGTGTGTGCGCCTTCCTGCTCCCGTCCTGGGGGAGAAGAGGCCTCCGGTGGGGAGCACGGAGCAGAGGTAGGATAAGCAGGGGCAGGCAGGACCGTGAGGACGTCAGGCCCCTGTTTCCCATGAGGAAAGGGTGGTCAGCCTCGCCGGGCAGGGCTGGGCGGGGTGGGTGCTGCCCAGCCTCGTGCTGGTCAGTGTCTGCCAGCAGCTGGGGTGGGTGTCGGGGAAGCAGACTTTCAGGGTTTGCCAACAGCTATGGTGTCAATGCTCCAGGGGAGGCTGACTTCCTGTTACAACCGGCTGGCCGTGAGCGCAGAGTTAGGACACGTGAGCAGGCCCCAGCACACCCCGGGCCGGCCCGCCTGTCTGTCCTCTGCCCGAGGACCGGGCAGTCTGCGGGCCGCGGGTGTCACAGCACCCTGCGCCCTGGCCGCCGGGGTCCCCGCGCCCAGGGGCTGCAGCTCTCAGCAGGGCCGCCTCCTTCCACCCCTCCCTGTACCCCAGGGCCGCCCTCAGCCCTGGAAAGCTCGCCGAGGGGTCGCAGGTGCCGCTGAAGGCCTCTGGTGGGTCTGTCTGAAACGAGCTTTAATTCCCCTGAACTCAGCGACTGCTGGAGTGAAGCCTGGACTAGAGATTTCTGACCTCACCCCCCGCGGATCCCACCAATTCCGTCCTGGCCAGTCAAAGCGGGTGTGGACGTGCCCGGGCACCTTCCAGAGCCAGAACCGGCTGCTCCAGAGGCTGAACGGGCACCAGCAGGCCCTGGGCCTCGTGCTTCCCAGCCTCAGCTCCTGTGTTGTTACAGCGGTCCACAAGGAAGCGTTTTTATCTCTGTGTTTAAGGAAATGGCAACCGACTCCAATACTCTTGCCTGGAAAATCCATGGATGGAGGAGCCTGGCAGGCTACAGTCCACAGGATCGCAAACAGCCGGACATGACTGAGCGACTTCACTTTAAGGGAGAGAGAGATTCACCAGGCCAGGGAATCTGGTCCTTCCCGAGGCTGAGGGCAAATTCTCAGCCTGAAAGTGGGTCTCCCAACCTTGGTACTGCCCCCACGCTCTCTGCTAAGGGCCGGGAGGGGCCGCAGGCTCCCAGGACAGGGGGTGGGTGCCCGGGCGCCGAACACTCGGAAGCGTGTCCTGAGCAGGGAGTGTCCGCAGACGGCGCCTCTGGGGTCCTGTTGCATCACAGTTCTGTGCATCACGCAGGGGTGGCTGGGAGTGCGGAGCTGATTCGCAAGGAAATGAAGACCACGAGGTGGGAGGTCAGAGGGCAGAAGACACTGGGATGAGCAGACTTCTCCGAGAGAGAAGGGCCCGAGCCGAAGGCCCGTCTTCCACTCCTGGCTGACATCCAGACACTCCCAGGTGCCAGCAGAGAAGTGGGGTAGCAGGGGAGGGGAAGGTGAGTCGGGGTGGTTGGCCAGATGACTCAAACCACCCATGTACCAGCCTTTCCCAGGCAGGTGGGAGTGGGCACGTGGGTGAGAGGCAGGTCCCAGCCCGCCTCAGAGCCCCTCAGGCCTCCTCCAGAGCCTGAGAGCGCAGGGCAGAGGAACGTGGTCCCGGGGCCCTGTGGGATTTGAGGGATGATGAATTACTGGCGTGGTTCAAGCAGAGCAGGCGAGCACTGACTGTGAGTGATGGGCTGTCTGGACGGGGAGCCCTCTGCACACGGAAGGCTCGCTCACCCTGGAGAAGCAGCAGACAGGGATACACAGAGGGCTCGGGCCTGGAGCTGAGCAGGCTCTTTAAGAAAAAAAAAATACTAAACAGGGCAGTCAAGGAAACAGAAATCACAGCACACTGTAAATTTCCAAGTGCTGGGAAGGCCACTGATATGACAAAATCCAGGGAAAAGCACAACTTTTTTTTATCACTTCACAGCTCCCTGTAACCCGCTTCCCCTGGCAGCACGCTCATCGCTTTTTGAGTGGCAACTCCGTGGGTTCGTTTCCGAGGGAGATGATGGTCTTGACTCTAGCACAGCTCAGTGAAATGTTCACATTATCATCACTGATGCTTAGAAAGATTTCTTTCTTTGTAGTTCAATGCCGGTAATGGCATGCCGTTTTTTCAAGATGGTTGTCAAACCGGAAAAATACCTCTTGAGTGTCTCTCTGGTCACAGCGGTGAGATGTGTGTTGGTGCGGTGAGTCCTGGGGTGTCCACAGAAGATGCTGGGCCACCAGCGGTCGTGCAGCCAGGGTCCTGGGCAGGGCGGCGGACTGCAGCGCCCAGACCGCAGCGTGTCCGCGGCCACCCCACGCCCCCTTCTGCCCTCGGCCTCTCAGAGGGAACCTGACATCGGATGCTCCGACCTGCTTGTGTCTACATGCCCAAATAGGAACAGACTGTGGATTTTCCCTGTGCTCGTGATGTGTGCTCGACATTTCCCAACAGTCTGTTTATTCAGAAACATCGATACATTAAGTCATAATACTAACCGATTTTGTGGGGCCTCCCGATGCTTCTGCCGTGACTGGGGATCTTTCATCATTAGTCACTGCTCCGCTGGGACCAGCTCTCCAGCAGCATTGTCTGCCCCACTGTGTCCCTGGGCAGCTGCGCAGAGGCCCGAGCTGCCCTGGGCACCGAGGACACATGCCCCTGCCGGCAGGAGCCACAGGGAGGAGTGGGCGCTGTGCCAGCCAGAGGCAGGAGAGGCCCCCGACTGCAGGGTCAGGAGAGGCGGGAGCTGACTGAGGTACGAGAGGGCTCTGCGTGGACCTCAGCCAGGCCACCAGCTCAAGGACGCCCAACAAAGAAGCCAGGAGAGGAGAGTGAACTGGAGCCCACTCCAAAGCGCGTCGGTCAGTGCTTAGAGGAAAACAAGGCTGACATGAGCTCCAGGAGGTGGGAACAGTACGCAGGATGGGCTGAGCGGGAAGCAGTGGACAGGTGCCCTGGACAGGAAGTGACCGATGGATGTCAAAGGGGCCGCTGCATGGTGAGCAGGATGGGCAGGGGGCTCTGTGGGGGCCTCTCTCCATCTTTAGGGCGGTGGGAAGCCGTTGCAGGGCTTCAAGCTGGAGGCGGGCAGTTCCCTGAGTAAGTCCAAGGGAGACCCGGGTCAGTGCGGAGGATGAGTGAGAGGGGCAGGCGGTGGGGCCAGGTGGGACGAGGCAGGTGTCCAGACCAGAGAGGGTGGTTTGGGCCACGTGCCAAGACCAGACGGGAAGTGGCTGAGGCCTGGGAGGAGCCAGGGGTCTCTGGGGAAGGGTCTCACCTGGGCGGCGCCCCCCCCCGATGCTGCCCTCTCCACCTCTCTGTTCATCTGGTCACTGACCACAGTCTTGGGTCACGGTGGGCTTGTTTCGCCCTCTCACCCACATGAGGAATGTCACAGACTGCACCCTGGTCTCCCATCGCCCAACACCGTGAGACGCGCACATGGGCCCAGGGCTCCCAGTCTCCTCCTTACAGGCAGACAGGCCCCTGAGAGCCCCTCCCAGGAGGGAGCCTCACGCAGGCAGCCAGTGGCGGGCTCCATCCTTCCTGCCCCGAGGATGAGCCGGGCTAGCCTGTCAGTCAGCCCCTGTCTCCTTTGCAATGTTCCTTAGGGCAAGAACCCGGCCATACTCATCTTCATACACAAGAGCCTCTTCAGGGGTTGTTGAGATATTCCCATTTCACAGATGGAGAGAGTGCCCCAGGCCAAGTCCCAAGGAAGGCCTGGCAAAAGAAGATTCAAGGACTTGGCAGGTCCTTCTGGGCAACGTCTCCAGACAGAGGCTGCTCTGCCCCCTTCCTAGGACTGCGCCACTGTGATGCTGGGAAGATGCCTGGAGATGCCCACAGGCCCCACTGGGGGCCCAGGCTCCCACTGGCCCTCGCCCAGGTCCCCCAGCTGTGCCCAAGGGCAGCTCCAAAGGGCCGTCCTCATGAAGGGGCCACGCGTGCAGCTGTGCTTTGGGGTCTGGGAGCAGGCTTGGAGGCTGGGCAAGGGTCTCTGGGTCTGCAGCCCCAGGCACTTCCTGCTTCTTCTCCTGCCCGGCCTGTGCACACTGTGCCCACCAACCTGGTTAACCCAGGTCCACCCTTGTGATGGTCGGCTTTATGTGAGTATAGCTATGTTACCCAAACATGAACCTAAGTGCTATTCAGAGGATTTTGCAGAAGGTTAACACAACAGTCATTGACTCTAAGGAAAGGTGATTAGCCTTGACAACAGGGCTGGGCTTCACCCCACCCAGGAAAGCCTTAACAATAAAAACTGAGAGCTCCTGAAGGAGAACCCATCCTCAGAAGAGCAGCATCAAATCCTGCCTGAGTTTCCAGCTTTCGGGCCGCTTTCAGACGGGCCCACCTCCGCTGTCACGGGAGGCGTCACTTTAGAAAGACCTCCTGCTCTCTGTACACCGTGGTTCTGAGAGTGCTCACATACCCAGGCTTCTCTGACGAACGCACACTCTCCCTGTCAGCCCTCTAGGCTCAAGGAGGGAACAGAGCTAAAGGAAATGTGGTGTGGACGCTTGCCAAGAGGGCCCGTCAGCTTGAAATCTCCCTCCGGTTAGTAACTAGACGTGTAACAGGCTGTGAGCCTGGCCCATATCTGAGTCCAGGATCTGAGTCTAAACGGCTGCACTGGGTAGGATAGTCCCCCCAATAAGGCCTAATCCCCTGAGCCTGTGAACAGGAACCTCATTTGGTAAGAGGGTCTCTGCGGATGTGATGAGTTAGGCAGCCTGGCTTTGGGCGACCCCAGTAGCATGACTGGCCTCCTGCGGGAAGAGGAGGACCTGGACACAGACAAGAGGTTACGTGTTGATGGAGGCACAGACTGGAGTGACGTGTCTACAAGCTAAGGGTCGTGAAGGATCGCCAGAAACCAGCAGAACCTGGGAGAGGAGCACGGAACAGATTCTTCTGCCTCTGAGCCTCCAGGAGGAGCCAGCCTGCTGACACCTTGACTGCAGGCTGCAGGCCTCCAGGGCCCTGGAAGGACTAGCCCAGTTTGTGCTGCTCTGTTCTGGCAGCGTGAAGAGACTGCTGCTCTGTCCTTGATACACCGTCCTTGATTGCAGACGGGGGAAGAGCTACCTGCATGCCCCCATGCATGCCTGCTTGACTGTGTCCGACTCTGCAACCCCATGCACTGCAGCCCGTCAGGCTCTTCTGTCCATGGATTTCCCAGGCAAGAACACTGGAGTGAGTTGCTGTTTGCTCCTCTGGGGGGTCCTCCTGAGCCAGGGATCGAACCTGCGTCTCCTGCACCTCCCGCACTGGCAGGTGGGTTCTGTGTCACTGAGCCACCTGGGAAGCCCCCACCCCAATCAAAGATAACAATATTTTACAGGCACCCACTATCCTGCTGTTGAACTCTGAACAGAGACCTCATTCAATGTCAGAAACACCTTCCGTAAAAAGAACCGCCATCGTGCAGAGACTCTGACTTACAAGCGACAACCCCCTCCATCAGTGCTGGGACCCCCCAGGGACCCCAGGAGTCCTCATCCTGGCTCATCTGTAACGTCAAGTTTGGGGCATGGGCAGAAAGACTCATCATCCCCTCGCCAGCGTGCTATATCATAGACGCCCCCATGCCTGGTCCATTGCCCGACCCACGTGCGACGTTCCGGACTAAAGAAAGTGGGTTCCTGGAAGTCCCAATTTCCCAGGCAGCTAAGCCCAAGCCTCCTCAGGAAGACATCTGCATCAGGATATTTGTGTCATATATTTTTGCTGGAAAAATTCACTGTGAATGCTCACAGCCCAGAGTCACCGGAACAGAGATTTTTAATCTGTACAAAGACCTGGAGCCGCGTTCGGCAGCCTCTGGGGGCAGAACTTCACGGCTCTCTCCACCTCACTCCCTTTCTCCCTGTCTCTATCTCCAGGCAAGAGAAAGCTGACAGACGAGTCTTTTTCTACCCATAGCTGCAATTCGACATCAGTAACACGAGCGATCGGCAATCAGCCCGCAGTGTGTGGCGCCATGATAGAAAATGGGATGAAGCTGAGGCCAGAGCACCGCTGCGTTCAGAGCGAGCTGGGCTGTGCTCGAAGGCATCTCGTCATAGAAGCGTATTGTGCAGCTTACTGTTTGGGGGAAAGAAACCTCTGCAGGGCCACTAATCAATGGCCTGAGGTTCCCGAGCCCTGCTTCCGTGGCTTTGAAAGGAATCGATGCCCCTGGGACGGAGATGCTGAATCTAAAAGGAACAAGTTTCAGTAGGAACAATAGACATTTTTGAGTCTGTTCCAGAAAGATCATCTGGACGGTTTTGGTACACACCCGGAAAATGATAGGAAAGACTCGGTCTTCTGAAGGTGTGGAACCAAATGAAACTCATAAAACGAAACGCTCGTGAGGTTTGCTTTCTGTTTACCCACTCCAGCCACCCTGCTCTGTGCCCGTAGATGCCCTCTGATCCCAGTCGGGGTTCTGCCAAAGGGGCAGGGACAGCAGGGGATGTGAGATGGGGGCACCAGGGTGCTGCTCCCCAGCGCCTTCCTCCAGCCTGAGCTCGAGCAGGGCAGCCTCACTGTCAGAGCCCCTGAGCCTCACTTTCTCTGCAGCTCGCCATTCCCCAGCATCTCTTCTCTGCCCTTCCTTGGACCCTTCAGCTAACTGGGGGCTGTCTGCATCCCACACGCCTGCCCCATGGCCTCTCAGGCATCCCTGATGACACTCGTGTTAATGTCAGTGGCAGCGTGACCTTGTGGATCTTTGCAGAAGCCTAACTGTTGGGAAAGCACCTGCCAGCCACCCTGGTCCACGACACGCGCTTGTCACGTCCGCCCTCTGGGGAGCAGCTTTCTGTTTCTGCTCTAGAATCCACACACCCCACCCGCTCAGGGCCATGTCTGACGTCACTGAGTTATGGAGACTTCAGAGGGAGAAGGGGGTGGTCCAAGTCCCCAGGAGCCATGGGCGGGAGACTAAAGACTCCAGGCGGGGCTCGCAGCCAGGGAAGGGCAGCTTTGTGCCAGAGCTAATGGGACTAATTGTTATTTCTCAAAGATTTCAAAGCAGAAGCAACTCTCCCCCAAATTAAGGGTATAAACGCTGGACGTTCCTAAAGACTCAGGTCTCAGGCACTCAGCACATTCTCTGAATCCTACTCGTGTGGCTGGCACTGTTCTGGGGTCTGGATCACAGTGGGCAAAGCCTTCTCAGCCCACGGGAAGACTGCCATCCTCTGAGGCATTGGTATAATAGCTGGGCACCAGAGAGTGCCCTGCAGCTGGACCCGAGGGGGAAGCCCCCTGAGCGCAAAGGCAGGGGTCACCATCAGCCCAGCTCTGGGCCCCTGTCTCCGGGGGCTGCTCATGAGTGCAGGCTTAGAGGCCCTCTGAGAGGTTTGGATCCCGCCCAGCAGGTCTGGGAAGCTACATCTCACCATCAGCTGAGTCACTGCCGTGGTCTAGAAGCTCGTTTAGACAGAAGCCGCTTTTCTGTATCTGACTGTGCCTTGACCCCAGGAATGCAGGCCCCTGGAGGAGGCTGGGCTGGTCTCACGCTTGCCTTCTGCCCTGCAGAGCTTTGGCCAAGGGTCCCAGGATGTCGGGCTTCTGTGACCGTCCTAGTGGATTGGTGGGCTGAGGACCACTCCAGGCACAGACCCTGCCATCTGGGGGTGACGCCAGCCTCACCCTGGCTACTCAGCCCCATCTCTGAGGATCGGCCATCACTCTCTGAGTCCCCCTCCTCCGGGGGGTCTGATGCCTTAACAAGGTCAGCTGCTCCCTGACGGCTCTACCCTGCCTGGTCCCGTGGCCTGGATACTGTCCCAGGGCCACTCCAATGCCTTCCCATCACCTCCTTCCCTGGAGAAGTCTCTCCCAAAGAGAAGGCGAGTCCCTGCCCGGCGCTGGGCCTGAGCCCTGGGGAGTGCGGACTTCCCGCTCCTGTGTGTTGTGTCTGAGACACGCCCCACGGAGGCGGCACGGGAGGCCTGCTGGCTGTCAAGGCTGCCCATCGCCCAGCCCCTCCGCCTCCCTGCACCCACTGGGTCCCTGCTTCCTCCCCGAGCGGACTCCTCACCAGCCCTGGGTGTCCCTTCACATTTCCCCCAGGCTCTGACCTGACATGTCCAGGGTGCACCTGGGTTTGGGTCCAGCTTTGCTTCTGCTCTGTCCAGAGAGTGAGCGTGGTGCCCGGAAAACAGCCTTGAGCCCCACGGACCTGGCCCCCAGGCAGCGGGCACAGAGCCAGGCAGTGCTCGAGAAGGTGGCCTCTGTCTCCCGTTCCGCTGCCACACAGGCTGGGGACCCCGTGGCCCCTCCTGTCGGCTCTCAGGGCTGACATCTTAGAGGGACCTCCCCCCCAACCACGCTTAACCCCATAGTAAGAGGACCTCAGAGAACGTGACTCAGAGTCAACCAGGCTCCACGGCTGCTGACCCACAATCCATTCGCTCCGAGCTGTCATCACCGAGGGACAGGGTTTAGGCAAAGGAGATGCGAGTCCGTGTGAGTCAGTCCTGCCCCAGTGGCTGCAGCCCCAGTTCCCTCTCTAGATTCTGGGTAGACTCTGCCCTCGACGTGGCCGTGGTGCTGAAACACAACCCTGGTGGGACAGGTGGGCACAGCGCTGTCCAGCAGACACGCTCTGGGTGATCTGGGGCCCCCGTAAAAGTGGGCTGCGAGTGGGACCAAGACATACCCGAGCCCCCCATTCCTAAACGGTCTTACCCAGGACGGCTTGTGCCGGGATGCGGCTCCCAGCGAGCGAGACCTCCTGTCACAGCTGCCCCATTCCTCAAGCAGAGTGTCCCCTCTCTGCTTCCAGCCGCAACACGATACTGAAGCAGAGGCTGAGAGCTTGGAGACGGTCACCAGCGCGGGAACGCTGCACAAAGCGGCATGTGCAGCTTCCTGCAGAGACAGAGCTCTCAGCCAGCTGCAGGCCAACCCCTGGCCCTGCCCCCATCACCCAGGCGCTGAGATGACTGTGACCCCCACTCCATGTCTGCCTGAGCCCCCAGGGTGCGACACTTGGAAACAGCGCCCTGCAGATGCAATCAGCTAAGACGGGGTGGCGCTGGGCTAGCCTGGGACTCTTAGCCAAAGGCTGATATCTTTGAAAGAGCAGACACACACGGAGGGCAAGGCTGGGTGGCAAGGAGGTGGGAACCAGAAGGGTGGGGCTGCGAGCTAAGAACATCAGGGGTCCCAGCTATCGCAGGAGCCTGGCGAGCTGCAGGGATCCCTGCAGAGCTCAGCTCCATACAGACACGTGGGTTTTGGGCTTCTGGCCTCAGAGCTACAAGAGGAGGACCTGCTGCTGCCCGCAGCCCTGCAGCTTGGGGTGCTCTGTTAGGACAGCCACAGGAAGCTGCTGTGCAGACGCCACCCAGGGGTTGGGGTGCAGGCTGCGCTAGTGACAGGGGCATCTGGGAGGCAGGCACTCTCCCCAGGTCACAGTCAGGAAGGAAAATCCCACGATGGGCCTTCCATGTCCACAGTTTCCAGGTGGAGCCTGTGTGTGCACTCAAGCCTTTTGGATGGTGGACACTGGGGCATCCAAGGACCAGGCAGATGTACCTTACACACTGTAGGTCACGCGAAAGGCCACGCAAAAGGCCATGCGAAAGGTCATGCGAAAGGTCACGCAAAAGGTCACGCAAAAGGCCATGCGAAAGGTCACGCGAAAGGCCACGCGAAAGGCCATGCGAAAGGTCATGGGAAAGGCCATGCGAAAGGTCACGCAAAAGGTCATGTGAAAGGTCACGCAAAAGGTCACGCAAAAGGCCATGTGAAAGGTCATGGGAAAGGCCATGCGAAAGGTCCGTCTAGTCAAAGCCATGGTTTTCCCAGTGGTCATGGATGGATGTGAGAGGTGGACTACAAAGAAAGCTGAGCACCAAAGAATTGACACTTTTGAACTGTGGTGTTGGAGAAGACTCTTGAGAGTCCCTTGGACTGCAAGGAGATCAAACCAGTCCATTCTAAAGGAAATAAGTCCTGAATATTCATTGGAAGGACTGATGCTGATGCTGAAACTCCAATACTTTGGCCACCTGATGGGAAGAGCTGACTCACTGGAAAAGACCCTGATGCTGGGAGGGATTGGGGGCAGGAGGAGAAGGGGACGACAGAGGATGAGATGATCGGATGGCATCCCCAACTCAATGGACATGAATTTGAGCAAACTGCAGGAGATAGTGAAGGACAGGGAGGCCTGGCGTGCTGCAGTCCTTGGGGTTGCAAAGAGTCGGACATGACTGACCAACTGAACAGCAATTGGGGGGCAGGAGCCCCACAAGGTCACAGAATGGATGGAAACTCCCATGATGAGCCTGCGCTTCTGGGCAGAGGCTGTGTGTCCACTCCTGCCCATGGGACAGTGGCTACCAGGGCATCTAAGAACCAGGCGCCAGACCCTGCCCTGACCCTGAGCTCTCATCAGAGCCGCCCGCCTCCTGGCCGGAGGCCTGGACACGCTCTGATGCTTCACGCGCAGGTCAGGGGCAGGTGCTTGTGTCTTGCGCTCACTGACGACCTCGCTCTCGCCGTGGTGGCCCGATGGCCTAAGTGGCCACGATGTCAGGGGTTTCTCTTAGGCAGCCCAGCGAACCCCAAATGTGCAAATCCACACGGGGTAAGTGTGGGGGCAGATGACCCTGAGGAGCCCTCAGCCCTGAGAGCATTCACAGCACTCAGCTTCCGCCCTAAATGCAATTTGGAAAAAACCACTGAACTCTAAGACAGGGACTCTGATCTTGCCCCAAGAGACATTCAGATATGTTTTTATTTTTCTCCTGAAAAATCAAGCAGTCAGTTATGCCACAGTGTATTCCTGGTCTTTGCGGACACCCTGCGCTGGGGAGTCCTCGGCCAAGGTGACTCTGACCTTTGAGGGATCTGGCACTGGACGTGGGCACAGCAGCCCCCAGACAGGCAGAAAGGAGGACGCCGCAGGCACCACTGCCCAGGGCAGGGCCTGTTGGAAGGCCTGGAGGCAGGCGGCACGGCTGGAAGGACCCTGACTTCTTAGCGTGTCCCAGGTAGAAGCAGCCTTGCCCTGAAATTCGGAGCCAAAGGCAGCAGGCTGTGGCAGGTGGGCACCCAGAGAGCTGTGGGGAGGGGGGCGGGCCGTGCCCCTGGCCCTCTGTGCCAAGTCTGCTGGGCGGTCCTCAGCCAGAGCTGCTGGGTTTGGCCTCTGACTGGTGGCCCCAGGATGAGGGGTCACCAGCAAGAGTTGGAATGGCATGGATAGCAGGCCGTGTCCTGGGCAGGGATCTGACCAGCAGAGACAGGTCCATCTGAGCACAGCACAGCCCAGGCCAGCCCCCATCATGGGGGCGTCGACCTCTGGGTGAGACCATCACGTGAGCGTCTGGGCCATGCTCTGACAACCTACGGAGGTTCTGCCCTTAAGTAAGGCTCACACTCATTCCCACCAAATCACACCGAGCTTTGGACAGAAAGCAAGCTGCAAAGATGCTGTGATTAAGGGATATACAGGCCCTGTCCGTCGGAGACGACCCCTGCCCCTCTCCTCCCCTAATGTGGCTTCACAAAGCCCCAGTGAGCCAGTTCCCCACTGAGGTTTGCAATTGCTTTGATGAATTCGAGCTGGAAAATGTTTGTTCTCGTCCTTTCAGGACTGTGGACTCTGTAATATGAGCCAAAATAGGAAGAAAAGAAGGATGGCATTGCCTGCGCTCCCCTCCTGCAATTTCTGCCCTCATCAGGGAAGGAGCCGTCGCTGGAATAAGTAACGTGCTCGAGAAAATAAGCTGTTAAGAAAATGCATTCAGGTATAATAAGCGAAAGGGGCTTGTCTCCCTCGCCAGAGGAGTTATGCTGAGGGACGTAACAGGGATGCTATGACATCGCCTTCCCACGAAGCTTGTCTTGTCCGACAGCGGCACCAGGATGATCCGAACGGAGCAGGAGAGCGAGCTGAGGGCAGAGACCAGCCTGCAGCCCGGATATTTCAGAAGACCAGGAGCCTGTGCTTGGCGACCCCTGTGTCTTCTTGGAGGATGCTGGGCATCACCGGGGAAAAGCTGATGTCACAACCAAACCTCTGCTGCCTGGGTAAAACACTAGACGCCAGGGTGGCATGCAGGCTGGCGCACTCAGCTCTGTGGGCCCATAGGCCTGGAGGCTTCGGGGGAAGTAAGGAGCCTGCACCGGATGCTCTGCAGGAGCTATTTTCTCATCACCCTTTGCCAGCTTGTGGCCCTGGGTCGGAGGTGACTGAGTAAGGGGGCAGACGTGCCAGGCAGGAACGCGGCCTCCCCACTTCTCAGCACCGGGTCATTTTGGCCGGAGTCCCCGCCTCTTCTATAGGTCAGGCAGGGGCGGGTCTGCATGCCGCACTCAGCCAGGCCTCGCTGTGGAGCCCAGACCCGGGAGGTCAGAGCGCCGACTGCGTGTAGAGCAGCTCCTGCCCTGCACACATTACCAGTCGGTTCTGTGAAACCCCTAAGAACAGTTCTTAAGTGTCTGAATTGACCTTTTGAACTGTAAACAAACGTGAGAACATTCCGTTCCTTACTCACCTACCACCAGCTTAAATGACGCTGTGATTTCTCAACGACGTCTTCCCCAAATTCACCCGCTTTGTTTTTCCTTTTTGTCCAAGGTACATCTCTAGAGGTAAATGGATCTGAACTCATTCTGAATTTTCAGCAGGGACTCTTTTCATTTCTCCTTTAAAAAAAAAAAACAAAACCAATGAACTGTGCACTGTAAATAAGGAGAAATGAAATCCATTTTTTTTTCATGATGATAATGTTTAAACCTTTTTCCCTTGATGAAACTCTTATGGCAATACACAAGCTCCCTTATAAACACATTTCTCATATTTTATGCAACCGGTTCTAAAGTTACAATATTTACAATGCACAAACACAGATTCCATCATTACATTCACGGGTAAACTCAGTTACCCAAGAAACGGTGCAAACAAACGGAAGGAACGAAGGCAGAGACAGGAGCAGGGAGCCAGACCTGGGCGTCGGGGCCCCTCTGCAGGGGGAGTGGGGGCCGGAGCCCTGACTGATGCCTCGGGAGAGGCTGAGGAGGGTGGAGGGGTAGCACCCTGATGTCCTGAAGCTCCATCCTGAACCCTGGGAACGCCCGTCTCTCCATCTCAGCTTCTCCTCCTGGTGGCTGGCCTATCTGCCCCCAGCCCAGCTTGGCGATGTACACGGGACCGTTTCTGCACTGGCCCCATCGCTGGAGGAGGAAACCCCTGCCTGCAAACTCAGAGCTCAGTGTGCAGGCCTCTCGTTAGACTGGATGCCCTGCCAGCTCCAGAGCCAGGTGAGCTCCTGGGATGTGTCCAGGACATGTGCACACACACGGCCCATGCACACGTGTGTGGACGCGCACACACACACACACGGGCACGTCTGGCTGCTGTGACCATTGCCAGCGCTTCTCAAGGAGAAGGACGCAAAGCAGAGGAGGATGGCAGACACCCTGCCTTGTCCCACGTGTGCGGCCCTGCCCTGGGCCGGGCGCTCTGGCAGACCACGTGGCTAGGATCCAAGCTCATGGCTGCCCTCCTGCAAGCCTCCTGATTACTGGGAGAGGTAAAGGGCCAGGACAATAATCAGCCCAAGGACGGCCACGGGGCAAGTCTGCCGGGACAGGCAGAGGCCACAAACCATATTCTAAGCATTTGGAAGTTAAACCTCAACCTAACAAAGTATACGATGCTATGTGTGGTCATGGATGGATGTGAGAGTTGGACTATAAAGAAAGCTGAGCACCAAAGAATTGATGCTTTTGAACTGTGGTGATGGAGAAGACTCTTGAGAGTCCCTTGAACAGCAAGGAGATCCAACCAGTCCATCCTAAAGGAGATCAGTCCTGGGTGTTCATTGGAAGCACTGATGCTGAAGCTGAAACTCAATACTTTGGCCACCTGATGTGAAGAGCTGACTTATTTGAAAAAACCCTGATGCTGGGAAAGATTGAAGGCAGGAGGAGAAGGGGACAACAGAGGATGAGATGGTTGGATGGCATCACCAACTCAATAGACGTGAGTTTGGGTGAACTCCAGGAGTTAGTGATGGACAGGGAGGCCTGGCGTGCTGCAGTTCAGGGGTCGCAGAGTCGGACACGACCGAGCAACTGAACTGAACTGAAGTCCATCTTCCTGCCTTGACAATACTTCAAGCGGCAGCACACACAATCCACATGAACCTGTGGTCTGGGTATTACGGAAAAGTGGCAACATAGCCAAGAGACTGAACCAGTCGGCATGCGTGCTGGCAGTGCGGTCCACGACCAGAGCCAGTGTGGAGGGAGAATTCTACCAGCACATCCAGAAGGCAGCGCCCACTTCTCCACACAGGCTCCGGGGAAAGGAGGCCGGAGCCAAGCGCAGCCGTGAGTCCTCCGGCTGAACTGTTGTCACAAGCAGAAGGAAGACGCCTCCAGCCCCGGACAGATGAGGCTGAGGTCAGGGCCACTTGCCCACAAAGATGATGCTGATGGCCCAGAGACAGAGCGGGCCATACGTCAGCCCGAGGTAGCTGGCCGTCTCCCGCTGGGTCTCAGCATCGCCCTTGAGGATGCGGTGCAGACTCAGCACTCACCTCTGGGCATGTCCTCCTGGGGCCAACCGTCCGCCTCCATCAGTGTCTTCACTACGGGGTGCCCTGAGCTTCTGTGACAGGGCCCCCTGAATCAGCGGCAGGGCACCCAGAATCAGGGGCAGGGCCCCCAAAATCAGGGGCAGGGCCCCCAAACCAGCGACAAGGCCCCCTGAATCAGCGGCAAGGCCCCAAGTCAGCAACAAGTCTCCCTGAATCAGTGGCTGGGTCCCCTGAATCAGTGGCTGCGTCCCCCAAATCAGTGTCAGGGTCCCCCGAATCAGGAGCAAGGCCCCCTGAATCCGCGAGAAGGGCCTGCTCCATGGGCATTGAGGAGATGCTGCGAGCTCCTTGGATCCTGGTGTCCGGGGTGGGAAGACTCTGTGGCCAGACAAGAGCACATCCCGCTCCACAGGGTGCGGCGTTCCCGGATCCCCCTTGCTAGCAGGAATGGGGTGGCCACCCCTTGGTGCCCTAGCTCCTTCCAGGGAGGCCGTGCTCTCTCCACACGGGCCTGTGGGTCCGACAGGGCAGCCAGCAGCATCTACCTGGATGCTGTCTCTCCTGAGTGTCCTGGCCCCGCAGCCTGAGGCCGAGGAGGGGGCACCAGCTCCAGGACCAGTTCCAGAGCAGACCAGCCGGCGGGAGGACCCTGCTCCCTGTGGGGACCCTGCGGCCTTGGATGGAGCACTGCCCCTTCTGCACCACCCCCCACGCACATGGAGGACCCGCCCGACGGGGGTGGGCACTGGTGAGATACAGAGCAGAGTCACCCCCCAGGGTCAGCCCAGGGGAGAAGAGTCTCAGATCCTGGCCACCCAGAGTGGAGCCTCCTCCCGGCCCAGCCCCGGCACCTCCTCCCGTAGGCCTTCCCCTGGCCCTCACATCCCCACCTCCACACTGTCCCCGGGCCCCCAGACCCCTTTCCCAGCACCCTTTCCAGCCCCTCCAGGTGTTCCCAGACCACCCCCCCAACCCACTGTATCTTCAGGCCAGCAAAGCAGCCCCACTGCTTACACACCTCGCAAACCCAGGTGAAGCACGTGACTCCTCTGCATTCTCAGCACCCAGAGCCGCAGATTTTGGCCACTGTGTCTACGGAATCCCAACCCCTAAGCGAGGCCTTGGATGAGCTGTGGGAACAGCAAGACAAGGGCCCTTGAGACCATGCCCTGGTCCCTGAGCACCTGTCTCAGGAGGTGGACATCTGCTTGCTGTCTCGGTCACCACGACTCACTGTCCTCAGTCACCACGACTCAGAGTCCAGCCCCTGCTCCCTCCAAATCTGCTCTACCCTGCCTCTCGGCCCAACCACTGACCCCAACTCCAGATCAACCAAGTGGGCAGAGGGCCCAGAGGCACCTGCGGAGGTCAAGTGGGTCAAGTGATCATGGGCAGAGCTCCCCCCTCCCCACACACAGCACTCTGCAGGTGTTACAATTCTCCAGCCCCCAGGACATGGGACATGGGGCCCGTGGCTTGGTGACAGGGAGCCAGGCAAGGAAGCCTCCCTTCTGGCCCGGCTGGCGCCACCCAGGCCCCCGGGCACCTCTTGGCAGGGGCTGGCTGGCTGACTCCGCTGGGCAGATTTCCGCTATTGAACAGGATCTGAGCCTGACACACCTCAGGGCCTGCTCCTCGCAGGGCAGACACACACTCAGCTCCATCTACGTCTCCAGCGAGTTTACAGGCGAGGAGGAGGAGCCCAGAAGCGAGCCTGGCCCACGCGTGAGTCCCAGTTCAGCCACGTGAATAAGCCAGGTACCCCCTCTGAGCCTCACCGTCTTCATCTGTAAAATGGGGATGACGTTTGCAGCCTTCACAGGGACGTTCAAGGAAGGCACATGAGGCCTTACTGGGCGTGTGCTGACTGCTCCGGTGATTTAGAGAAATAAACAGAAACCGGATTCCACTTGCCCACAGCAGCCACGCCCTGATGGAGCAGGAGCTGCAGGCGGTCGGCCCTGAACCAGCGGAGCTGAATGTGCAGGGCAGCTGTAATCAACGAGGCCAGTGTGGTCAGCTGAGTGACAACCCCGAGGATGTTCTCGCCCTGATTCCTGGAGTCTGTGAATACCCGCCTTCCCTGGCGAAGGGAAAGGACGGATGCTTGTGGACGTAGGTTGCTGATTAGCAGGTCTCAAGTAGGGGGATTGTCCCGGATCATCCAGGTGGGTCCTTCAATGGGGAGGAGGCAGAAGAAGGGGAACCAGAGAGAGAGCAGAGTGAGGACTCGACCCACCGCTGCAGGGAGCCCCGAGCCGCGGAGCACAGCAGCTTCTCTGAGCTAAAACTCAAGGAGCGGGGCTCTCCTTCAGCGCCTCCAGAAGGAAGCCTGCTGACGCCAGTGCCAGTGTGTCCACTGTGGACTCCGACCCCAGAACAGTGAGCAATGGCGCGAAGCCACAGCCTGTGTCCCAGCACCGTGCTAAGCTGCCCTGGGGAGCCCGCACCGTGAGAGCCGGCTCAGGTCCTCGCCACCTCGCCCTTCCCATCGCTGCTGGGGAGCCCGTACTCAGCAACCTGGGCTCGATGTCTGAATTCCAAACACACACGTGCTGGGGGGTGGTCTCAGCCCAGATGTTAATTGCACATTTCCCAAGCCTGAAAGGACACACAAGTCTGCTAGGATTGCTAGCTTCCTCCTAAATTATAGCTGCTTTATATAAACACACCTTTTATTCCCAGAAATCTTTCCAAGAGGCTGCATTTCCAGGCAGAGTAATATTCATTTGTCCAGAATTTGAGACGACTAAGGGATCTGTTTCTTGTTCTGTGGTTTTTCTGTACAAAGGACCACACTCTCCCTGGACTCTGCTTCCAGGCAGCACAGATGCGGGCTGTTTCCTTGTGCTAAGTAACATTTACTTGAACAGCGACAGGCCCGAGAAGCTGTGAACAAGACCTTGAACTGCAGGTGGACTTCAAGTGACCTTGAGAGGAGCAGCCCAAGAATCAAGCAGCCACATGCCTCCCTTGTTTGAGACTTCTCCAGTGGCTCCGATGGTAAAGAATCCTCCTGCAGTGCACAAGAGACCTGGGTTCAGTCCCGGGGTTGGGAAGATCCCCTGGAGAAGGGAATGGCTACCCACTCTAGTATTCCTGCCTGGAGAATCCCATGGATGGAGGAGACTGGAGGGCTATTGTCCATGGAGTCACAAAGAGTCGGACACGACTGAGTGACTCACACATTCCCTTGTTTGAGGTGACTGCGGTTTGTCTGATGGTGAAATGTAATCTTCACCTATTTCCTCTAGCAAGTCTTTTAGTTTGAAGGAGGAGGTTGCAGAGATAGTACTAAGAGGCCCCATGGATGATTCACCCAGTTTCTGCAGTGGTTCCATCTTCCACAAAGGCAGGACAACATCGAACCCAGGAGCTTGGCCTGGGCCCCGAGGGTGAGGCTCTAACGTACCGCATCACGTGTGTGGACGCACGGCGTCTCCACCACCATCAAGGTCATGAGCACCACACCAACGCGCGGATCCCCCCATGCTCCCCTCCGATCACGCCCACACCCTCCCCCTGCTCCTCCTCCCTGACCGTCTGGAGAGTGTTCCATATGTGGAGTCATGCAGCACTTGACCTTTCAGGGTTGCTTCCTTGGGATACACTTGCCCTTGAGATCCGCCCAAGCTGACGTGTCCATCAATGATTCATTCACCTCTATGGCCAAGCAGTATATGGTGTAATTATTTTCATACTGAAGGGCATTTGACTGTTTCTAGTTTTCTGCTTATCACAAACCAAGCCACTCTAAACTATTGAGTATGGGATTTTGTGTGGTCATAATTTTATTTTCCTGGGAGAAAAGGCTCAGTCGTATGTAAGGATATCATATGCCAGCTTTTAAAGAAGCTGCCAAAGTAATTCCCAGGACTTGGGAGATCCGGTCGCTACATCCTCACCAGCATTTGGCCTTATAATTTCATCTTCAAGGCCACCCAGTTCCTGGTCTTTTAGCTCAAGAGTAGGCTCTGGTCGGGCTTTTTTTTTTTTTTTTTTTGGTCTGTGCTTATTGGTATTTTGGGGTTTCTGGTTTCTCCTGTGTCCAGCCTGGGGTGCATGAGGCTGAAGGAAAACCCAGGAAACTCATCATCGAGTTATTCCTTGGGTTTCGGGGGTCTCTGACTGGCCTGCCTTCTCCCTGTCTTCAGGGTCTTCCTATGTGCGTTCAGTGTGTGATGAACAGGGATTTTCACCGCACATGCCGAACGGAATCCTGAGAAGTATCACACCCAGTCTTTCCAGAATCGTGAGTTCCCATTTCTATTCGGAACAGAGAAAAAGCCTTCCTAGACCAGCCATGTGTGCAGCGGGCAGCCGTGGGCACAGCGGGCAGCCATGTGTGCAGCGGGCAGCCGTGGGCACAGCGGGCAGCCATGTGTGCAGCAGGCAGCCGTGGGCACAGCGGGCAGCCTGCTGCTGCTGCTTCCGACTGGGTTAGAAGGGCTGTTTCAGGTCGGTCTGTTCACCTGAACGCTGGTTGGTGGTGTAGCCTGATCTGCCGTCTGTATCACCCAGCACACGAGTGTTTTCTGGGGTCAGTCGGCAAGATTATCATCACTGTTATATTTAGAGAGAGTTTCTTGACGACCAGTAGATACTGGAGATGGTAAGTAGGCATGGTTAGTTACAAGTTAGGCATGGTTAGGAACAAGTCACGCTTAGCAAATTCCACATGTATGCTCCACACCGTCCACCTCCTCTCCCATAGTACGGCCTCTTTCCTTAAAAGTTTTTTTTCAATTGAAATATAGCTGATTTACGACGTTGTGTCCCTGGAGAAGGAAATGGCAACTTACTCCAGTATTCTTGCGTGGAAAATCCCATGGACAGAGCAGCCTCGTGGGCTACAGTCCCTGGGGCCACAAGGAGTCAGACACGACTGAACAACTGAGCTCAATGTTGTCCTCGTTTCAAGTGTATAACAAAAGTGATTCAGAAATACATATATGTATTATATGTACTTATACATAATATATATATGCTTATATGTTGAATCTCAAACTCCTAGTTTATCCCTTCCCCCCTCCCCTTTGGTAACCCTAAATTTGCTTTCTACATCTGGAAGTCTATTTCTGTTTTGTAAATAAGCTCATTGTATCATTTTTTTTAGGTCCCAAGTCCTGTTAATGTACGAATCCTCATCAAATTCATTGGTGGAGGCATTCACACATTTAATCACGTTTTGCAAAATGAAAGTCTTTCTCATGGAATAATTTTAGATTTTCCAAGACAGTTCAGGAAGCGCCGGTCACTCCCCACTGTTCCCTTTGTGACAATGTGCTGCAGTTAGAGGTTCACACTTTAAGAAATCCACGTGGATTCAACACAGCTAACGAAACTGAAGGCTCTCTTTGGTTCACCAGCTTTTCCACTCCGCCCTTTGTCTGTCCCAGGACCACCCCAGCCCCCGCCGTCCGCCCCAAGCACTTTGTGGTCGCGTGACCTCCGTCTCCCCCCATCTGCGACCTGCCCTCAGCCACTCCTTTTACTCCAGCGTTTGGCAGAGACCCCCCTGCCGTTTGCCCCTTAGCTGGGGCTGGTCTGGTGTTCTGTCTGATGCTGACGCTGGCCCACTGGTGTGGGGGAAGGGTCCCGGGAGGTGAGGAGCCCTCTTGACATGACATAGCAGGGGTGCATGGCTCACACAGCTGGCTTACCCAGGAGACACAAACCCTGATGGCAAGGGTCGGGTGGGGTCTGCTGGGGTCTCCACCAGGAGTTACCATTTCCTCTACTCACGTTCTGTCCTTTGGGAAGGGAGTCAGTGAGTCCCGCCCATAGTCCTGGGGGAGGGAGTTCAGCCCCACCTCCGGGGGAGGGCGCGTCTCCGTCTTGAGCTTGAGGTTCTTCTGTATGGAAGCTTTCTCCCCATCCCCTTGTCCCCTGGTTATTTATTCATTTCACTTTTTTCCATCAGAAGGATGTCAGTAAGGACAGGCTAGGGCCTGTCCATTTTATACTGTGCGTTATGACCTGACAGCCTGTTCCCCCAGGCCCCAGGATCCACACAGCGCTGCATGAGGTCGGTTCTGTTAGCACCCTGCTGGGTGAAGGCCCGGGTCCCTGCCTGGCCTCCTCTGACAGCGTCCTCCTCCGCCTCGCCCTCAGGGACAGCAGCCGGCTCTCCTTTGGAGGATCTCTCAAAGTTTCTGCCATTGAGACACAGGCCTGTGCAATGGTGGGTCCCTCCGTGGGTTCCTAGACGGACTCAGATCTGCTTCTGTTCACCCGCCCCCGGGGTCTGGCCCTGCCCCGAGCCACAGTGTGTCCAGGGAGCTGCTGCTGGGGACTCACGTCTGCCCCGGCCTCCTCCTCTCCAAGTCTAGAATGGGGAGTGTCTGCTGAACGTGGTCCTGGTTTGGAGACAGAACAACGTGCTTTGTAAACAATAAACTCTTGAACTCTGAGGGCAGAAGGCAGCCTTTTCATGGAAAGTGAAAGTGTTAGTCGCTCAGTCAAGTCCGATGCTTTGCAACCCCGTGGACTGCAGCCCACCACGCTCCTCTGTCCATGGGATTCTCCAGGCAAGAATGCTGGAGTGGGTTGCAGTCCCTTTTCCAGAGGGTCTTTCAGACCCAGGGATTGAACCTGGTTCTCCAGCATTGCAAGCAGATTCTTTGCTTCTGAGCCACCAAGGAAGACCTTTAATAGGACAGATATTAAGCTTTCCTCCAGCTGTAGATCAAAGGCCTATGGGGCCGTTCACAGAAGGCTTGGCTAGAAGGGACTTGACCTTGGAGCCAGCCAGTGAGAAAGCCCTCTCAGCCCCTGGGCTAACATCCTCGTTCCTTAAAAGGGCTCCAGACACTCACTAGGATCAGAGGAGATGAGCAAAGACCTGATTCCCTCTTAAATCAAAGAATTTTGTGTTGGTGTGGATGTTTCATATGTGTGCAAACACTGCTTGTCAAATACGAGGGTGACGGGTCCCATGTGTCGAAGCCTCTTAAAGTTCAAATACATCAGATGCTATTTATCTGCTATTTAATGTTTAACGAAGAGGAAATGGCTCTCCCCAACCCAAGCAAATCAAGGCCAGAACAGCAGTCTTGCAAAGGTCAGATTGCAGCACTTTGGTTGACTGGCTCTGTCTTCACAGTCACATTGTCAATAATTCAAGGGCGGCAGAGGGCATGGGAGACAGGTGAACCCTGATGGGGCGTGGGGCTGGCTCACAGGGATGGGGCTGCAAGCCTCCTGGGGCCCCAGCCATCGCCACCACCACCTTTCTTTAGGCAGGCGATGGCGGGGCAGTCACCACAGGATGTCCTCGGTGAGGATGACTGCCTGAGAGCTAAGGCTTCCAGACGCTCCCGCTCACGGCTCCTGTTTCCGTCAGCCCCACAGAAAACCGGAAATGTCCCCTCGGTGCCCTGTGGTGTGTGGGAAGGTGGATACACCTGAGGAGGTGAGTGGTCCAGGCTCCGGGGGGCTGGGGGACACCTGAGGCTCGATCTGTAGCCCAGAGGCTAGAAAAGGAGCTCACCCTCCAAGGCCACGGAGTCCCATCTCTTCCTTGATCCCAGGGGAGTCTGGGACCTCAAGGCCTCTTCAACTTGAATATGTAAACTGGGGAAACGCATTCCCAAAACCCTGCTCTGCTCCTGTTCAAACAGTCTGTTCAAACCCTAAGAGAGTTTTCTAACACCAAGTGAGAAGCACGAGAGAATGAGGAGAAACAGAATCAAAGCTGCTCTTCCCTGAAGAAACTGGGAGCAAGATGATAGGGTGTGTGTGTCGGTGAAACCAAAGTGGTTCAGGGGGCCGTTCGCACTCGTCCAGGGCGTGCCGTTCAGAGGTGGCAGCCCCCCCGCCACCCCGTGCGTGTTCTCAACGATCCGCGGGCCTCACTGGGTCTTCCTGCCTCCTCAGACTTGAGGTGGTTGAGGCTGTCACATTAACGAAGCATCGTTGGGGGAGTTTTGTAGATCAGAGTCAGAATGGGCTGGTTTCTGCTAGATGATATGGCAGAGCACAACTGAGCATGATGCTTCCCCCGTTTCGTGAGATTCTGGCTTGCCTGTTTCAAGGCTTTCTCTTTCTTTAAACACAATTCAGTTAAGCTACTGCCGTTCAGTTGCTTTCAGAGGTCACAGTAACATCTCAGCCACCCTGAACAGATGAGGTGGCCGCTCAGCGCCTCGGAGGGGTCACTGGTGCAGTGTCAGAACAGGCTATGGCACCACCATCCCTCTGATCGCTGGCAACAAGAAGCAAACCCTAGAGAAGGAGGTATTTTCTTCAGAAGGATTATTACATGGAGTGGGGATCACTCCAGAGGGAGGATCTCAGACCTTGAGATCCACGGGAGTTTCTAAGGGCAGGAAGAAAGGGATTTTCTTTTATGGGGGGGGAGGGGAGGAATAATCAAGGCTAGAAAGAACTAGGCATAGAGGCATGGATGTTCTTGGAAACAAGCAGTTCACATTCCCATATTCAAGGTCAAAGTCCAGGGGCTGGAGGAAAGAGAGAAGCCTGTGTTGGGGAGGAACAGAACTTTTGTCTGCCTTCTTAGGTTCTGTACCTGGGACCCAGGTAGAGATTTCCTTTTTCCTCCTGTTCACAGGAAGAAAAAGATTATGTATACAATGTGGGAATACTCAGGGATGAGTAACTCAATAGGGAGGCTAGAATTTGTGGTTCATAGACCTCATTTAATAGGTTAGAAGGATGGGGGAGAAAAAGCTTTAGGGGAAGAACAAAAAGATTTCTTTAGGAAAGAAACCTGGGCTTTTAGGAGAACAAATGAGAAACAAGAAAGTTTGCGATGATGCTCGTCTGTGTAGGTCTGAGAGGTCCTTCTTCAAGGCCATGACTCTCCACAGAGAGGGGTCATCCCATAGGTCTACTCCCGGCCATTCTCCTGGAAGCAGACCTGCCCTAAGGAGGAAACTGATGGCAGCCTCATTTCCCAGAAGTTGCTATTTTTCAGCAGAAAGAGAAGTTCCAAGAGGCTTCTTTCTGCATCTATTATCCTCAAGTGTCTTCAGCTTACAATCAGTTTCTTATCAATCCTGGGGTTCCCAGTGGGTTCCTACAACTGACTAACACTTGGCCAAGTAGGCATTTCATCCAGATTGGTCAGTGGAGACAAACAGTAAAGAAGGGGAATTTGGGATCTGGTTCTAGGCTTGTAGTAGTAACCAGGGGTCTTCTGGGAGTCTCATCAAAGTCAAATGATCAGGGTGGGTCTTGGCAGCCAGGCTTGCCCCAGAACCAAAAAAGGGCAGGGTGGTTTGACCAGTCAGCATGCTCGCTGCCACCTTGGCTGTTTGAGCAATCATTTCTGGTCCCCTACGCTCCGCTGACCGAACAGAGGCCCTGTGCATTCCGAGATGGGGCCAGGCTCTGGGGGTACTTCATCACTGCTTGGCTTTTCAGCCCTCTACAGGCAATGCCCCTTTTCCTGCCCATGCACGGGGTGGGCACACCCACTACATTCCAGGGAGCCAGGTCCAAGGCCCAGCATCACGGCACTGCGGAAAAAACCTCACATAGAAACTGTCCTCAGACCTTTATCAGTTTATCTGATGAGCATGAATTTTAAGAAAGTGGGCAC
The DNA here is from genome assembly GCF_016772045.2 of Ovis aries. Taxonomy (NCBI): domain Eukaryota; kingdom Metazoa; phylum Chordata; class Mammalia; order Artiodactyla; family Bovidae; genus Ovis; species Ovis aries. Next base: position 49,358,681 of record NC_056075.1, on the reverse strand, counting down.
GAAACAAGGCAGGACCTCCTCCTGAGTGTGTTCATAGCCAACCTCAGGCCCCCGCGGCCAGGCCAGTGTGGCTGAGGCTAGCGCTCGTCCGGCCGCAGGACCACGTCTGGAATGACATGACTCACCCACACGGGCCCAGGCTCGGGACGGCGGGGTCCCGCCCAGACACGGGCCTGCAGCAGTGGACCCAGAGCAGAGGGCAGAGAAGCGCAGGGAGTAGCTGCCCACTGCCCGGAGGTGCCCCCACCAGTGATGTCCTTACACACACACTCCCAGGAGCAACGAGGCAAAGTCGTGTCAGACACGCGGCCCCACTCGCCAGAGAGCTTCCCAAAGCGTTCCCTGGAACGTCCAGGCACCGTCCCCTGCAGAGAAGGCGACAGGGTGCCAAGGGAGAGGGTACGTTCTAGAACCTCCTGGGCAGTGACCACAGGATTCGAGGTTTTTCTCACTCCTGCTGTGCCCTAGCAATTGACGGACAGGTACCCAGGCTCAAGTGTCACCCCATTCTTGTCGACCTTACTGGTTTGAGTTGGGTCTGGACACAGGGTTTGTTGAAGCTTGATTGCGTAATTTAGATGTGAAGCTGTGACCTGCAGCCACTGCTCTAGGGGCTTCTTACTAACAAGAGTGGCTTATTAAAATGCAGAATCCCAGGCTCCACCCCAGACCTAAAATGTGAAGAGACTCCCCCGCCTCCCCCGAATCCACGCCCTCCCCCCACAACCCTGATGCTTAACACACACACACACAGTGAAATCCGACAAGCGTTCTAAGCAGGTGTTGGCCGCCTTTATCTGTAAAGGGTCAGATAGCAGGGACTCTAGGCCTTGAGGGCTGTGAAGGTGGCCTTGCAACCTCTCAGCTCTGCCCTTGCAGTGTGCCAGCCGACACAGATGGCGTGCAGGTGCCAGTGACGAGTGCACTGAGCTCCAGAAGAACTTCGTTCACAAAGACCAGCGTGAGTCTGGCCCAAGGGCTGTGGTTTGCTGGCCCTGAACATGGAGGCACCACCGTCCTGATGACTTTTGCACACAGCAGGGACGTCACAAAGAGATTCTTGTCTGTCCCAGTGCATGTAGGTGGTGAATCTCAGCAGACACTGCTGTCCCCTCCTGGAAGGGCCCCGAAGGAGGCTGGCCACAGGGGCAGGCAGAGGGGACTCGAGAGCATCCAATCCTACCCTCACCCGGGATCAGGGGTGCCCTCACCTGCTTCTCTCAGCTAAGCACCTCCCAGGCTCGTTTCCCAGGTTGTCCCGGCTGCTCTGTGCTGCCTGAGCCATGCGGCTGTGAACTCTCCCGGTGGACTCTCAGAAAAGAGAGAGGCCTTTGGACAGTCTCTAGAGGGCTGGGGGTTTTAGGGAACCAGTGCTTGGAGTGCTGGGCAGCTGGTGCCCAGGGGATGGGAAGAGAGGCAGTCGGGAAGCAAACACGGAACCCAGGAAAAGAAGACATCAGCGGAAGCAGACTCGGCCCTGGAGTCTGGGGGCGGTGCATCCACAGTCAAAGCAGACGCTCCTCAGCGCTGGCGTGGGGGCTGCCGCCCGCTCCCCACACAGCCAGGCTCCCAGCCCGGCTCCGTCACAGAAGGCGGGGAAGGATGCAGAGGCTGACTGCCGGCCAGCAGTCATGGGGAGTGTTTACAGTGGCATTTGTGAGGTGACCTTGTTCTCCACACAGTTCCAGCGTATTCTTGGCACACGTCGGAACATCTGTGGTGCCACCTTATATATGCACGTGGGCTTCCCATCCAGAGGCTTCTGGGTCCTCCAATGGGTGTCTTTTAACCAGTTCTGTGATCATTGGTTTAACTTCCCAAATAACAGGCGACAGCTTCTTGGGAGAAAGCACTGCAGGCCCCGAGTTGGAGCCCTCCGCCTGGGGATCTGGGCACAGTGACTTCGTTTCTAAGTGCGGCAGAGTTCCCTCACTTGGAGGGTCATCACGGCAACAGTAAACACCGGTCTATTATCCTGTCAGGTCGCACATGGGTCAGGGACTGCGGGCCCCCAGCAGCCCTCCTACACTGGGCCCAGGGGTGGAGGGCGGCTCGCCTCTTTATCATACGCTGACACTTGGGCTTCAATTATGCTTTCAGAGTAGAAGTCAGGGGGGAGAAGATAGAAACAGGCTGGATTATGGGAAAGAAATGCAAAGCGCTTTGTATCCCCGCTGAGCACTCGGGAGGTGATCTGGGATCTGGGAGGTTCATGGTGGGTCTCGGGGGGATGAAAGCTGACACCAGGTTCTCTCACGCGCTCATCCCAGCCTCACCAGGCAGGAGGTGGAGCAGTTCACTGATCTGGGTGGTTCAAGGACCTGTGATGGCCTGGCATTTCACCTCCTGCTCTGTCTCACTCCTCACTGTCCCCTGGACCTCGGTTTTGGGGGCTTTTCTGCAGGAGGAGCCAGGAGAGGGTGAGTGGCCTCTTCCAAAGTAACAAGAAGATAGCATTGGAGGAAAACCCAGAAGACAGAAAAAGTAAAGTAAAGAGGTGTGGCTAACACTGGCACCAAGGGCCCCAGGGCCAGCCCCCCGGACCCAGGACAGGCAGAGCACAGCTGTCTTCAGAGCAGGACACGGACTTGGCCCTGAGCCCTAGTGAGTCCCGCCTCCGCGCTGGCTGTCAGCACAGGGGAGCAGGATCTTCCATCCCCAACTCTGCCGAGGGTTCGGATGCTGTCCAACTGAGATGGGAGGCGGGGCCCAGTCCTCCTCAGAAACCTGTGAGTTGGGGGAATTCTTTCTATGAAGTTCTGCAGGGGACCACGATTTCAAATAGACAGCGTGGTATTACCCTGGAAGTTGGGGCTCAGTCCTCAATGACTGGGGTGGACTGGGGTGAGCTAGACCAGCCGGAGGCCGTATTTACCTCCAAATGCAGCTATGCCTGGTGACTTTGGGAACTTTTCAGAAACTGTTAGAGAGACTACCTTCTTCAACAGCGGGCACACTGCTGCGTGTTCTCCTAGAAGTCTGCGCAGATGGGAATACCCTCAAGGCCCCGTTCCTCTCTCGGTTCCAGAGCAAGAGACACCAGGCTGCCTCTCCACCTGCAAGGGCCAGCTCTGGGGGCTCAGAAAGCAGAGCTCGGGAGAGCTTCCACGTGCAAGAGGTCAGGACTCAGCTGCAGCTGGGGAAGCTGGTGTCTGGCGTCTATGGACCCGCATCCCATGCTCCGTCCAGCCTCCTTCTCATGCGGCCACGGCCGGGGATGACCCGGCCCTAGGGGAGGGGCTGTCCCCTGGGAAGCCTGGGCCCTGGCCCTCCCCCGACTCTTCCAGAGCGCCGCACCTCTCAGAGCTAACCTCACCCCGCTGGCTCTGCTCCATCATCGGCCACGGAATGGCTGGTGGTGAAACATTTCCCATCTGGCTTTTACCTGGGCGACATTATGGTTCACATTCATTGGGCAGAAGAGGAAAGCTGCTGTGTATTTAGCACTGGAATGTAAGACTTGGGAAGGATTGGACTTGAAGTAGGAAATGGCCTGCCCCGCTGTCTGCCAGTCCTGAAAGAAGTCTAGGAGGAGGGCTGCCCCGGTCCTCACGACCTGCCTGGGGACCCCGGCTCCCCTGCCTTGACCCTCACTCGCCCACCTCGTGGCATCCAGCTGAGTTTGAGGTGCAGGTATTTGCAGATGAATTAGTAAAGGAGATAATGTGATTCAGATAGGAGTGCTTGGCACACTGAACATTCTGCAGCTTCTTGTCTGTCTGCCTGCAGGTTCTAGCAACTTCCATGAGGAGCAACTAGGCACTCTTGTAAATTATCTGCACTTAAATCTACCACTGCTATGGCCTCAGTGGGGATTTGGGGCATCTCCCTCCCAGGTGGCCCTGGGGTCCTCAGGGGTTGGCCCTGCAGGGTGGCATCTCTGAATGGGGCCCCAGCATGGGGGGCAAAGCAGAGACCAGCAAGGTCCTTGCCAGCACCCAGGAGGGCTGGCAGCCCCCAACCCAGCACAAGCAGAGCCCTATATGTCCTGGGTACAGTGCACCCTCCTCCATGAGTGCAGTGTGGCAGGGGTACGCCCACAAGGTGCCCAGGGAGCCCACCCTAGAGACCCTAGACTCAGGAGTATGCTCTTCAGGGGGGTATTCCTTTATGCAGGTATGGTAGGCATCGGTGAAACATCAGCCCAGCTGCTGCTGTCAGAGCCTCAGGTGAGTGCTGCTGAATTCACGGGCACCCCTCAGCCCCCGTCTGACTCATCAGCCTGCTACCCTCACATCCAGCCTTCGGTCACCTCCTCCCTGCTCCTCCCTTCTGCTCTCACCTCCCAGGTGCTGGTCTCTCTTGGACCTTCTCCAGCACCACAGCCCCTCACTCTTATGCCTGGACCTGGGCCCTGTCCTGGGCCTCTTCCCTTCCCCACCCAGACCCCTCCCCAGGTGGCTTCACAGGGGCGGTGCCGCGACTCTGTGGACCATCTCTGTACTAACACCTCTGCCCCTCTCAGACTACACCCACGAATCCAGGGCCCCTCCACACTTCCACCTGTGTGCCCAATTGACAGCTTAAGGTAAACATGCCCAGATGTCTTTAAGTAACTATTTATTTGTTTAAGCAATGCAGCACCGCTTATGGGATTTAATTCCCCAACCTGGAATCGAAACTAAGCCCTTGGCAGTGACATGCAGAGTCTTAAACACTAGGCCACCAGCTTATTCCCCAAATGAATATTTGATTTGTCTTTCTCCCTCTCCTGAAAAATAACTGTCTCCAGAAATGGGAGCTCCATCCTTCCATTCACTTAGGTCAAAAGGCTCAGAGTCCTGCTCAAGGCTTCTCTCTTCTGAATATCACGGCATCCAGTCTATCAGTAAACTGTGATGACTCTGTGTTAAAAGTGTATACAACCCCTAATACCGTCTTTTCCGTGATGACCTAGTGGAAACCACTTTGATTTCTCACCTGGACCGTCACACAAACATTCACAAAGAAAGGGGCTGCTGTGTGGTTTTATTTTGGTTTGTTGCTGCTATGCCACAGGACGCTAGAGAAATGTGTGGGAGTTAGTAGGTGCTCAACAAGCATTTATCAAATAAACGCGCAGATTTCTAACTGGCTCCATCCCTCTCTAACCTGCTCTGCCTGGAACCGTCAGGGAGACTGCTTTTGAAGTCACGCTGGGTACTCCTCTGGCGCCTCCATGTCGCACTCAGGCTGACGCAGGCGTCTTGCGCGTGCCCACGTGCCCGGCTGCCGGCCGCCTGGAATCCCTGCCTCGGCCTCTCCTGCCGTCCTGCTCACACCGTCCCCGGCGCCCTGGCCGCCCTGCTCTTCCTCGGGCACTTCTGCCTCAGGGCCTTTGCACGACGCTCACTCCTGCCGGGTGCTTTTCCCATGACAGCCACGTGCCCCAGGCTCCGGGTCAGCCAGCAGCCTGCTCCTGTGTGGCTTCACCAGACTCGCCCTCCTGGACCCCCTTGCTGGCCGCCCTGTGCTTGCCCCTGTGTCCCTTCTCCACCTCCTCAAGGCCCAGACTCTGTCCTCCGGGCTCCCGAGCCCTCTGGCTTCTGGCTGGGCTCAGCAGGGGGAAGCACCCAGGTGAGTGTTGGAGGAGGGAGGAGAGCGATCGCCGGCCTTCGTGACCCTGGCCCTGCTCCTCTCTCGGCTCCGGCAGTGCCTGTGGCTGCAGCTCCGGTAGTCGGACCTTCTTCCGTGGCTACAGCCCTCAGCAGGCTCTAGAAACACGACTCTTTCTCTCACCTCCTTGAGCTTAAAGATGCAAATGCTTGATGCTGTTCCCACTGGGCGCCTCCACCATCGTTTCTGGGTTTCCTTAATGCTTCATGTGGCTCTGTGAGTTATTCCTTCAGGGTCTCTTGACTTCAACCCTCTGAGGCTGCCTTCTCTGACCTGCTGGGCCCTGACTGATACAGCATCTACTTAAAATAGCACTTCCTCTATACCTGCCTAACCCTTCATCGTCCCTTTGAACAGTTTGCAGTGCCTACTACATATCTATTACTTCATCAGTATACTTAGTCTGTCTCTTTCAATAAGCACACAGGCCACGTGAGAGCAGAGCCCTGGGCTTTCAGTTTCTCCCGTGTTTTTAGCACACGGAGTAGAGATTCGATGTAATAAGTATGCAGGACGCACTTCTTGGGACAGTGAGTGTATGAACAAATAAATACACCCCGTTTCTATGGGTGTTTGCAATCATTAAGGGCAGATTTTAGGCACAGCTACTTCTCAGGTTACAATTTGCTGGGTACAGATGTTTTATTAATGCGGTGTACTCCTTTCATCCGTCCTACGAATGATGCTCCCGGAACATTGATGTTCCTGGATCCCTGTCTTCAGCGGATAGTGGAATGGGGCCATGTGAAAGGCCAAAGGCTGTGTCTGCTGTCCGTGCTGTGAAACACGTTTCCCCATCAGGTCAGGATGGGTCTTTTATTTATTTCGGAGAAGGAGATGGCAACCCGCTCCAGTACACTTGCCTGGAAAATCCCATGGACAGAGGAGCCTGGTAGGCTACAGTCCGTGGGGTCACAAATGGTCAGACACGACTGAGCAATAGATCCTAACACCCTTCATCCTTGCTGCCAAAGTCCATCATCTTTATTATTTATCTTAATTTTTTCGGCTGAACCATGTGGCATAAAGGATTTTAGTTCCCTGACCAGGGATCAAACTCGTGCCCATGGGATTGGAAGCAGAGTCTTAACCACTGGACTGCCAGGGAAGTCTGAGGGATGTGTCTTTTAGAAGCTGATCCCTGTGCTTCCAAATGCTGTTTACACAAAGTGTTATGATTCTGCTCCACTTTCTGCCTGCTAGGTTTAAAACTTAAGTTTATCCAACTCAAAACCTGGGGTCTTTCCTATTAGGCACTGCTGCCTCTGTAGGTAAACTCAGACTCTCAGCTCCTTGAGACCTTAATCCTGGATTTTGAAGGGGTGCCCATCCACAGCCTTCCCCTCTTATTTTCTCCCATCCTAACTGTTCAGTGCACCCAAGTACAGTCACTGTGTGGCCAGCCTGCTTCCCTGATAAACCAACCTCCAAAGAGTCCCCCTCTCCTTCTAGAAACCCTCCTTCGGCGAAGCTCGCTGGAACTCGGCAGTAACTTGACACGTGCCTGGTCTTCCAGCCCCCATCCACCTCAGAACTGTAGTGCTAATTAAGTCAATTGCCTAGATGGCTCTGCACACTGCCCAAGCCTCTGCAGAAAAGAACCACATGCCATTTAGTCAAAATAATATAATTTTATGAATAAAATAATTAGAAAAAGATATGTAAGTGGAATGTAATAATCCGTTAGCAAAAATTATACCCTTGTATTTTTTTCACTCTGAGTATGAAATACTGAGAGTCCCGATGCGGCTCATAGAGACTCTGAATCATCGTGGGAAAGTCGTAGAAAGATGTCGCTGGGGCAGCGCTGATCATCAGTTAAGTAACTGGACGTTCAATTTGCCACCTGACGAGGAGGGGTCAGGCTTCCAGGTGGCGCCGTGGTGAAAGAGTCTGCCTGCCACGGCAGGAGGGGCAAGAGGCTCGGGCTCAGTCCCTGGGTGGGAAAAGCCCCTGGAGACGGAATGGCAGCCCACTCCAGCATTCTTGCCTGGAGAATCCCATGCACAGAGGCGCCTGGCTGGTTATAGTTCATGTGATCACAAAGAGCTGGACACGACTGAGCCGCTGAGCACACAGGGTACACAAGGAGGGTGAGGGTTAGGGTGTGAACGTGGGAGGCTGACACTGTAGTCTAGAGCCAGACACTGGCTGCCCACGTTGTCCAAGTTAAGCCACTGGAGATCTCGCCAGGCTTCAGCGTCCTCATCATGGCAATGGGGCGTTAAGGAGTGAAAAGGGCTATGGATGATGGACAGCGGTGTGCATTCCAGGGATAACATGCTCAGTGCTATTTGAGAATACACCACGATCCCCTGTGATTAAGAGATAAGTAAGCTCTGATGTGCAGGGCCGTCACGAGATGAAAAGCCATTGGAGGGCTGGTGGTGAAGCAGAAGCGAGTGCTGGGGAGGCTTAGCTGCAGCTGGACAGGAGCTGATACCAGGGCAAGGACCAGAGGGCTTGTCCTCAGCCTCCCCTAGGATCTGGTGTCCTAAACTGCCCCAGGGCTCATGGCAGTGACGTCACTAGAGGGAAGAAGACAGTACTGGGCTGGTTGTGTTCACAGAGGGATGTGCAGGCATGTGGTGGGGCCAGGAAAAATTATGCAGGACTGTTGGGAGTAAAGAGCTGAGATGAGCGGGGAAAGCGGACTGTTGAAGCAGCAACCCCAGGACCACGCTGGGTCTCCGTTTCCAGTGCACATGAGCCTGTTTCTGCCCTGCAGGGGCCCTGGGTTCTGTGATATTCCTGCCAGTGTGGACTGATGTCATACCTTTTTCTACGTTCCCATTGGATTCTGAACCTCCCGTGTCTGCCGGACCTCCTCTCCAGAGATCTCGTCCTCCGCACTGTCTGCCCTCACTCTCACGCTCACAGTTTTCCCTCCTACAGCTTGTCATTGCTGACCATTACAATCACCCTAACCTCAGGTTGAGGCGTCTCTGCCCAGTGCCCTCAGCTGTCCGCATTACCCAGGGTCCAAGGACCCCTCATGCAGCAGGGTCTTCAGCCACTGACTTTGCCACAGCCTCACCACCTCTCACCCCATTTCCCCCTTTACAGGGACTGCACTTCCTGGTTAATCTTTACCATCTCTCCATGCATACTCTCGGCTCTCTCATCTCTGCCTGTCTCTACTGCACTAAATTACAACCCAGGTTAAATTCAGTTCTCCACCTATTTCACAACAACTGCCTGTGTGACTGGAGAAAACCCACATCCACGCTAACTGGACCTGCAAACTCCAGGGGGCTGCCCAGAAAGCCTCAATATTTACTCATACTGTATCATCTTCCCCTCCTATACGCTGCCTCCAAAACCCCTCCTGCCTCTTAAAACATCCAACACCTCCTTTGTCACGTGTGCCCCCAGCTAACCTCCCTTCCTGTCTCACCAAGTAGAAATAATCAGAATGGAACTGCATCGCCTCCCATCACAACCACCTGTCCATCTGAGCGTGTGACCGTGGGCTTCACTGTCCCTCCAGATACAAAGCCCAACCCCTTCTCCCCTGCATGAGGTCCTGCCCTCTCTCCTACTCAAGGACATCACTATAGCAACTGTCCCCGCTCCCTCTAGCACCATCAAACCTGCCCTCTGCCCGGACCACTGCCAGCACACCAGCAGGCTGGGACTCACCAGCGGGCTGGGACCCCCCCACTGCAGACCAAGAGCACAGCACATCTCTCCCCTCCTCCCTCGCAGCTCCGGGTCCAGCCCCCGCCCCTTCTTAGCTCCAGAAACACGAAGCTCAGAGAAAAGAAGCTCAGTGCCTCTTTCTTCTGAGCTCAACTCAAGACAGCTTGGCCACCGTCTCTCTGCGGATGCTACATACATCCTGATGGAGCCGAGGGAAACACAAAGCCCCGAGAGCCACAGATTCTCCCCGACTTCAGAAAGCCCGTAAACGCCGGACAAGGGGTCACGCTGGGTTCCCTCCTCAGCACCAGCTCCACCCCAACAGCTCACATGGGTTCTGCCCACCCAGTGACAACCCCCAAACCCCTCTCCTCCTCTCCTCCACTGGACCCACCTCCCAAACCAAACCAGCCTGCTCCCCGCTGCCTCGTCTGGTCCCCTCGTGTTCCGATTTCCTGGGACAATGGGGACTGAATAGGTATGAGTTGTAAAACGACGCACTAAATTGAGCAGGAGGCGAGTCGGAGCCCCACGCCCTCCCCACCACACCTGGACTGAACTCCGCGCCCCATGCACCTGGCCTCTGCCTGCTTCTGTGGCCGCACCCCATCCTGTGCACCCCCAGACCTGACGCCCGGCCTCCGACAGCCTGCTCTCCTTTCCTAGAGCAGGTCAGACCTGTCCCCAGCGCTGCCCCTCTGCTTCTGTGTGCCCCTCTGTTTGGAACGCCCCTCACTCACATGCCCCCTTCATCCTCCCCTCTCCTCACTCAGGTCTTGGCTCAAACGTCCCCACTTCATGAGGTTCCCTTCACACCCATCCGTGGGTACCCCCTACCCATCACCATCCATTACGTCCATCTCTCGCCTTTTCCTGAGAGCACTAGCCACCATCTGAAATGTCTTGTTTATTTTCCCTGACTCTTTTTTTAGCCTTACTTGGATGTTTTGTCCATGAGAGCAGCTACTGAGCTGTCTGGTTGAATGCGACATCCCTCAAGCCTAGATCAATGCCCAGCCCAGCGGGTCTTCAGTAAGGACTGGCTGCCACAGCGGGTAATAGCAGCGAATACTCCCTGCCCTTCTCTCAAGTGTGGCTTTCTGCGTGTGTGTTTCCCATATATTAACCCTTAATTCCAACGGCCATTCTACAAGGCAACACCTCATTACTCCAACAGGATAAGAGAGAAGGTGACCTGCGGGCAGGTGTGTGATACACCCACAGCCCCAGAGCCAGGCCGCCACACAAGCAGAGCAGGAGCCCAGCCCTTGCCGCCACCAGAATGCAGGCTGTCTGCATAAACACAGCTTGAGAATAAGAAAGGGTTGCGCCGAGTGTTTGGGCCTAACTTTGATTTTCTTTTTCTCCCTGAAACATGGAAAACAGGGGATGGTAAAATGGTCTCAGCCTCAAAAATGTTAATGGAACAAAGCACACACCGCGGGAAAATAAGTTCAGTTTTCTCCAAACGGTTCTAAGCCTAGTTACTAGGTCTTCCACTATATTGATCAAACAGAAGCAAATATATATTATAATATAAAAGTGGCATTTCCTCTTTAAAAATGCATGTTTGAAAATGCTTCTTAAACTTCTTTTTAATGCTGTTTGGCATTATGAAAGGGGAGAGCAAGCGAATCGATGTCATACTCTTCCTCGTGACCTAGAAACAGTAGTTGCGCTGAGCAGCCGCCCACATCCCCAGGGGCCATGTAACTGTTTCCCCAGGAATGTTCGTGTTGACAGCTGTGAGCTATTCCATGTTTTATCACGCTAATCAAATAATGCCTTGCAGATACCAGTGGTGGCTCAATGTTTTAATCCAACTTGCAAAGCATTGTAGACTTCACTTCATTAAAAACAAAACAAAACAAAACCAAACCTATTGTCAAGAAGCGCAACGTTATGCAAGGAATTCACCACCCAGCCCTTCTCGGTACTTTGCAGACGCTGGCACATCTTCGATGCGAAAGCAAATACGTCTACCACCCAGGTGGACAGAGCAGGTTGAGGCTGAGGGAGGGAAGCGTCCTCATTCTTCTCTGTGCTTGTATTGGGTTTTCAGGGCTGCTTAGTACACATTGGCCGCACAAGGCTCACCATCATCTGCAAACGAGGACCGTCTGGTGACTGCCCCCTATTTGGTGTGTCAAGGCGAGGATTTGATGCAGCCTGAGAACGGCTTACTCAACGGATTTCATCAGGAGCCAGTAGACACATGAGTTTGGCACTTGGCTCCAAGACTGTCTGCAAGACCTGCCCAGGCAAATGCGTGTTCGCAGGTACTAAATGCAGGGAACTAGGTGGGCTGATGGGGACGGACAGGCTCTCCATCCTGAACAGTTGGCTGTCCGCTGAAGGGCTCCACCCTCACCGTCCCCTCTCTCTGACTAATTTCCTCCTTCCCCACCAGGACGCATGAGGTTCGGTAACGATGCCAGTCAGTAGTTTCAAAAAGACAAATCAACGCAAATTCCCTTGTAACCAATTTTTCTTTTTCCTATCAGAGGAAGTCAGATAAACCAGTCAGGCGGAAAGAGCATTATGCTCTACACATGATTGCCAGAGTTTAAAGATATTTCCTGGTTATAACCATAAAGGAAATTGCCCTCATATCTTTCCATTTTGGGGGGACACATTTCTGTAAGAACGCAAAATTGGCTCTTAAAGCACAGGCATCCTTGATTGCTAGGAGCGGGTGATTTCTGTCCCTAATTACTAAGTTAATTACCTCTGAACATAGCGGCTTATTTCCTCAACAGATAAACCCTCCTGCTTCAGACAAGGTGAGTGCTGATTGCTCTCTGCCATGGACCATCCTCACGGTTCCTTCACTCAGAAATAACTGTGAGCCAGGCATAGTATTTATTAAAAGTATCACTTTATTTTGCTTATTCCACAGTGGGTTTTTTTTCTTTCCTTAGAGTCAAACTTTGATATTCTTTTTATTCAATTTTCCTGACATGAGGGGAGTCTCACCCATCTCATTGCAATATTTGAAGACTCGAGTAATCTGTTGCTCTTTCTCCTCAGCTCCAGCCGTGGGCTGCGGGGGAAGCTTCCAAGTTTTTTAGCATCGTTTCTTGACCACTTGGAGCCCAAGCAGCTGGCTTCCCGTGAGGGTCCCCGGGGCGCTGTCTCCAGGGGGCTGTGTTGACAGGACTCCACCCCAGGAAGCCCAGAGCCCGGTTGCACTTCTGACCCAGGCTGCATGACCTGGGGGAGGAAGTGGGTGGCCTGCTTCTCCTGAGCCCACGTGGAAAGTGGGAGAGGCCCGAGGTGAGACTGTGGCCCCCGGGAGGTGTTCAGGCAGAGGGGTGAGCAGACCGCAGAGCTGCACTCCCCCACCACGTGCAGTCCCCGTGCAAGGATGCCCAACAGGAAACGTTCCCCAGAGAAACGTGGTGGGAACTGGGCCAGCTGTAGGTTCAAGAGGCAAGTACGCGCTCCTGGCCCCAAGATGAAGCTAGGCAGGCCCTCTGCCTTCCCTGGGATGACCCGGAAGGGCATTATTCCCGGCTCTGCACTTCCACCAGCCCGCACATACAGAGCGATGGGAGGACAGGGGAGTCCAGGGCCAGGTGCCCAGGACCAGGGCCCCAGGGTGGTCTCTGGGCAAGCCCACAGGCTGCAGACTCCCCCACTCACCTCCCCCGGCACGGACCGCCCGGGAGGACTTTCCCGGCAGGGGGGCTCACACCGTGGCTGCTGCTGCGGGCGCGGCCAGACCTTGTTTCCTCGGCCTGGACAGACCACTGGTCCCGGGGGGCACCTCCGGAGCCCCCCCCCCACCACCTGTGCTTCCGGGAAACCATCAGCTCCCGGCCGCCTTCCCCGTCTGCCCGGGGCCTGTCTGACGAGGCCCCAGGGACGCCTCCATATGCCGGGGACCAGCCCCAGCCTTGCAGGAGCGTGTCGGCCGCCAAGGGCCTGGCTGACGCCGGTGACGAGAGGCCGTCGTGCTCGGCCCCCACCGTGCTGCTGATGCCAATCACCTCGCATCCAGGAAGGACTGGGGGCTGCATGCTTAAGGTTTTTTAAAATATATATATGTATATAATTTCTGAAGTTCTCCCAGCGGAGCTGTGATGGGAGCAGCTCACAGTCCCGCTCCGTCTGCCTCTGTCTGAGAAAAGCACTGAGAGAGAGTTAAGGGGACCACCAGTGCCACGTGATGGAACAGACGCTGGCTCGGGCCGCCCCCAAGTCAGTGACCCTCACGGAATCCCTTCTTCCCAGTGAGGGGCCCCGCCATGTCCCGTCCCCCTGGATCTGCGAGTAAATGGCTCAGGCACCGGGCATTCCTCTTCTGCTCTGGGCTCTGACCTCGGATGACCTTCCGGATCCTAAGAACGACCCTTAGCCCTTAGCGCTGTGTGCATGTAGACCTCCGCACGCCGTGTAGGGGTGACAGGCTGCACTGGGAGCTGATGGCTGGTCCTGGGAAGAGCCAGCAGGATGCTCAGCTGCTCCAGCAGCCAGCCTGCTCTGCCGCCTGGTTGAAATCCCTGGGCGGGAAGCATCTCTGTGGTTACAGCCCCCTGCATTTACCCCGTGCTGGCGGGGCCTTGATCACTGAGAACTGAGCAAGCTAGGGCAGGGGGGCTGCTCCTGCCTTGGGATAACCCCCACCCTACACCCCAAGGATGCTCCACACTCTGCCTTCAGAGAGGCAAACCCTTGGTCTTCCAACACCTCACCGGCTGTGTCCCCCAAGGAGCTTTGATTGCTCCCTGCAGCCTCTGCTCTGCAGCTCCGCCTGGTCCTGGTCACCAGGCCATCAGCTCACACCCATGGGGACGGCCCTGCACTGGTGGAGGCGGGGGCACCTGAGGGCCTTGCCACCCACAGCACTCAGAGACCCATGGGCAACTTCACTAAGTGCCCACCGTGTTCCTGACCTGGGCCACTGCCAGGAGGTGGGCCCTCTGAAGGTCACTTGGGTCTCCCCAGGACCCCAGCAGCCTCCTCCTGCCTGTTGAAGTTTAGGGGCAGAGGAGGGATGCTGAAGGGAAGAGGCCTAAAGACGCCGCCCGCAGCGCTGACCGCAGGCCAGCAGTGCCCACGTGCTAACGAGGCTGGGGGCGGTTATGGAAATCACGGGGTATCTGAGTCTATTCTGGCCACTGAAACGAAACATCCCAGCCTGGGTGACCCATGTCGTTCGGCTGCTCAGTCGTGTCTGACTGTGACCCTGTGGACTGCAGCACGCCAGGCTTCCCTGTCCTTCAGCATCTCAAGGACTGATCCTGTTCTCTGGGCCGCTGTCCTCTCCAGGGCTCCACCCACATGAACTCTCACCTCCTCACACCATCACGCCAGGGTGTGTAGTGTGAATCTCGGGACCCCACGCTGGGGCAGGGCCAGGCCCTTGCTCTCCCACCCTGCCCACACTCCAGCCCCTTGGTGACACAGACCTTCTCCCCACACAGGCACCCCTGAACATCGGGGACCCCTGAGCTCTTGAGGTGATTGCACCCACTTCAGTCCACACCTCTCAGCCCCCCAATCTGCCTGCCCCGGGAATACAGTGGGCACCAGGCCGCCCAGCTCATGTCCTCCTGAGGCTCAGACGTAGGCAGGGAGGTCATGGGAGGTGGAACGCAATCCACTTTGCGGATGGCTGTTTATCCTCCCAAATCCCTGAAGGGGGTGGTATCACCTCCACCTCACGACAGAGGCACTTGGGTCTCAGATGATGAATCTCTTTTCCCACAGTCGTTCCATTGCTGAGGGGTGAGACCCTCATCACCAGCACGAGCAAATTCACAGCCCCTGCTCAGAGTGAGCACTCAAGTTCACAAAGCCACACCTCCTCTGGTTCAAACCTGGGCAGCGCTACAGGTGAAAGCTTTGGAAAAGGCAAAATCGTTTCCACCAGAACATTCTCTTGTCAGGGGGGCAATCAGCTCTCACTCCATCAGGTCGCGGGTCACCCTCACTTCCCGCATTATTTCTTGGGACGGTATTCGCTCAGTTACTCTCCGCGGTTCCTCCTTTGCTCTCTTAGAAGAGTCTGGGCATCATCTCCTAAAAGAAAAACTTCCACGGGAGCGCCAAGGTAACACCACCTTGCAGGCTAAACAGTCACTGCAAACAAAGGCATCTGGAAAGACAGGCTTCCCTTCAATTCCCCAAGCGGACTTGGCTGGTGAGTCCTTTAGAAAACAGCCTGATGAGGTGGAGCTTGAACTCCCCACCTGCCTGGGAGCCGGTATAAAAATGAGCAATGATCGTAATCCTGTGCCGCTCAACTCCATTTTAATTGAAAATTATGTCGAAGTTCCCTGCCTATCTGGACCTCGCCTGTCTCCATCCTTTCAGAGGGCGTGGATTTATGCGCCCGCTCTTATGAAAAGTTCTGCTATTTCCCATAAATATGCACAGGCTTCTGTTTGTACAATAAATATTACAAAGATCATAAGGAAATTAAAGTGGAGCTTGAAGACAGCTGTCCTCTGACGATACACAGCTCATGAATCACTCCTCAGGAACGACTCTCCCCAACCATCAGGCTTCCTGTATAAATATCGCCTCTGTTCGGTTCTAAATGGCAGAGGAGAGCCTGGCCTAATGGATTTACAGTTTATCAGTGAGTTTCAGGGAAGGTGGCTTCTCCCCAATCTAGAATTTATTTAGAAACAATCAAACACTTTCAACTTCGCAGTCTGTTAGTTTTGGTAAACAGGCGTGCTGGCTCCAATTCCTTTGTTCTTAAAGAAGAGCGGATTACCTACAGCAGCTGAGGATCTGCATTCCTGTGGATAAAGTCATCAGAAAGTATTTGTAGAGGCGTTTTTAAGGCACAGATGTTGATCTTACTGCTTAAGCATTCAATTTCTCCCTTGGGCACTGGGACAAGTCTAAAGGTGGAGGTGTGCATGAAGTCAGGTTTAGAGCATAAATTAAATGGCTCTAACACAGATGCTTGACTAGAGGGTGGATGACGACCTTGACTGATAAAATGCCCAGTACCCTGGACACCCCGTGCCCCTGCCTGCGCAAGTCTGACATTGACCGTGCGACCAGCGTTAAGGCTGCCGGGAGCAGGGGCCCTCAGCTGAGTTCCATGTCTCACAGGTGGAGGGTCTGGACTGTCAGCCCCACAAGCAGAGACGCCCCACTACTGGACCATTTCAGTGTCTGCAAGCATCCTGGTGCACAGCAGATGCCCAGTAAATCCCAGTCAAATCACAACAATTAAACACACCCACGAAGTTCAGTGTTTGTCTAACCCGATGGAATCAAAAGGGGGAGACATCGAGAGTCACCCCAAACCTCTCAAGGCCAGGAGCCACCTCGGGCTCCAAACTGGGTGCTTTGAGTCCCTTGTCAATAGACCCAAGACTGCCCAGGGCTCCATCTCGGTGTCTCCGGGGGTCACTCCAGGCTCAGGCAGGGAGCCCCAAGGAGAGGCCCTCGAAGATAGAATGTTCAGGAAGTGCAGGGCGAGAGTGGGATCACACACACTGGATGATTGGACCCCAAATCCCCCAGGTAGACCCCCAAGAGCGTCCGCTCTCCCTGCCTCTGTCTGCACGTCCTGACCCCTGGGCAGCAGCGGCTGCTTCCCCGAACCCTGGAGGGACCTACCTGGAGGCCCTCTAGCCAAAGCTTCAGATGTCCCTCCACCCCGCACCCTGGAGGCTGGGAAGGGCCTGGCTGACAGGTGGGCCCGGGACCCGGCTCCAGCTGCCCGCCGAGTGGCCACTCAGAGGACAGAACAGCCGGGATCACCACCGGTGTGAGCGGAGGGGCGGGTTTCCAGGGGTGGAGGAGTGTGGTGGACGGGTGGGGTCACTCCGGGCGGTATCACAGGCTGACCTCAGCTGGGCTCCTGGGCCAGCACCACTGCCCCCAGTAGCCTCCTGGGCCAAGAGAACCCTCTCTCATAGGTGCCCATGACTGCCCACTGCACCTTCTCCCACCAGGGGACACCAGCCCTTAGATGTCTGAGACCCACCTGTGAAGGCAGACACCATCCTCTCCCCAGGGACACCTCCACCCTCCCTGTCCCGGGGCCAGCTGACTCTGCTGTTTCCAACAGCAACGAGCACCATGGCTTGCTGTGGAAGAGACTTCATTCCATACCTTGCTGCGACTTTAAAGAAGAATCGGTCAGGAAGCCGCGGACCTTGGGAGGATCAGTGGAGAGACGACGTGCGGCACTCCCCAGTTAGCAGCGATGGCCATTCTCGTGGCCCAGCTCAGTGACGGCTTGAGGGCAGGCTGTCTTGTCATCTCCCCCCAGGCCACGCCCCTCTGCTGCGTGAAGGCACCCCCAGCCAGCGGGGGAGAGGGGCTGAGAGCTGGCATCCTGAAGCTGCTCACCAGCCCCCAAGGCCCATCCCTGCTCCTGCCCCCAGCAGAGGGCAGGGCACCCCCGGCCAGCTGGGAGCAGCAGCGCTGGACCCCTTGGGCCCAGGTCGCGGTGGGAGAGCACTGGAGACTGTGGCCGGGAGAAGCCCCCCTGCACCGCCTTCTACAGGGACGGCGAGTGAGGAAGGCTGGGTCGAGCCCCCAGGGAGCCTCCTGGGTCAGCTCAGGCCCCCAGGACTGGGGGAGGCCCTCTGCACCTTCCCCCAAAGAGAACTGTCACTGAGCCTGGGCGGCACCCGAGCCCGTGGGGCCTGCAGGGAGGCGACAGGATCGAGTCCTTCCATGCACCTCGGGGGCAGCCGGGCCCTCTCTCCCAGGACTGTCTCTCCCGCTCTGTCTCCTCACCCACGCCTCTCCTGCACCTGACAACCGGTGCCTCAGTTCATAGAGCCAGATTCTAGAGCTCAAGGGGTTGAGTGACTCTGAGTCACGGTTGCTGATGAATAGAGCTGGGCTTCAAGCTCTTACGCCAAAACCCATGACTCTGATGAGAAGAGGGGACATAACTGACACGGAGCGTTGTGTGGGGCTAAGGCGTGCAAGGCGTTCACGTGATGCATATTCAGATATTGTGAAACGAGTGCCACCCGGGCCTCCACACGGGCCTCCACCCTGACCCGGGCCTCCACCCGGGCCTCCATCCTGACCCTGACCTCCATCCTGGCCTCCACCCTGACCTCCACCCTGGCTTCCACCCTGACCTCCACCCTGACCTGCACCCTGACCTCCACCCTGGCCTCCACCCTGACCTGCACCCTGACCTGCACCCTGACCTCCACCCTGACCTCCAGCCTGACCTCCACCCTGACCCTGACCTCCACCCTGACCCTGACCTCCATCCTGACCCTGGCCTCCACCCTGACCTCCATCCTGACCCTGACCTCCACCCTGACCCTGACCTCCACCCTGACCCTGACCTCCATCCTGACCCTGGCCTCCACCCTGACCTCCATCCTGACCCTGACCTCCACCCTGACCCTGAACTCCACCCTGACCCTGACCTCCATCCTGACCCTGACCTCCATCCTGACGCTGGCCTCCACCCTGACCTCCATCCTGACCCTGACCTCCACCCTGACCCTGACCTCCACCCTGACCCTGACCTCCATCCTGACCCTGGCCTCCACCCTGACCTCCATCCTGACCCTGACCTCCACCCTGACCCTGACCTCCACCCTGATCCTGACCTCCATCCTGACCCTGACCTCCATCCTGACCCTGGCCTCCACCCTGACCTCCATCCTGACCCTGACCTCCACCCTGACCCTGACCTCCACCCTGACCCTGGCCTCCACCCTGACCTCGATCCTGACCCTGACCTCCACCCTGACCCTGACCTCCACCCTGACCTCCATCCTGACCTCCATCCTGACCCTGGCCTCCACCCTGACCTCCACCCTGACCCTGGCATCCACCCTGGCCTGGACCCTGACCTCCACCCTGACCTCCATCCTGACCTGCACCCTGACCTCCATCCTGACCATGACCTCCACTCTGACCTCCATCCTGACCCTGACCTCCACCCTGGCCTCGACCCTGACCTCCACCCTGACCTCCACCCTGGCCTCCACCCTGACCTCCACCCTGACCTCCACCCTGGCCTCCACCCTGACCTTCACCCTGACCTCCACCCTGGCCTCCACCCTGACCTCCACCCTGACCTCCACCCTGACCTCCACCCTGGCCTCCACCCTGACCTCCACCCTGACCTCCACCTTGACCTTCACCCTGACCTTCACCCTGACCTTCACTCTGGCCTCCACCCTGACCTCCACCTTGGCCTGGACCCTAACCTCCACCCTAACCTTCACCCTGGCCTCCAACCTGACCTCCACCTTGGCCTGGACCCTGACCTCCACCCTGGCCTCGACCCTGACCCACACCCTGGCCTCCACCCTGACCTTCACCCTGGCCTCCACCCTGACCTCCACCTTGGCCTGGACCCTGACCTCCACCCTGGCCTCCACCCTGACCTTCACGCTGGCCTCCACCCTGGCCTCCACCCTGACCTCCACCCTGGCCTCCACCCTGACCCACACCCTGGCCTTCACCCTGACCTTCACCCTGACCTCCACCCTGACCTCCACCCTGGCCTCCACCCTGATCTCCACCCTGGCCTCCACCCTGACCTCCACCCTGACCTCCACCCTGGCCTCCACCCTGATCTCCACCCTGACCTCCACCCTGACCTGCACCCTGACCTTCACCCTGACCTCCACCCTGACCTCCACCCTGGCCTCCACCCTGACCTGCACCCTGACCTTCACCCTGACCTCCACCCTGACCTCCACCCTGGCCTCCACCCTGACCTCCACCCTGGCCTCCACCCTGACCTCCACCCTGACCTTCACCCTGACCCTGATCTCCACCGTGGCCTCCACCCTGACCTCCACCCTGACCCTGGCCTCCACCCTGACCTCCATCCTGACCCTGACCTCCACCCTGACCCTGACCTCCACCCTGACCTCCATCCTGACCTCCATCCTGACCCTGGCCTCCACCCTGACCGCCACCCTGACACTGGCATCCACCCTGGCCTCCACCCTGGCCTGGACCCTGACCTCCACCCTGGCCTCCACCCTGACCTTCACGCTGGCCTCCACCCTGACCTCCATCCTGACCCTGACCTCCACCCTGACCTCCATCCTGACCCTGACTTCCACTCTGACCTCCATCCTGACCCTGACCTCCACCCTGGCCTCCACCCTGACCTCCACCCTGACCTCCACCCTGGCCTCCACCCTGACCTCCACCCTGACCTTCACCCTGGCCTCCACCCTGACCTCCACCCTGACCTTCACCCTGGCCTCCACCCTGACCTCCACCTTGGCCTGGACCCTGACCTCCACCCTGGCCTCCACCCTGACCTTCACCCTGGCCTCCACCCTGACCTTCACCCTGGCCTGGACCCTGACCTTCACCCTGACCTCCACCCTGACCTCCACCCTGGCCTCCACCCTGACCTGCACCCTGACCCCCACCCTGGCCTTCACCCTGACCTTCACCCTGACCTCCACCCTGATCTCCACCCTGGCCTCCACCCTGACCTCCACCCTGGCTTCCACCCTGACCTCCACCCTGACCTCCACCCTGACCTTCACCCTGACCTCCACCCTGACCTCCACCCTGGCCTCCACCCTGACCTGCACCCTGACCCCCACCCTGGCCTTCACCCTGACCTTCACCCTGACCTCCACCCTGATCTCCACCCTGGCCTCCACCCTGACCTCCACCCTGGCTTCCACCCTGACCTGCACCCTGACCCCTACCCCGGCCTTCACTGACATACAATCACACCACATAACTAACATTTCCTTTCGTGCTGGAAGCATCTGAGAGCCACTCTCTCAGCGGTCTTGGAGCGCCTAATACAATGTTGCTGACCAGAGTCGCCGCTCTGCCCTGGCTCCCAGAACCGCCGGCTCTGACGCTGGCAGTCTGTACCCTCTGACCGACACTCCACACCCCAGCCCAGCCGGGCCCCCACCGCTCCGCTCTCTGCTTCTGTGAATTTGGCTTTTTAGATTCTACACGTAAGTGAGGCCGTACAGTGTTTGTCTTTCTTGTCTGCCTTATCTCTGTAAGTGATTCTTGGTCTAACCTTGCTCTTCACCTGCAGGTCAAGTCAGCCCGCAAGCCCTCATAGGGGAGGAGAAAATATATTTTCTTCAACCCTCCTAGATTCTCGGCCGAGGTCTTGCAGACTCGATTGACAGAAGGCAGGTCAACCAGAGAAAACAAACAGAAGCGCTTTAGCAGTTGCCTCACGCATACACTCAGAGCGCCCGGCGATGAGTAACTGAAAGGGGGGCTGAGACTCGGGCGTTCCCAGCAGCTCCGTGGCGAGCAGCACATTGCAGAGCAGCAACGCGACAGAGGAGAAAACTTGAAGCTTTTGGAAGCACCGGGCCATCCCGGGGAGGCCACCGCGTGGGGAATGAAGGGCAGACCACGGCTGGGTGACTGTGTGGACCCTCTCAGGGCCGCTGGGCCCCCCAGTACCGGAGCACTCGGGCTGGGGCACCGTTACAAGGCTGTCTGCACTCTCCTCCAGGCCCTTGGGATGGGGTGCAGAGAGCTCCCCACATGTCTGCTGCTGTTCAGCTGCCTGCCGTTCAAATACACCAACAGGAAAACTGGGGCGTTCTGCCCTGCACCCCTCCCCCCAAAAGGAAGTGACTCGGGTCCCGGGACGCAGGCAGGGCAGGACAGCCAGGGGCTCACTTTCTACCTGTTTTAAGTGAGAAACCAGCGCAGGCAGAGGGGGTCACGCGACGGGCATTTAACATTCTCTGTAAAAGTACAGCAGCCTTTCACAAACTCCCTCCATCACACCTTGCTACCCAGAAGCGCGGTCTGGGTTGTGGTGATGTCTCTGTGGGGATGTTTAGCTTCTCCCAGCAGCGACAACATAAATGCTGCTAGATTCATGTCTTCCAAGAGAATATCATTTAAAAATAAATCTTTTTTTTTTTTTAAAGAATTTGATCAGTGGGGAGAAAAAAGAAGAAACAACCGTGGTGAAGTTCGTTGCCCTGAGAATAAAGTTGGCAAGTGTCTGTTTAAAGCCTCAAGTGTAGCTTCAGGTGGTTATTCAGTTGGAAAAAAAAATCCAAAGGCGCTTCCGGTGAAACGCCTTTTTTGTTGCAGCCGCTGTGGGTGAGCCCCTCTTTCGAGTCAGCTCAGCAGAAGATAGCAGTTAGCAATCGAATGCATTGATGCTCGCAGAGCAGCAGGTAGTAACACCCCTCCATTTGTACCTCCTGCTTAAATAATTGTTTGCACCTTAAAGAGGGATTTTTTTTTTTTTTCCCACACATTAGGAAGATGCCAACAGCCCATGCAGTGCCCTGTCTGAGGTTTGGCTCTGCAACGGGCTTCCTGCAAAGTCACCGGGAACATTCCTACTCCAGAGCGAGGCTGCAGCTGTGTGAGTAGAGCTGACGACACCAGCAATCAATCAGTCAGGTCAGTCACTCAGTCATATCCGACTCTTTGCAACCCCTTGGACTGCAGCACACCAGGCCTCCCAACTCCCGGAGCTTGCTCAAACTCATGTCCATCAAGCAGGTGATGCCATCCAACCATCATATCTTTTTGCCTTTACAAACTGTTCATGGGGCTCTCAAGGCAAGAACGCTGAAGTGGTTTGCCGTTCCCTTCTCCAGTGGACCATGTTTTGTCAGATCTCTCCACCATGACCCGTCCGTCTTGGGTGGCCCCACACGGCATGGCTCATGGTTCCATTGAGTCAAGAAAGTGAAATCTGTTACTGTATTAAAAAGAACAAGAAGAAGAAGAGGTCTCTACTGGGTTGGTACTTGATGCCACTTTCTGCTCTGTGTTTATTCTAATTCCAATGTCAACAAATAGAGAGAACCAAGTGCACGCTCATAATCATATTCGAAAAGAAAAGCAAACCCCTCCCTTTGCTCTGGTGGTCAGGAGGGTTGGCTGCCCTGAGCGGGGCTCCCAGATTTCAGAACCAGCGAAGGGGTGGCAGCAAGAGTGCCCTAGGGGGCTTCCACGTCCACAGCTGAGGGGGACACGCCACGTGCCAGGCTCTGCCCCAGCCTCCCCAAGCCTCCACGTGGCACTCACAGGCAGGGTCCCCTTTCAGGAAGGAAGACAGCCAGAGAGAGTGTCCGTAACTGACCAGAGGCCGCCTGCCACTGACCGTGGCCACGACACTGCCCCGGGATTTCCGTCCACGCAGACCCGACCGGAGCTCCTCCACGGTGTCCCCTGTCTGTCTCAGCATGTGGAGTGAGCTTCCATGCGTACCTGTGCGGGGTCATTTTAGATCAGTTGGAAACGCCTGCTTTACAGGTTAAAATACTCACCGTGTTATTGGAGCTGAACTTGTATCTTGTAGGGAGAGAATGATGCATCCTAGTTTCCTAGGAATCAATGCGTCCTCTGACCTTAAATTCAGGCCAGTCCACCACGCAGTGCTGCCTTTGGGTCTGGTCCTCCTGAGGGCAGCCCCCTCATCCCGAGGAGAAACGCCTGCCGTGTGCATGACACCTCCTGAGGTCAGGGCAGAGGGGGGCCCCATCCACACATCAGATTTAAATCCGGGCACCGGGGGGCTCTGCACTAATGCACCTTCTTTTTTCTGGGGTGACAGGTGACTGGGCTTCTCTCAGAGTGTGTGCGTGGCTTGGCCAGCGTGGGCTCAGCCAGCCAGCCTCTCATCATGCAGCCAGCCTCTCATCATGCACCCAGCTCTCAAAAGGTGCTGTTGACTCCGCGGTGTTGCTTTCCACGGTTTCAGTCACACGTGATCAGATGAGGGGTCCAAAAGTATGAGATGTAAAGTTCCAGAAATAAGCAATTCATCTGTTGTACATTGACTGCCGCTCTAAGAGGATGGGATCTTGGGCTGGCTAGCTGTGTCCTGTCCGGGTCACCAGCACACAGAAGAATGGAAACTATCTCATTATGAACTCTTCTCTTTTTTTTTGCATGTTGAAATGATCATTTTGATATATTTGGTGAAATGAAGTATATTACTGAAATGTTTTTAAAAGTGTCACAGACAGGATTTTCAGGGCAGCAGTATCCAGAATGGTGGGTACAGGATATTGTGCGCTTGTCAAAGGTCGCAAGTCCGCACAGCACCAGGAGGGAACCCTGACGCGAAATACCAAAGTCAAAAGTGACAGTTGCTCAGTCGTGTCCGACTCCTTGCGACCCCATGCACTGCGCAGGCAAGAACACTGGAGTGGGTTGCCATTCCCTTCTCCAGGGCATCTTCCCGACCCAGGGGTCGAACCCAGGTCTCCCGCATTGCAGGCAGCCTCTTTACCGCCAGAGCAGCCCCTGATGCAAGCTACGTGCTGTAGTGAAGCTAGCCTGTCAGAATCCATCATCAGTGTCACAACCAGGACACTCTAATCCAAGGTGTTACCAAGAGGTGAAGCTGTTGGGGAGGGGCATGGAGCTGTATGTATTAATACTACCTGTTCATTTACCTGTGAATCTAAACCCGTACTTAAAACAGAGGCTCACTTATAAAAATATAAATTAAAACAAATAGTTTTTAAAACGCCAGCCTGGTCCCAGGGTGGGGATGGACCCGCAGGGCAGGGGAGTTGCCCGCTCAGCCAGGTGCCCCTCCTGGACTTGTAGGCAGTTTGGAATGATTGTTCTTTTCTGTTCCCCTGGGGCCCTCAGAGGCCAGATCAGCTGGAAAGCGAAACAGAAATTCCCTGTGGGGCCAGGCTACAGCTGCCCGAGTGGGGCCACGCTGAGCCTGAGACGAACTCGAGTGCGGACACCCCGCTTGCTGACAGGTCTGACCCCGAGGGCCAGTCGGGGGCTGTCGGGGCAGAGCTGGTCTCTTCCGGGAAGGTCATCTTTTCCAGGCATGTGAACACAAGCTCGATGCCTTTCAGCGTGGCTCTGCCGGCTGCAGACAGCCACCACTATCTCTTTAGAAGGTGTGCCCGCCATTCCAATCGCTCTTGCCTTGTAGATGGAGCCCGGGATTAAGCTCAGGAAAAGCGACCGAGGATGCTGAGGTTGCGGCGAGGAGCAGAGGCTCAGGGAGGCTGACGTGCAGCGGGTGAAGCAAGCAGGACCCTGTGGTCCTCCCCTGCCCCCCAGGTCCCCCACTGGCCTGTTGACTGTGGAAGACTTTAGCCAAAGAATAAGCTTAATCAGAGGACTGGGGCAGCGCAGAAGCAAAGGAAAGCAGTCAAACAGGACAAAACAATCACAGCTTAGTCGTTAAGCAAAGTCAAGGACTTTAGTTCCTCCTCGAGGGCGGTGGATAATATTCTGAGCCGTATGCTGTGAGCTGCCTTATAGAGACTAAGGAAGTTAACAACATGAGGACCAGACTGCAGCTGCCACAGCTCTGAGAACTGGCCTCAGGAAATGGGAACAAACCGACCTGGGCCTGAAGGTTCTCTGTGCTTCAAACAACGAAGATGACCCAGGCAGACCCCTGATGACCGACTGCAAGATGACCCCCAGAGTCTGTGCTGTTTCTTCAAGTAGCCCCTCTCTCTGCCTGTACAAGCTCTTCCCACCGATTGTCAGGCCAGGAAGGAGGATGGGGCGGGGAGTTGGCCTTTGGACATGAGTCTGCCCTCCCCTCTGGAATAAAGCAAGCTTTCCTTTCCACCAGTCTTGCCTCTCAAGTGTCTGCTTTCTGGGATTATTTGTAAAATAATAATAATTTCACAAATAATCCCAGAAGTCTGTCTGCTTTCCAGCAGCCAGACCCCACTTTCGGGCACGGCAGCTCCACCTTCCAGGAGCTCTGCCACATCAGTGAGTTGTCAGATTCCCTGCCTCTCAGTGCAGACGAGGTAACAGTGACACAATGAGGCGATGGGTGCCGATGACTCTGAGTAACTGCAGAGCACTAATTACACGATCAACTACCCACGTCAGGAGCTGCAACACTTTAAAGAAAAAAGTAACAGAGCCTTTGTTTTGACATTGTTTTTCAGTGTTCACAGTTACCAAGATGGAAACCCCAACCAACCGTGACCTAAATAGCAAGCAACTGGAGGCAGATAAGAAGCCGTGAAAGTGTCAAAATTAACGCAGTGCACACAGGCGGGCGGTGGGGGCGGCCAGGCCAGGGGAAATGACCACCAGGGAGGTCCAGCGCGCGTGGTGGCTTCTGCTTGCGCTTGCTCCCTCTTAAGAAAAAGCATGACGCTTTTACACTGCTATAAGCGGAGCGAAACCAACGCCCACTGCTCTGCGGGGTTTGAAGCAGGTTACAGTGCTTCCTGGGAGAAACAGTTAAGAGAGAACGGAATTCTGACCCTGGGGGGCAAGCTGGGTCCACAGATGATGGGCCAGCTTGACCTCTCGTTTCATTCTCCTTCAAAGCTGAGTGGAAACCTGGGCCCCTGGGGCTCGGGGTCCTGTGACCTTGACTCTGCCTCAAGGCGATGGCCGCTGGGGCCAGGGGGACGCTCTGGCCCACGCAGCCTCTCCAGGGAGACATCCTGGCTTCCTCCTCTTTCAAGAACCCGACAGTCCTCTTCCTCCAGGCCCGGGGCCATCCACGGTGGGTCCTGGCTCTTTTGAACCAGACCTCTCCCTGCCCATGTGAGTGCCCGTGCTGGCGTGGTCTGATCAGGAGAGCAGAACCACGTCACCCCAGGTCCGTGTCCAGACAGGGTCTTGCCGCCATGGAACAGCCCGTGGTGGAGAAGGAGACACACGGGATCTCACCCAAAGCCACGGTGCCTCCCTGGCCCAGCCTCGAGTCCCCAGATGCAGCCCCTGCCAGTTCAGAGTGGGCTGCCCACAGACCATCCAGACCCTCCCAGGGACGCCCTCACGCCTCTGCCCTGGCCAGCGGGGCACACCCCTGCTTGCAGCTGTGAGGCAGTAACAGCTTCTCCTTCTGTCCACCCTCAGTTATCACCTGGACACTGGAAGCTGGAGGTCCCAAGGAGTGAGACTCCAGACGCCTCCCCCAAGAAGGCACAGGGAGCCTGCGGGGTCGGGCAGGAGCAGGGCGGTGACCCTACCGCCTGGATGGCAGGCAGAGCAACGTACCTGAGAGCAAGGGCAAGGGGGAAAGCCAGTCGCAATGGAGGTTTCGAGGCCTGACCTTGATCCTGGAGGCGGATTAACCTTGACCAGGAAGGACAAGGGAAGCACAGAGAGCCCGTGGGCTCCAAAACCCTCCAGTGAGCAGACCTCTGAAGTCCGCTTTTCCCTAATAGGCGAATTTTGCTAACAGTTTTCAAAACCAGATTAATACGGGAAGGCTGTGACAGAGAAACCTGCTGGGAGGGGAAATCCAG
Source organism: Ovis aries (assembly GCF_016772045.2). Taxonomy (NCBI): domain Eukaryota; kingdom Metazoa; phylum Chordata; class Mammalia; order Artiodactyla; family Bovidae; genus Ovis; species Ovis aries. The sequence goes on along the minus strand of NC_056075.1, from coordinate 49,331,283 downwards.
GCCAAAGGCCTGGGAGCGCTTAAAAATGGCCCGAGCCCAGGAACGCCAAGGCACAGCCGGAGCGCAGACGATGCACGCTGCCACTCTGTAAGAGAGGCACATCGCTCAACAGCCAATAAATATTTCATGGGAGGCTTTATCCTATTGGAGAGAGATCGATGGATTCTGCAGAGTCAGCGGCATGCACGGCCCTCTGCACCAGCACTTCAGAGGCGGGCAGGGTCTCCGCATCCGTCCCTGGGACTCCGGCCGGCGGCCTCCACGGCGAGCAGCTGATGCCTAGAAAAGGGTCTGCTGGGAAGGCTAACTCAGAGCAGAGCTGGCCAGGCCAGCTCCACGTCCTAGCTCTGATTCTGCACAAATGTTCCGTTTTGGACCTCACAGGCTCCTCTCTTTGGGGGTAAACACAACCTACCAGAAGGCCCACGCTCTGCATCTGAAAACAGACTTTCCAGAAACTGTGCATCAGCGAGGTCAGGACAGCACTCGTGCGCCGAGTTTAGACCGCGATCCCGACAGGGCAGCCTGGGAACCCACCCGCGGGGAAGCCTCCTGAGTGTCCCTGCGGGTGGGCCCCCGGCGGGCACCCTGGGCCGCCAGAGGTCCTTGTCAGGAGCCCAGGCGCACGCTCCGCCCTCAGAGAAGGCGCAGCCGGTGAGCCGCCGTCCCTGCAGGTGTCCAGTCGGCAGGAGGGCGGCTGAGGAGCCTCTCAGACAACAGAGCCGGCGGCGGGCAGCCGTTCTGTGTCTGAACAAGCTGACACCCCCTTGGGACCGACTTGGTGTCGTCTCCAGGTCCCTCTGTGAGAGGGCTTGCTGCCCGGGGCAGGGCAGGGGGCCTCCGAGCCCCAGGGCCGGCCTCGCTGCCAGGAGCCGCCTCAGCTGAGCCGTGTCTTTAGCGATGGCCGCACCCTTGACAAAGTGAGGAAATAATGGCCCAGGGGTCCGCCCAGGTGAACTCCGATGGGCTCCGGTCGACTGAAGGCGCTCCCGGTCAGCACCTTGTGGGGACCCAGTCTCAGAGCCGGCTTCCTGGAGGCCCACCCCCCTCTCCTATTTGCCGGCAGCCTGCACCCTCCCCCTATTTCTCTGCCCTGCTGTAGAGTTTGTTTCACCTGACTTCCCTTGTAGCTCAGGTGGTGTGGAATCCATCTGCAATGCAGGAGACACAGGTTCGATTTCTGGGTCGGGAAGATCCCCTGGAGGATGAAATGGCAACCCACTCCAGTGTTCTTACCTGGAGAATGCCGTGGACAGAGGAGCCTGGCGGGCTACAGTCCACCGGGTCGCAAAGAGTCAGACACGACTGAGCAACTAAACCACCACCAGCTACCCGCCAGGGCCTGGCCTCCCCCGATCCCAGCCCCGGGAGCTCTGTCTGCCCCGGGCCTGTGCCCCATCCTACTTCTCCTCATTCGCCCTGGACCGCCGTGACCCCCTCGTTTACAGAAGGTGCCCCCGCCCCTCCTTGGCCTCCACGCAGAGGCTCTGGGCCCCTGCCATCCGGCTGACCTGTGCCCTGGGCAGTCTCTGCTCCCTGGGGGGCCACGGCCTCTGGGCCAGCCCTGTTCTGCAGGACACCCCTCTGGGCTTCACACGTCCTGTCTCAGCAAGATGCTCGCCAGGGCCTTCCAGCCCCGACCTCTCCCCCAAGCCATCAGATGCTGTCACCTGGTGGCTCCCGCAGCCCCAGCCCCTTCAGGTAGCAGAGACCCTGCTGTGATAAGCCCTCTGCTCCCTCAGCGAGGGCGCCCGCCCTGCGCCAAGCACGGCATCTGCATGGAGGAGGTCTGCACTGAAACCAGCAGGTCTCGGGAATTCTACGCTTGGAAACAGGACGCGAACCAGGAACTCCTATCTGTTTAGAACTCAGCTAATTTCTGCTGATGACATTCCAGATGCCACCACGCTTCAGAGATGGAGAGACTCGGACAGGACCACCTGGCCGCATCAGCTTGGCTGCCTGGGACATAACCCGACCTGGACGGGTGTTTGTCCTGAAAACAGTCCCAGATATGGTGACCCTGCAGACCATGTGTATATAGTCCTGAAGGTTCCCTGAAACTGGCACAGGCCCTGCTTGGAGCTCTGCCACCCGATCTGGGGGGAGCAGAAGGGGCTGCTATTCTTGCTGTTCATTCGCTCAGTCATGTCTGACCCTGTGACCCCAGGCACTGCTCCCTGTGACCCCAGAGGGCCAGGCTCCTCTGTCCATGGGATTCTCCAGGCAAGAATACTGGAGTGGGTTCCCATCCCCATCCAGGGGATCTTCCCGACCCAGGGATCAATGCGCGTCTATCGCGTCTCCTGCATTGTCAGGCGGGTTCTTTACCAGCTGGGCCACCAGGGAAGCCCCATCTGAGGAATGTCAAGTGCTAGTCTAGAACCAATGTGATCTAATTGCGTGAATGGTCTTCATACATCTTAGGAAACATCTTGAGAGAGACACACCGTATTCTACATCTCTGCACGTGATGGATGATGCAAATGGCCTGGTCCAGCTCCTGAATAATTCATCACCATCACTTATTTACAAAGAAAAATGATACTCGATTCGTTCAGCTGATTTTCAGGCACCGTTTCGGTTGGTAAACGGAACCCCCCAGCATGCGGGCGGAGGGTCCAGGGAGGTGCCCTGAGTGGGAGACGCACGCAGCCCTTCTCTCCCTGAATTCCTTGATTCTAGAGAAAACAAGTGTTGGTTTGATCTGGTCCGTTTTGAAAAGTCTTCGTGCTGTAACGACACTTGCCTATCTGCTTTCAAAAGAAACCATCCCCCCGCTTCCGCGGCCCTTTCATCCCACTTCTGAGCGCCCTCTGCTTGCTCTCTCTTCAGAAAGGCTTTTCATTTTCCTTGTTGTCGCCTTGAGAATCCAAAGAAGAGGACGGGCAGTTGGGAGGTGCTGGGGACGGACCTGGGAGGACAGTGAGGGGCACCCAGAGATTCAGGGAGGTGTGGGGGTGAGCGGTGCCCTCTGGGGCCCTGGGGCCTGAGGATGTCCAGCAGGAAGCCCCTTGCTCAGGCTCGTCGCTGGTTCCGTCCTCGTGAGCTCTTCGGCCAGGTGGGGTCTGTCCCCTCTGGGCTTTGTGGCTCCTCTGCTTCACCAAAGCTGCCCGGCTGCTGGGGCCTGGCCCCCAGCACTCGACCCCCCCAAGCCCCTAGGGTGAGACCCCGCAAGGAAGACCCAGAGGCGTCCACGTGCCAGGAGAGCCCCGGTGACGGGGACTCTGCAGCTACCTGCCCAGAGGACACCCCACCTGTGCGCCCAGTGGACATGGCCAGCAGCCCGCCGTCTTCCGCCTTCACTCCCCAGTCGTGACCCCGCCCTCCCCCGGCCGAGGGGACAGTCTGCTGCGCAGGCGCAGTGGGCCTGTGGGGCCCAGACTGCCGAGGTCTTTCTGGAGCTCTGTCTCGTTTTCCCCTTTTTCATTCCTCCTGCCCCAGAACCCAGGTCTCCCCTCATTCTTGTTTCTGTCTCCGGCTCCTCGGCTCCCCTCTCTCCCGCCCTCCTCCTCTCAAACTGGGGGAGCTGAGGTCACAAGCTGCACCAGGCCCTCCTCTCGCTGGGCCTCACTCACGGACGAGGGTGAGCAGGGTGGCCGACAGGCTCCTCAGGAGCCGCAGCCCTCTGGTCCATCCTGTCCATGGCTCCATCTCCAGGCGATGCCCTCAGGGGCCCTTTGTCCCCCAGACCTGTTCCCAGCAGTGTTCAGCACCAGCAAATGCTTTATTCACAAAAGGGGGTGCGGGTTCCAGCTCTAGAAGGAGCAAAGCACGGGCACGGCATAAACTCAAATGGCACGAAGCCTGGCTGAGGACATCTGCAGTGTCCATGTGCCCCTGGACATCGCCCCCACTTCCCAGGGTCTGGTTGCCTCCTGCCCAGTGGCCGCAGGGCCTCATCGTCCTGAGCCCCACCCTCGAGCGGCAGGGTCTGAGTCCTAGGATGGGGCCCGCCATCTCAGTGCCCAGCAGCGCTGGCCACCCCTTCTGTCCTTGCCCCTGGGGGTTAGCGGGACACTCGGCCCCTGACTGACCCTGCTCCCCACCCCCGCCCTCGCACGGGGCAAGTCTCACTTTCACAGGGACCCGTATCCCAGAGTCTCTTTCCAGGGAACCCAGAGCAAGACAAATATATGCAGTGAAATGCCCCCTGTCTGCAGTCCCAGCCCTGCAGGCCCCTCCCCAGAAGCCGCCCCTCTGTCGGTCCCAGGAACTCCATCACAGCAGGCAGAGCAGGGACCAGGAGCCCTGCCCTCCCTACCTGCAAACTGGGATAATAACAGCTCTGAAGCTTCATGATGGCTTTGTCAGGAGGATCAGAGGCGTTCCTATGGGGCCACACTCTCCCTACTGTGTGTTAAGTTAGTAAATATTCACGTGCACATTTGAACCTCTTCTCTCCCCAGCCTCCCGCTTTGACCATCTGCAGATGAGAGAGCGGATTTCCCGGGATCCCTGTCCTGCCTCAGCCATCTGGGAGGCCGGGTCCCCAGGAGATGCTCATGGTGGCCAGGCTCCGGTCCCGCAAACCTGGCAGAATCTTAGGAAGCTGGCGGATTCGGTGGCCACTCCTTTCAGAGCTCGGCCAAGTCCTTGGGTCTTTTCTAAGCCCAAGGGAGGGTTCTCTTGGACCCCAGGGGACAGAGAGGGGCTGTATCTGAAAGCCTCACAGCCACACCAGCCTGCATACTCAGGGAGCAGACATCATCAGAAATGAAGAAGTAGCTGGGGAGACCCCCAGCCATGTCCCCACTGAGGCGTCCAGGCCACGTGACTCATCACTGCGGGTCCAGCAAGGCTGAGGCTTGGAAATGCCCATGCAGCTGACACCCCGGGGCTGCAGCTGAGTCCTCTGTGGTCGCATGCACTCTGGACTGAAACATCTGCCTGGACTCTGGTGTCAGAGCTCATCACACTGAGAGCAGGAGCATGAGGTGGGGGAGGGGGGCAGGCAGAGAGCATGCTCGCTTCCTGATGAAACAATCAGGGGAAACAGCCAGACAGCTGATCAGTTCAGCAGTTAACCCACCCTGCATCTTCCAGACAAGACTGGATGCCACATGAGATTGAATAAAATATATTGATCATTTTGGAGTTAGTTCGTAGGACTGAGAATTCAGCCTGGGGCTTCAACCTCATTAAACCCACCTCATTGCCAATGTTTCCCTTTAGGCTGATCTGAGAAACATTTCTGTCTGCATTTGGCTCCCACCTGTTGGAATTTTACATCCTTCTAGATTCATAGAATATTAATAACATGGACAAAGCTGTCAATTTCACCTCTTATCCCGTTAGCTGCCTTTTACCGAGATGACTGCGGAATCACTCACGGTACTGCATCTTCATTTCTGGCCCTTTAATGACGCCAAGAAAATACTCACACTTCACAAGCCAGAAAAAGTCTTTCCTAGGAGTCACCATTTTCTAATAGCTCTTAAAAAGTAAACCTGTGAGGCATCAACAAAGCATAGTTTTACTTTCAACACGTTGACCTGAGTTCTTTCTCTGATCAGGAAAATCCTAGGTGAGATGTAGGGACTTCTGGAGGCTCATTAACTCTCTTTCCTGAGCAACCTCATACACATGGGCCGTAGTTCTGGAATAATATACCTCCTTTTTCCATGAAATTAGTGACAGGATTAACTTGCATGAAGAGAAGAGCAACCCATTAGCATTGCTGGTCCCCAAGAATTGCCTTTATTTTTCTCTCTCTGTGACCTTAATAAACCTTTAATCAACACTTCTTTGAACAGTGTAAGATGGAATTTCCAGAAGATCCTAATGTGAGCAGTAATTAACGTCTTAATTTAGACTTACTCAGCGCAACACTTGTTTGGTGACATTAACAAATGTGAACATTGCCAGTTAGTGCAAGAGTGTGGAAAGCTAATCACGCACTTTCCAACTCCATTCAAGGTCCTCATGGGAAGCCAAGGCTTGCTCAGTGTGGAGGGCTGTCCTTAGGGGCTACCAAGCTGCTTTAGGAAGATGACTCACAGGTGTCCCTGCCAACCTAGCCAGGTGTCAGGTAAGGCAAGTCCTGTAGGTCTGAGCATGGGGTGGGCACAGCTGTCTGCACCTGTGGTCTTCCCCGGGACTGTCAGATACGGCGACCTCTTCCACCTGCAGAGAAAGCCTTCCTTCAAACAGCCCTGCACAGAAAAGGGCCTCCACGTCTTGAGATAAAAGCTGTGTATCTACATTCACATAGCAAATATACAAGCCGTATGCCAATGAATATGCAAAGAAATGAAAGGTTGCCGCTGTGAGCCGTGTGCTGCACCAGGACTCATGACCTCCGGAGAAGAGGATTTTGATCTGGGGCCAGAGATGAGGCTTAACCACTCGGAGCTTTTTGTGTAACAGAATTTTATTAACGTATAAAAGAGATAGGGAAAGCTTCTGACATAGACATCAGAAAGGAACAAAAAGAATGTCCCCTTGCTAGTTTTTTGCAGGGCGTTTTGTGTCTGTTAGCAAGCTTCTAATCAGATAAGAGAAACACCTCACAGCTGAGGGAGTTTCACAGGCCCCTCTCCCATAATATGCAGTTTTGGAGATAGGATGGCACAGGGTGTGTCATCCCCCAGCCATAAAACAAGGGAAATGAACACTGGTTTGTTGAGCCATTATCAGCCTGTTAGGGGTGGCACACTGACCAAAACCTCCTGCCCTGGCCAGGCACCTCTGTGACCATCTGCATGAGCTGTTTTATGACAGGAGGTCCTGGTAAGGAACACAGAACTGATAAGTCACCACCAACTGGGAGAGTTCAGGAAAAGTCAAAATTTGACACCACGTGTCCCACCTCCTCCCAGAATCCTTTTCACTGGCATCCCTCTTGGCTGAACAAGGCGTGCATCGCCAGGAAGGACTCTGGGTCGGAATGATTAGCTAAAGACAACCTGGAAACTAATCCCATCACCGTAAACCCGAGACTGCGAGCCACCTGGCAGAGCGGTTCTCCTGGGTTCCCTTACCCCACTGCTTTCTGCCCGGGAGCCCTTCCCAATAAAATCTCTTGCTTTGCCAGCACTTGTGCCTCCTTGGACAACTCATTTCCGAGTGTTAGACAAGAGCCCAGTTTCAGGCCCTCAAAGGAGTCCCCTTTCCTTCAACAAGCCTAAAGTTTGAGAAAAGAAAATAAAGTTAGTCTTAGGCAGAACCACTTTGAAGAAAGGCAGATTCCAAAGCAAATACACAGTTTCATTAACCGCTTAAAAAAACACTTCCTTAAGAAAAACGCATTGGTTAGCTCAAGGTTTGAGAACAGTTAAGTTCAGGTGAAACCAGGTGTCCTCAACAGAGAAGGGGGGAAAAGCATACCTGCCGCTAGCAGCTTATTCCCTCCTGCTGCTTGGGGACCTCTGGCCTTCCCACCTGTTAACCCTGCCAGAAGTAGGCTCGAAATTCTTGAAGCCAGGCTTCAACAGTACGTGAACCAAGGACTTCCAGATGTTCAAGCTGGATTAAGAAAAGGTAGAGGAACCAGAGATCAAATTGCCAACATATGTAGCATCATAGAAAAAGCAAGAGAATTCAACAGCACATCTACTTCTGTTTCATTGACTAAGCTAAAGCCTTTGACAATGTGGATCACAACAAATTGTGGAAAATTCTGAAAGAGATGGGAATACCACACCAGCTTACCTGCCTGCCACAAAACACGTATGTAGGTCAAGAAGCAACAGTTAGAACCAGACATGGAGAATGGACCAGTTCCAAATTGGGAAAGGAGTACCTCAAGACTGTATATTGTCACCCTGCTTATTTAACTTCTATGCAGAGCACATCATGAGAAATGCTGGACTGGATGAAGCACAAGCTAGAATCAAGATTGCTGGGAGAAATATTAATAACCTCAGATATGCAGATGACACCACCCTTACGGCAGAAAGTGAAGAGGAACTAAAGAGCCTCTTGATGAAGATGAAAGAGGAGAGTGAAAAAGCTGGCTTAAAACTCAACATTCAGAAAATGAAGATCATGGCATACAGTCCCATCACTTCATGGCAAATAGATGGAGAAACAATGGAAACAGTGACAGACTTTATTTTCTTGGGCTCCAAAATCACTGTGGATGGTGATTGCAGCCATGAAACTAAAAGATTTTTGCTCCTTGGTAGAAGAGTTATGACCAACCTAGACATCAAATTAAAAAGCAGAGACATTACTTTGCTGACAAAGATCTGTCTAGTCAAAGCTATGGTGTGTCCAGTAGTCATGTACGGGTGTGAGAGTTGGGCCATAAAGAAGGCTGAGCGCTGAAGAATTGATGCTTTTGAACTGTGGTGTTGGAAAAGATTCTTGAGAGTCCCTTGGACTGCAAGGAGATCCAACCAGTCCATCCTGAAGGAAATGCATCCTGAATATTCTTTGGAAGGACTGATGCTCAAGCTTAAGCTCCAATACTTAGACCATCTGATGCCAAGAACCGACTCACTAGAAAAGGTCCCGATGCTGGGAAAGATTGAAGGCAGGAGGAGAAGGGGACAACAGAGGACGAGATGGTTGGATGGCATCGCTGACTCAATGGACATGAGTTTCAGCAAGCTCCAGGAGTCGGCGGTGGACAGGGAAACCTGGTATGCTGCAGTTCGTGGGGTGGCAAAGGGTCGGACACGACTGAATGACTGAACAACAACAAAATGCCAATGATGTGCTGGGATACCATCTCCTGGAGGGAAAAGATGCTGTGTTTGTTGTGTTTGTAAGTGTCGTGTTGTGCAAATATTTCCAACATGATTTATTTCAGTCTACCAACCCAACATCCTGGTCACAGAGCTGGGCACAGACGTATGGAATCAGCTCCCATGAGCTGGTCAGAGGTTGCTCCAGCACAGCCCAAAAGTACCTGTTCTGTGGATGTGATGGAAAACGATGAAGCGACGTAGGGGGAGGATGTGACGGAAGAAGGTCATGTGAGGGGAGAAGATGATGCTACAGAGATCCCCGGAGCCACGTTTCTGCCCTTGAGGAGCTCCGGACACAGGAGCACGGTGCACGTGTGAACAGCTTCCTCCTACAGGATGACGTTAGTGAGCGGAATTCCCTGAGAAGGCTGTGTAAGGCGTATCTAGGGATCTGTGGGTGACTATGCCTCTGACATCAATGCATAACACAGATAAATGAAATACAAAATTGGAGAGGAAAGAACACAGAACAGACAAGGCTAGTCTGCACGCCAGTGGATTTTACCTGTGGTTTTTGCAAGTATGTTTAAAGATTTCATCTAATAGATTTATAATTAATGTGAAAAGCAAATATCCCAATACAGCTGAGGTACGTCTATGAAAGAAAAGAAAGAGGGTGCCTCACTCTAACCAAAATCAACAGAAATCTACACCCAGTCATGGTGGACACGGCCTTTGATGCCAACCTTTCCACTGAGAAGAGCTGTAAAAGCTGGATATCAAAAGGGGCCAGTGGGACCTTCTGAGGCAAATCACAGAGGTGGTCCCAGATAAAGACTGACCCTCAGCACAGGCTTGGGCTATTATATTTCCCCTGAGAAGATTCAAAGAGAACTTCCTACTAAGACAGGCAAGAGAGGCAACAGAGCTCTGCGGTCTTGACACCCTGAGGGTCACCTTCTCTGACCACTCGCTCGTAGAACGAAAGCCCATCTGGAGGGGGGAGGGGAGGGTAGACATGTTTCTGATGAAGAATGAGCTTCATGAAACAACCAGGGCAGGAAAATAGAAGAGGAAGGTCTTGAAACGTCTGAAAACACCACTTGACTCTTAATGAAAACTGCCGTAAAGGCTCCAGGTGATGGGGAAATATTCATCTCGCATCTCCTGAGACACAAAGACTTCCCGATCCCTGCATCTATAAAGGCTTAAATGACTGTGCCCTCCTGGAGCTCGAGATATTGCTTCTGTCTGACACAGGGGAAACCTGTCCAACAGCATCTCTTATCTGTCAAGCAGACGAGGCCAGGGCTGGTCCTGGCCGTTCTGATAACAGGCATTGGATGGAAGGGGTGGCTTCCTGCACCACAGAAGGCTGTGTGCACATTGCCAGACTTTAATAAGGAAAAGTAAGCCTGGCTCCTCTCAGCCCCGTCTGTGCTAAATCACTGACTTTCACGACCTCCCTGGAAAAGCCATTTGTTCCATAATTATGTAAATCCCATATACATGTCACAGGAAGGCAGCGGGCTCACTGTTTTAAATTAAATTTTATTAGTGCTAGGAACTTCCATAAGCAGTCTCCACCACCAAGTCTCCACTCTGAGTGGGTATTTCACAGTAAAGAAGCCCTCCTCCAAAGGAGAAGTTTGGCTTTGCCTGGCTTCGCTTTTCTCATGGAAAATGAAGAGCCTATTTTACTTGAAATGGAGATGGGCAGCCTCGATCCATCTCAAGGTTAGGAAGTGGACATGCCTGCCTTTTCGAGCCCTGCACAGCCCTGAGCCGGAGCCCCTCCCCGACCCAGGAAGGCGTTCTGGGAAGGCGGTCTGGGAAGGCGGTCTGGTTTCCAGGTTATCCTGGGAGATGGGGGGCAGCACAGCCCAGGGCAGCTCTGAGCTCAAGGTCACAAGGGGCCGGGTGGTGGCGGGGCCTGACCTTGCTGCAACGTACGCTCTGTTAGTTCTTGTTCACCCACTCAGTCACGTCCGACCTTTTGCGGCACCCTAGGCTTCCCTGCCCTTCACCGTCTCCTGGAAGGTGTTCAAACTCACGTCCATTGAGTCGGTGATGCCAGCCAGCCCTCTCACCCTCTGTCGCCCCCTTCTTCTCCTGCCCTCAGTCTGCCCCAGCGTCAGGGGCTTTTTCAATGAGTCGGCTCTTCCTATCAGGGGGCCACACTATCAGACCTTCAGCATCAGTCCTTCCAATAAACAGTCAGGGTTGATTTCCTTTAGGATTGATTGGTTGGATCTCCTTGCAGTCCAAGGAACCCTCAAGAGTCTTCAACACCACAGTTTCAAAGCATCAATTCTTCAGTTCTCTCATCCTTCCTTATGGTCCAACTCTCACACCCACACGTGACTACTAGGGAAACCAGAGCTTTGACTGTACGGACCTTGGTCAGCATTAGTCTAAAGTTATCACCTAAAGAGTTAGCTCCCTCCTACAAATCTGTTTTGCTGTTTTCAAGAAACCAAGGAGTTCCCTGGTGGCCTAGTGGTTAAGATTCTGGGTTTTCACCCTCTCACAGCTGTGACCAGGTTTCAATCTCTAGTCAGAGAACTGAGATCCCTCAAGCTGCTCAGTGCAGCTAAAAAAAAAAAAAAGAAAAAAAAAAGCCAGAAAGCCCATGCTCCCGGGGATGGAAGGAACAGTGTGAGTATTTCTTAATCAAGTGCTACGTGCAACAAGCACCCTCTCCCTCCCGCACAGCTTTCACAACCCTACCCCGCCCCAGGAAGGATCCTGACACACAGGGGCCAGGGGTGGGCTGGAGTGCTTGCGGAGCATCTGGTGGTTGGGATGCAGCTGGGAAGACTCTGGGCTTCTGAACAGGGAGAGCTGGAGCCTGCATAATGGCAAGACTAAGACGATGAGGCAAAGCAGGAAACAGCCCCGCAGGAGCCACTCGCCGCCCAGCGGCTGAACAGCCCTGGCAGAGCCCAGCATCCAGGACCCTCAGGAGGGAACCAGCCCCTGGGGTGGGCGGTCCCGGTGGGAGCTGGGAACGTGGCAAGTGGGATGCCCAGTGGAACTGGCCAGAATGGGGGGATGTCCCACATTCTCCCCTTTGCTGCCCCCGATTTTCTACCAGTGATTCCCTAAGCCACCAGGAAGCAGTAGCAAGGGGCCCAGAACAGCCACTCTTGCCATTTTCTGTGCTTTCTGAGTGGCTCACCAGGCACAGCTCAAACCCCAGGAGAGGGGATTCTACAGGGGAGTGAAGCCCCGGAGACCAGCCTCACTGGGCCCATCCCGGTGGCTGCCCACCACACCCTGAAGGGCAGATGCGTTGTGATAAGATGCTCGCCCTTGAGAGGCACCGGGGACAGAGACCCACTGCGGGGCGACCCGGCAGCGTGCTGGCCCGTCACGTACTCTGAGCCTCACCCTCCTTGTCTAGATGCTCCCACGGTTCTGCCTCCTGGATGAATACATGTATCTTTTTGCTGAAGATCTATAGTGAATATATTCCAATTAAATATGTACATGACACAGCACTTATATATCTATATCTATATATATTTGTTGCTATTAGGAAGTAGTTCAAGAAGACTAGACGTGGGGGTGGGGGAGAGGGGTGGAGACAGGATGAGGTAAAGAAACTCGTCCTGAGAAAATGGTCCAGGTGAGGGATAGATAAGAAACATCTCTGGACAGAAGACGTGGGTGCAGGCAAGTTTGTAAAAGGTGTTTCAGATTTCAGAAGGTCAGAACTGATGATGGACCAGCTGGATCCCAAATGAAAAAGACTAGGGATTCCAATTCCTCCCATTTCATCAGATGTTAAATCTAGACAATGAAGACTCTTGGGAGTCCCTTGGACTGCAGAGATCAAACCAGTCAATCCTAAAGGAAAATCAACCCTGAATATTCCTTGGCAGGACTGATTCTAAAGCAGAAGCTGCAGTACTTTGGCCACCTGATGTGAAGAGCCAACTCATTGGAAAAGATCCTGATGCTGGGAAAGATTAAAGGCAAAAGGAGAAGGGGTCGATAGAGGATGAGATGGTTAGATAGCATCACTGATTCAATGGACGTGGATTTGAGCAAACTCTGGGAGATGGTGGAGGACAGGGAAGCCTGGTGTGCTACAGTCCATGGGGTCGCAAAGAGTCAGACACAACACAACTCAGCAACTGAACAACAGCCACGGTAAACCAAAGCTTGAAGCTGCCTAGGATGCAACTCAGAAGAGAAGGATGGGGTGCAGTCCCCTCCAGACAGGACCCCTGCAGCCCCCTCCTCAGCAGGGGCCAGGGGGGCCCTGCTCTAGGATATGAGCACAGCCCCAGTGCTGGGCAAACGGGGTGGGGCGGGGCAGCCAAAGTTCCAGCTGCCCCTGGCCTGGGGTGCTGGGAACTGTTCACCTGGCAACATGAAGGGCCAAATTATTTATTTTTAATATAAGACTCTCCCTCCGTGAAGGAGGCTTTTAATATCCCTGTGCTTCTTATTCTGTTCTGCTTTGAGATATTCCAAGGGCTTGGGGCAAGAACCGGGGAACAGAGAACGAGAGGCGACGTCTAGGGGTCCCCTCCTGCCGCCTGGGCGGCTCTGCAGCCCTGCCCCACCCCCCAGAGCCGCCCCCCAGCCCTCCGCCTGCACCTTGCACAGGGGGGCCCCGGAGATGCCCACCTGCCTCAGGAGCGGCACCTCTGCTGATCGCACACCTTCATCTGATACACGCGTGGCCGGCGCGCTGCTTTGTAGGAAGAATCATTTCTCCCCGGAGAGGAATTCTCTGATCTGATTGAGCATGGGGTGGTGACAGTATCCATAATTAAGAGTAGTTAGACGCAAATTTGAGGAAATGTGTTTGAAAAACCTCTGGATTATGATCTCCACTCAATCACTGACGGAGATTGAACATGACGGTTTGCAGGCCCATTTCAGCTGCCGCGGCGACAGCCACAAGATTCTCCTTGTAGGTTAGACAGGTGGTCATGACCGGTCTGAACAGGTTCGCAGGAGCTGCTCCCCACGGGGCCTGTCTTGAAAACGGTCCCATTTCGCACCTGCCTGCAGTCTTCATCGGCTGTCACCCCTGATGTGTTCTGTGTGCCTGCTTCCCAGTGGAGGGCGGAGAGAAAGCCCCGGTTCAGTCCCGCGGCCTCACAGGGGACGGTTTCTCACCACCAGTCCCAGCCCAGTGCAGCACCCGCTGGAATCCATAAGCGGCCCTTGTCTGAGAGCCTTTTCCTCCACGAAGAAGGTTTTAAACTTGAACTATTAACAGGGCTTCCCTGCTGGCTTGGCGGTCAAGAACCCACCCGCCAATGCAGGAGACGCAGGAGGTGTGGGTTCTGCCTGGTTGGGAAGACCCCCTGGAGAAGGAAATGGTGACCCACTCCAGTACTGTTGCCTGGAGAATCCCATGCACAGAGAAGCCTGGCGGGCTATGGGCCACAGGGTCTCAAAGAGTCGGACACGACTGAGCAGCTGAGCATCAGCTTGTTTATGTATACCTAGGTAGCTTCCAACAGTAGCCCTGGAAACTCGGATGCTATAAAGCGAAAATGCATTTAAGCAAAGAGACGAGCCCTTGGGTGGGGCGGCCAGAGGCCTGGTGGGAAGCCAGGACCGTGTCCCAAGGCTGCAGCCTGGCCAGCACTGACCGTGGGCTTCTGGGAAGCCTAGAGCAAGGACACAGGCCAGACTGCGCAGCGGAGGTCACAGAGGATGCTGAGAGGGCACCTTTCCCACAGGGAACTCAGACGGGACTCTTCTGCAAGCTCTCACAGCATAAACTGGTCTATAAGACTGTATTTAATCCTTGAACTAAGAAAAAAGGAAATGGTGAAAATGTGGTGAGTGGGGGTGTAAATCTAGGCAGCTACCACACGATATCCTGGCATCAGTGAGGTGCCCTTCCTTCTGACCCTTCTGTGGTCTTTCCTGGAGATTCCACCAGATTTCTTAAAGCCCCAGAGAGTCAGGAACCCGGAGAAACAGACCAGCCCAGACCAGCCCTGCAAGCCCACTGGGGAGGTGCTGGCCGTGAGCTGGTCTCTCCGAATTCCAGGCCCCAGAAGTGTGAGCTCGGGAAAAACGCTGTCACTTCACACCGCCCAGTTGTGCTGGCGTGGTTTTCTGCACCAAAGCGAACCTGCCAGGTCGTGGCCACGTCCCCTCTCCCCTTCCTGTTCAGTTTCCCCCAAGTCAATTTCCCCAAACTCTGTGCTGGCCAGGGAGTCACGTGGCCCCCAGCAGGAGGTGCCACGCAGATGAAGAAGGTGTGTGTTTCTTTCTCCATCACCAGCGGGTCTTTGCTCCCCACCCCCTGAATCTAGGTCGGATGCCCCATTGCGGTGACCAGCAGAATACAATGGGAGGGACAAGCCCAGGACTTAAGAAACCTGAGGTTTCCACTTGCTATTTCTTGGGATGTCCCTTCAGGGGAAAAGCAGCTGCCCCCTTAAACACCTGCCTACCCTTGGGAGGAGTCCCCTGCCAGTCTACGAGAGGCCGTGTGTAGAGAGAGCCCTTTCAGCCAGCCCCCAGCCCAGGGCCATGTGAGACATTTGGACTCCAGCCACTCCACGTGGAGAAGAAGCAAAGCCACAGGGTTAGGAGCCCCGAGAAGCAGACCCCACCAGCCCCAGCCCTGAAGCCCCTCAGTGAGACTCTGGCTGTGGTCTCTCTGAATTCTAGAACCACAGAATTGCAAGCCTAATAAAAGGTCTTTGCACCATTAAATTTTGTTGGCTTTCTCTTTTTGCACCAATAACTAACCAGAAAAGTTGTACATCAAAACTTACCTACCTCCCCCTCAAAAAAAAAAAAACTCCATCCCACTCATAGATCTTCCATCCAGCTATCTCCCTTAGAGCTACCCGGGGCCACCCTCACCCCATGCCTTTGCTTTGTTTAGCATGTATAAGAAACAAAGCATGTATGGAGAGAGATGGACAGAAGGAGAGGGAGACAGACACCAACAGTCAGAGATGAGACAGACAGGCATTGGGTGAGTTAAGGGATGCATCTGAGCATCAGTGACTTAGTGATGTAGGAAGTGGTACCCTATCTCAGGAGAGCCCACTTGTTCACTATGACATCTCATCACCCAGGGGAGACTTGACCTAACACAATATACACAACACAATGCTGGCCTATAGCGACAAAAAGAGAGGCTGGTGGGTTCAAAGCAGCATTTTTTTTTCCAAAAAGCATTTGTTTTCTGCCACTTCTCTGGACTGGCAGCATCCCCTGCATTCAGAAGAGGGTTTCTACATCCCAGGCAGAGCATCTTAGAGCTGAAACACCCTCAGCTGACAATGAAGAAGTAGAGAGCCAGGGGAGAGGGCCAGAAGCAGGGGGACCCCCCCCCCCACCCGGCCACTGGCTGCCTGCATCAGCTTGTCCTGGGGACACTGGTGTGTAGGCACCCCAAAGTCGAGGACCCTGTCTCCATGTGACAGCTGGTGCCATGGCTGAGAGCTTTCTGGATGGAGATAAAGATTTTATTTTTACTGGTGCATCAATTGCAAATAGTTTTATATTCACTCTCGTCACACCGAGTAAGCTTGCAGAATGTGTTCAAGAGCTGGCACCGCCTGTTAAGCGGGGGGACAAGCCACGTGACGTGTCATTAAGCGTGGAGTCTCGGAACTCTGAAGGGATGAGATCGTGACGGCCTTCATAAACCGTGTGCATTCCTGGGGTTGTCCTTGAGCCACAGAGCCAAGGACGGAGGGGTGTTGCGCTTCGGAGCAGAGCGTGTTCATCACGGGACTGTGTGGGCTCTGTGTGAGCTGGCCGTGGAGAATGTCCGTGGAGGGCTGCAGTGAGTCAAGCGCAGTGAGAGGCGAGGAGGCTGAGCTGCACTGCTGACGGGGCCAGCGGTCCTGGTGCCACAGTCCAGGGCTGACCCCGGGGGTACCTGCACTGTCTCCCCAGCCCGGGGGAGCGGCACCCCCATCCCACCCTCGCGTCCGGAGTTCAGAGAGAGAAGGAGGGAAGCAACCAGGGTCCTCGGGTCCTTCGCTTTTGGATTTCCTTCTGAAGAGATCTTTTTTAAAAGTCAAAACTGATCCTACCACCCCCCTGACTAAAATCCTTCCCATTTTGTGAGCCCTTAGGATGCCCTCCCGTTGCTCTTAGGGTGAAGACCACAATCCCTCGCTTCGCTGTGAGACGCCACACACGCTCCTGGCTCCCGAGCAGACATCACCCGCTGGGCCGCACAGCATCTCGGGCGGAGGAGCACCGCCCTCAGCACAGTTGTTTGGGCGAGAATCTGATTGCTGAGCGCCTTCACCCACTCCGCTCCTCACAACATCTGATACTCATGGTTTATCTCAGTGTCTGGCATGATACCTGGTCCCCAAATCCTTGCAAACAAATGATCCGCTAGTCACGTTTCACCCTAACCTAAGCTTGCTGGAGCAGGTTCCCACCAGACGCCCCGGGAAGATGCTGGAAAGGCAGCGGGGCGATGTCCCTGCTTGATGCTGCTGCTCTCTGCTCCGCCGGTACCCGAGTGACCGAGCTTCGCCACCGCAGGACGGCAGCTGGCTGCCTCCGTTGGGGCCCCTCCCGGGAAGCCAGCGCCGCCTCCTCCTCCCCACGGCCCGGGGCTCCAGCGGGACCGTGCAGTGGGCCTGTCTTCACGGGGCGCACACTGCACTCTTCACTCTGGACCCAGAGGAGTCAGATGCCTTGCTGTTGCCCGCTGCGTGTTCATGCTTCGTTTCCCTCTATTTACGTGCAGCTGGATGGTCTGCTTCACCTCTAGTCAGAATTGTGCTTTCCCACTGAAATGTGTTTATGAGGGGAGAAAACAGTTTGGCTATAAATCCTGGTTGGTTAAATCAAGTCCACGATTGTTTTCATAGGAGCCGCTGACTCGAAAAACAAGTCACTGCCATTTTCTTGAAAGTGATTCAGCCTCTAGGGGTGGGAGGAGGGAAGCGAATGATGGAGGGGAGAGTGGGTTTCATGGGGTGCAAGCGGGGAGCAGGGAGTATCTCTAGGGGGAACCAAGAATTCAGTCATCGTAGCCGAGAGAAGGCGTCCGGACACAGCAAGCCGGCTTTGAGCCTAGGGACGCGGGGCTTTTATCACGAAGGCTCCAGAGAGTCGAGGTATCTCCTGTTCATCTTCGTGAACGGCCGGAAGTCATCCTGCCACAGTTGAGGCTCCCTCGGGAGACAGGTGCCGCAACTAAAGCCAAGCAGGGC
The DNA here is from genome assembly GCF_016772045.2 of Ovis aries. Taxonomy (NCBI): domain Eukaryota; kingdom Metazoa; phylum Chordata; class Mammalia; order Artiodactyla; family Bovidae; genus Ovis; species Ovis aries. The sequence continues at coordinate 49,313,462 of NC_056075.1, read as the reverse complement.
GCCAGGCTGCCGGCCCTGTGGGCACCTCTCCTCCACGCCTGCTGCCGTGCAAGGAGCACGCAGGGAAGAAAGGGTGGGAGGACTCGGGTGGAGATGGAGCCCAGGGGGAGGAGGAAGAGGAGGAAGGAGGTGGCGGGACCCCGGCGGTGGCGTGGCCCCGGCTGTGGCGCGCCCTGTATCTATCCGCCAGCCGAGCATGCGTAGAGCAAAGCCAGTTCAGAGGCGGGAAGAGCGTCTCCAGGTTGCCCGCTGCCCTGTATTTCCTTTGAGCTCTGCGGCTGATGAAAACCTGAGACAAACATCAGACTGCAGCAGGAAACGCCGCACCCGCCGTCTCAGCCAGGCCCCTACTGGACATGTGAGAGGTAATACGGCATTTGGCCTCACGTGGAGTCTTTATCTGCCCTGAAAAGTGCACGCGGGCTTGTCCCGGCTCCTCTGCGATGGCCTCTAGGTTGTATGAGGGCAGCTGGAACCGAGCCCCTGGGCGGACTTCCCTGGTGGCTCAGACGGTAAAGCGTCTGTCTACAATGCGGCAGATCTGCGTTCGATCCCTGGGTTGGGAAAATTCGCTGGAGAAGGAAATGGCAACCCACTCCAGTACTCTTGCCTGGAAAATCCCATGGACAGAGGAGCTTGGTGCAGGCTACTGTCCACGGGGTCGCAAAGAGTCGGGCACAATCACCTGGTGAACAGCCCGAGGTCAAGAAGACGTCCTCGGAGAGGCTCACCAGTTCTCTTTCCAAGGGGGAAAAAAAAAAGGATGCGAAGTCATTGAGGCTGAGGATGTTAGAATCTTCAAGTGCCAGCCTGATCTGATATTTTGACAGATATTTGTTTCCATGAAAAGTAATGAATTTCACAAGGGAAACAGATTGGAAAATGATTAAATGGACACAGCTCTTCAGAGTGTGGCTCCTGAGACGGCGCTGAATAATGAAGTTCTCTGTTGTGATGTTTGGTCCAGGCAGGAACCCCTCCAGACCCGTCAAGCTGATCACGGCGGGGCACGTCTCCCCCTGCCAGCGGCCCTGGCGAGGGGTAATGAAAGACGCCTGCAGTTTGTGAGCTACAACCAAGAAAAGAGTGCGCTGGGGATTTCTCCGAGCAGGAGGAGTTTCCAATCTCTTCTTTATTGAATTGCGACTTCCGTATTGATCTGTGATGGTATCGCAGCCATCAGTAATCCACTACTCTCTATCTAGCACTTTCTCAAGCTCTCAGAGTTCCTGTCTTTTATGCTTCTGTAAGTGATAAAAGCAGAAATAGAATTTGCTCTGGACTGGAAGCTTCTCTGGGCTCAAATAAGACATTTTTATAGGGTGTGTTCACCAGGGCTTCTGTTGGATGCTTCATCCATTTGGTCTGTAGAAGGTTGATCTAAAGGTTACATCACCGTCTTTAAAAGCTGAAACCTCAGCAGACCATTTCCAGATCCATCCAGTTTTTCAGCTTCAGGCATCTTCTAGGGGCAACAGCACATCTTCTCTTGAACTTCAGGAACTTAGCCTCTCTCTCGTCAGCAAGGTTGCAGACTGTGAGGCTCAGCGCACACTTCCTTCGTGAAGTACCAGACAGAGCTGCGTCCACACCCGCCAGGGCCCGCGCTCTAGGACCACCCGACGTCTCGGCACTGCTGGTGGGTCTGAGCCGAGCCCACACCTGGTCCTATCAGCGTTTTGTGCATGCGTGTGTTTTTTTGTTGTTGTTTGTTTGTTTTGCTTTTGTGGGATCTTCGTGCCCACTGGACCATCACAGAATTCCCCCTTTTGCAGTCTGGTTAGCAACTCGACCATAAATTCTGCCTGATGAGCTGAACAGGCCACACAGTGTATGATAGACCATCCCAGGGCCACAGAGAGAAGGCTGGGGGCCGTGGTTTATGAACAGGGATGTGGCCACGCCAGGCCACCACTCACCGATGCTGCCAGGGTCCAACTGGGGTTGGACTCTGGGTTTAGGCCATTCGGCGTTTGCCTATGCTTGGAGAATCAACCGTAAACAAGGTTTTGGTATTAAAATGATTATAATGTATTTATTCCTTGGTTTAAAGGCAGAAGTACCATTCACATACTTAAAGTAACAAATACAAATTAAACTTTTCACATTTGTAGAATGTCCCTAAAAATCTGCCCTGGGTTTTAGGAATTAACCAGCACTATCATTAGAACCATATTTGAGAAAGAATGTCCCAACTCTGCTGATCAGGACTTTCCACCCTGGGGTCCAAAGGCAGACCAGCTCCCACCCACCCTGCCAGGTGGGGGCCTCCCAGTTTCCGGCACTTGTCAGTACAGCCTCCTCGTGGTCTACAGGTTGCGCGCATGCATGCTTGGTCACTCCAGTCATGCCCGACTCTCTGTGACCCCATGGACTGTAGCCCATGGACTTTAGCCCTGTCCAAGGAAGTCTCCAGGCAAGAATACTGGAGTGGGTTGCCATGCCCTCCTCCAGGGGATCTTCTAGACCCAGGGATTGAACCTGAATCACGTTGCAGGGAGATTCTTTACCTCTGAGCCAGTAGGGAAGCCTCAAGACTTTGCCAAAATGAAGACATTAACGGGTTATCAAGAGAAACAGGCATTTGTCTTTTAAAAGATCCAACTTTTTAAAATGTATTAAAACTGAGATGCATATGGTTTATACACACATAAATGTGCCTGCAATTTATGCCAGGGAAGCCAGGGAAAATGTCAACTATAAACTGGAAATGTTTGGCCTTCAGTAGACAGAATATACAGCAGTGGATGCGATCATAAAATTAGACCCAGGTCCTTACTGGCCATCGTAAAGCATGGATGTAACACTAACGGCAGTGACTGACTTTACAAAAAGCAAAAAGACTCTGGGTGCAAACTGGGCTTTGCTCTCCAAGGTCACGTAGGTCGTAAACGCCTGGCCGCCTGGGTTGAGGGGCACCACCCAGAGGCAGTGGCTGTCCGGGGCCTTGGGCCCTTCTCTAGCATCTAAGAGATGGTCCAATGTGTGCTTTGCACATTTGCGCCTACCCGGTAATTACAGGGGCTCCGAGTTTTAAAACGTGTTATGAATCACTATTCTCTGATTTCATACAGTTTTCCTCAGATTGTGGTATGAAGATGAGGTGCGCATGGGAGATGAAACACAGATGCTTACAGGGAAGGTGGGCCTGAGAGGCCACCTATTTCCACCCCTCCCTCCTTTGAGCATCTCAGCAGCACCTTGCTGTGTCCCGAGGGGTCCTGTCTCACGGTCTTTCCGCTCCGCTCGGCTGTGTCTCATTAAGAACACAGTGCTTTGATACATCCTTCCATGTGAAGGGCCGGCCCAGGCGAAAGCTGGTTCCCCTATCTGCTCCCCTTCCTTTCACAGCGCAGAGCAGAAAATGGGCAACAATTGCGCCTCAATCTCAGCTGTGCCTTTTATTCTTTTATTAAGGAATATTTCTCATGCACCACGCATGTGCCTGCTGTTTGCTGGAATGTTCTTCAGCTCCACAGGGCACAGGTCAGCAATGGGAGACCGGATGCATTCATTTCTGCTGTCCTGTTATCAGAGATGAGTGGGTGATGACACCCAGGATTAGGGGGATGTGAGGACATTGGCAAGCTGCTTTATAGACTGCCATGCAGAGTGAAGTGAGTCAGAAAGAGAAAAATGAATACTGTATATTAAAGAACGTATGTGGAATCTAGAAACGGTATAGACGATCTTATCTGCAGAACAGAAATAGAGACCCAATACAGGGAATAAACGTATGGATGATAAGGGGAGGGAAGGGGCAGGATGAACTGGGAGACTGGGGGTGACAGGCGCTCACTCGTGTGTGTAACACGGGTGATGAGTGAGGCCCTGCTGCACAGCACAGGGCCCTCTATCAGTTCTCCAGGGAGACTAAAGTGGGAAGGAAACCCGACTGTGCGCACACATAGCTGGGTCGCTCTGCTGCGCGGCGGAAATTAGCACGGCAGTGTACAGCAGCTGTACCCGAATGGTTTTAAAAAGACACGGCAAACTTGATAGGAAGAGTAAAATTTGAGCAAAATATTATACATCTAAGAATTAGTAACAAGTAAACAATTAGAAATACATTTGACAACTTGAATTCAAGGGTTTTCAACACAATATATTTTGCATCAATGAAAAATATAAAAAGATATGAATATCAAGCCGTAAGAGATATCTTAAGTAAATGTTGGTATGTCTCCATAATAGAATTCTATAAACCATCAAAATCCTATTATGTGAGAACACCACTCAACACAAGAAAAATCCACAATGCGTGAGTCTGTAAATTACCTTTTTGGGGAATTCATGTCGTTATGACATTGAGTCTTCTTAGCCACACCTGTGGTATATTTCTCCATTTATTTGGGTCTTCTTTAATAACTTTTAAAATAAGTTTTTATTACTTTCCCTTATACATCTTTTTTAGATTTATTGCTTGATATTTTTCAGGTAAACTCTGTAAGTGTTGGTGTTAGAAATGCAATTCAATTCAGTAAATAAGAAAATAGTCAGTGTTTTTGTTCTGTTTTGTTGACTATTTTCCTTTCCCATGAGCTTGTGCTCACATCTCTGCACCTTCCACAAAACAGCCTCTATGCTGGGGATGTTGGGGGTCATATATGCACAGATGCTGAGTCTGGACCCCAGAGAAGACAGTTGTCATCTGTGGATAACCAAGGGGAAACATCCCCCTTGTGAAGTGAGGAGAGGAATTCAGACCCGGGACAACAACTGCCCTGAGCAGGTGTGCGTCACACCTGTGAGAGAGAGTGCAGGTGATCCCAGTGTGGGTGTCTACCAGGACGGCGGGGATTAGAAGGAAGAGGCGCTCAGGTCAGGACCTTCAGAGATGTTCACGCAGGCGATGTGTGAGATAACAAAGAAGACAGAGGTCACGCGTGGACCAGGAGACTTATCAGAAAACCAGGGGAGAAGCAGGCAGAGGAGAGAGAGGTGGCCCTCGCTGCTCCCTCTGAGGAGCAGTACCCAAGTTCACTCCTAAAACTGTGCCACACCAAGGGGCTGACCTCAGAGGTTAGGCTTTCCTTCTCCTAACCCACTGGCTTTACTCCCTAGTGGACGGCCAGCTGGGCAGTGGCTGTTCCTGGGGAGAAGGTGTATCAGTCAGCTCAGGCATGAGAACAAAATATCATAGACCTGGAGGACTTAAGTGACAGACTCAGATTTTTTTTTTTTACAGTTCTGGAGGCCAAGTTCAAAAGCAAGGTCCCTGCAGACTCTGTCCTTGGTGGGGGCTCCTCTACTGGCTTGCACACTGGGTCTCCATGTGACAAAGAATGCAAAGTCAGGAGTCCCTTCCTCTTCTTACGGGGGAGCTAGTCCTATCCAGGGGGCTCCCCGCTCATGACTCCTCAATACCTATTTTATCTCCCAGAGGCTCTGCCTCCTAATTTGATCACTTTGTGGGTTAGGACTTCAACATGTAAATTAGGGGAGGTGGAAAAGTGAAAGTGTTAGTCACTCAGTCCAGTTGTGCTCAACTCTTTGTGACCCCATGGATTGTGGCCCACCAGACTCCTCTGTCCATGGGATTTTCCAGGCAAGAGTACTGGAGAGGGCTGCCATTGTTTCGTTCATAGCAGAGGGTGGCCAGCAGTGCATGCCAAGGCCAGCCACCGTGCATGCCAAGGCCAGCCACCCTACAGCCACATGTCCAGAGGACTGCCAGGTGGAGGGCAAGTCCACATCTGCCTCCAGGAAGCTCTGGATATGGGAGCAGGGTGCTCTGTGAATGAGCTCCAGGTTCATACCTCACCCTGAGAACAGGCACACACATCCTGGCTCATCTCTCACTTCAAATTATGCCCAGTGCTGCCAACTCCTAGCTAGTTATCAGGTTGATAATGAGGCCTAGGGACAACACAAAATGCCCCCAAAACATGCATTAATAATCCAAAGAAATGGTATCAATTAGCATATTACTAATTTGCAAGTTCTCTTTCATTATGAAATTTAGAAAGTCAAATCTCTTTCCCTGTGTAGATTACAGTCAGCGGAAATTCAACCCCAAAGCTGACACTTTTCCTCCTCGCCCTGCTCAGAGCAGTCCGTCTTCCTGCTGGAAGTGGGCTGCCCTGGCTTTGGGGGACACCATATGCTTCCATGATTCCTCCCATGCTGAAGCCTTCTTTCCCATGAATTTGAGAGAAGATGACAGAATCCCCAGCTCCTTTGACAGCTGTCTTCCACAAATCTGAATCCAGACTCGACATAAAGATTAAACGCCCCTCTTCCTGGGAGGCCAGTGCTGGCCCTCCTTGCATAATGAGACTCCCTTCCCAGCTGCGAGGCCGTGCTGACTCCCAGTGTCTAGGTCTAGGTTGTTGGGGGGTTTTATTCTTGAAAACTTAAAGAAATGTATCCCTGACTTGCTTAATGTTCTTCATTCCAACAAGACATAACACTGTGCTAAAGGCCTTTCTTCTCCAGACTTACCTGGGAAGTGGGCTAGCCCTCAGTTTGGCTCCAATAAAACTCTTTTCTACTCTTATTGGGGGGCTTCCCAGGTGGCTCAGTGGTAAAGAACCCACCTACCAATGCAGGAGACACAGGAGATGAAGGTTTCACCCCTGGGTTGGCTTCCCTCCTTCTCCCTGGAGGAGGAAATAGAAGCCCACTCCAGTATTCTTGTCTGCAGAATTTCATGGACAGAGGAGCCTGGCAGGCTACAGTCCATAGCATCGCAAAGAGTCAGACATAACTGAGCACACACACTGTTCTAATTATTGACTGTTTATTGATTACTTTCATTGATATTGCCCTGCATTTTATCTGGCAACTGTGCACCAATACCACCCACTCCGTGCCCTAGATCCTCAGCTTACCTCTCAGTCTCCATCCTGCCGGGGGAGGTCGTGCTCCCCAGAGTTCCTTCAAGGCTAGCAGGAGCCCCCCACCCCCGCCTTCCCTTTATGCCAAGGAGCAACTCCCTTCCTGCCTGCCCCAGCCACGGGACAGGTGGACGCTGTGCGGGTGGGATGGATGATGCCGGAAGACTGAGGAGCTTGGTACTGGCAGAGCCACTTCATTTGCTTCACTGGTCTTGGGTGTCATTTATTTTCTGTCCAGGAGAGCATTTCCCAGATGGAAACATGCATTTGTCTCATTGTCCAAAGAGCCATTCACTCTCCCAGGAAAGCGCCTTCTCTGAGCCAAGGGCCCTGCACGTGCTCTTCTGTGTCAGCTTCTGGTGTCACAGAAGGAAACCAGTCACGCTGCCAGTCTCATCACGGCTCCGTAACAAGCCTGTAAACGCGCCTTCCTTTTCGCGATGATGATTGAACCTCCCGGACTCTATTTCTTGCTTACACGGAAGTTTTCTTCTGCCCCTCAGTTCTTCACTCACCCCAGGTGGTCTCATCAATATTACAGGATTGTAAAGAGACCATGATCCTGGGCCCGGGGGAAACCACAGCACTACTCAGCCAACCTTGTAAAATGATTTTTTTTTCTCACTGTTGAGCAAAAGGACACAGCTTTATTTTCAATAATAATCATGCTAATTCAGAATTGTTTTTAAAGCTTCCTTCTTCCTGTGTGGGGGTCTCTGACATGAGAGGACATCAGAGTTGCAAATTAACTCAACGTGTTCTTAAATTTAAGATTGTGAATAACTACATCTGAATCCCAATAGAACTTTTCATGTCAACAAAGCAGCTCACATCCAGGTGGAAAAGGGCTTGCTGCTCCTCACAATGAATTGTTGCTTTTTGCCTCCAAGTGCAACCATTCTGAGGCTGCAGACACTTTAGTTACCATGATGGTGCCATCTGCTTTACCTTGCTTTTCTGGGAAAAGCAGTGAATGAGAGAAAACCTGAGGGACTTAGGCCCAATAGGCCTGGGTAAGAAACCCTTCTGCCTTTTACTTTTCCATTCCTCTCAATACTTCGAATATTTGAGGGCCACCTTGGTGCCAGGCGGGGACCAAGCATGAACAGGAAGGTGTGGTTTCTGCTGTCTTGACGTTTACACGATGCCCCTCCATGCACCCTCGGGGAGGTCCTCCTGACCACGAGGGAGTGCTCACCCAGAAGGTGTGCTCACCATGCACACCAACTCAGCGCAGTTATTTGGGGTTGTTTATTTGTTGGCTTTTTTCCCAGATTATTTTTCAAGTCCCTCTAGTAAATGATATGAGAAGGCAATGGCAACCCACTCCAGTACTCTTGCCTGGAAAATCCCATGGATGGAGGAGCCTGGTAGACTGCAGTCCATGGGGTCATGAAGAGTTGGACACTTACCGTACGACTTCACTTTCACTTTTCACTTTCATGCATTGGAGAAGGAAATGGCAACCCACTCCAGTGTTCTTGCCTGGAGAATCCCAGGGATATCAGAGCCTGGTGGGCTGCTGTCTGTGGGGTCGCACAGAGTCGGACATGACTGAAGTGACTTAGCAGCAGTAGCAGCAGTAATTGATACAGTCCTATTTCCACAAAGCCAATTTTAACAGAAGAGGCTCTGGTCTCATCATTAGCTCTTTCTCATTGGGAGGCACAATAATTTTTCTGACTCAGAGTCTCTCTGATGAATAACACACGGTGAGAAGGTGGCCATGGTGTTTAGGGTGCTTTCTACTCTGCAGTCGTTGGGTAGGGCAGAGGAGGACACAGTCCCACTGGCCAGCAGCCAGCAGCCTCCACACGGGGCAGGACCTGGCAACTCACTGGACTGGGGACCAGCCATGCCAACCAGACTGCCCACAGCAGCAGCTCACCACAACAGAAAGATCCACAGGCCCAGGCAGAGAGCGCCCACAACATGCACCCCTGTTGACCAAGGGGACTTACACTCCTGGGCCCCAAAGGATGTTTCCTGCACTAGACCACTTCTCCGAGATCAGGAAATATAACCAACACATCAAATACAGAGGAGTAGAAATAGCAGATTAGGCAAAATGAGGTGACAGAGAAATAGGTTCCAAACGAAGGAACGAGATAAAACCTCAGAAGAATTAAATGAAGAAGTAGAGATTAGCCATGTATCAGATAAAGAGTTCAAGGCAATGATCATAAAGGTGCTCAAAGAACTCAGAAGAATGGATGAAGAGTGAAAAGTTAGAAGATTTTCAAGTTTATGTTTAGGACACATAAATAACCAAACACAGATGAAGAACGCAATAACTGAAAGTACACGGGCAGGAGTCAACAGGAGATTCAGTGATGGAGCGGAATGGATCAGTGGACTGGAACACAGGCGGGAGAGATGAGTCAGACAGAATGAAAAGGAATTTTAAAGGTGAGGACCAAAAGGTAAACACAAGTGAGGGCAGTTTAAGAGACCACGAGTGTATTAGCATTTCCATTATAGGAGCTTCAGAAGGTGAAGAGAGAAAGGAGCAGAGAACATTGTTTGAAGACATAATGAAAACTGAACTGAAAACTTCCCTTACCTGGAAAAGGAAGCAAGATTCACAGAGCATCCCACATAAGACCAACCCAAGGAGGACCACACCAAGACACATTGTAATCAAAATTTTTAAATTAAAGATAAAGAGAGAATATCAAAAGCAATAGGAGAAAAGCAAGTAGTCACATATGCGGGAATTCCTATAAGGCTCTCAGCTGACTTTGCAGCAGAAACTCTGCAGGCCAGAAGGGAGTGGTACCATATATTTAAAGTGATGAAATGGAAAACCTACAAACAAACAAAAAAATCTACCCACCAACATTATCATTCAGATTTGATGGAGAAATTAAAATTTTTAAGGGCAAACAAGGAGCTAAAACTGATCCTGAAGCTCAAATACTTTGGCTATCTGCGTGAAGAGCCACCTCATTGGAAAACACCCTGATGCTGGGAAGGATTGAAAGCAGAAGGAGAAGGGGGCAACAGAAGATGAAATGATTGGATGGCATCACCAGTTCAACGGACATGAACTTGGGCACACTCGGGAAGATGGTGAGGGACAGGGAGGGCTGGTGTACACGGGGTCGAAAAGAGGGAGACACAGCTTGATGGCTGAACAGCGAGGAGCTAACAGAGGTGAGCCCCGCCAGCCCAGTGCTGCAGGAAATGCTAAAGGGACTTCACTGAACAGCATAGAGAAGACCGCAGCTAGAAACGCGAAAAGTACGAACGGGAAAATCTCAACAGTGAAGGCAAATGCACTGTAAGCGTAGTAGACCAACCACTCATAAAGCTGGTAGGAAGTAGATAAGGGATTTATACCCAGAATGTACAAAGGACTCATACACTCCAACATGGAAAAAAACCCAAACAACCCAATTAAACAATGGGCAGAAGATCTGAATAAATTTTTCCAAAGACATGCAGATGGTCAATAAAAGACCCCACTATCACTGATCATCAAGGAAATGCAAATCAAAACCACAATGAGATACCACCTCACACATGGAAAAATGGCTATTATCAGAAAGACAACAAATAACAAGTGTTGGTGAGAATGTGAGAAAAAGGAAACCTCCTACAGTATTGGTGGAAATGTAAATTGGCATCACCACTATAGAGAACAGTATAAAGATTCCTTAATATAAAAAATAGAGCTACCATACAATCCAGCAATTCCACTCCTGGTTGTTTATCCAAAGAAAACCAAAACTCTAATTCGAAAAGATATATGCACCCCTATGTTCATTGCAGCATTACTTACAATAGCCAAGATACAAAAGGCTGCATATTGCCACCCTGCTTGTTTAACTTATATGCAGAGTATATCGTACGAAATGGATGAAGCAAAAGCTGGAATCAAGAGTGCCAGGAGAAATATCAATAACCTCAGATATGCAGATGATACCACCCTTATGGCAGAAACCAAAGAGGAACTAAAGAGCCTCTTGATGAAAGTGAAAGAGGAGAGTGAAAAAGTTGGCCTAAAACTCAACATTCAGAAAACGAAGATCATGGCATCTGGTCCCATCACTTCATGGCAAATAGATGGGGAAACAAAGGAAACAGTGAGAGACTTTATTTTGGGGGGCTCCAAAATCACTGCAGATGGTGTCTGCAGCCATGAAATTAAAAGACACTTGCTCCTTAGAAGAAAAGCTATAACCAACCTAGACAGCATAGTGAAAAGCAGAGACATTACTTTGCCAACAAAGGTCCGTCTAGTCAAAGCTATGGTTTTTCCAATAGTCATGAATGGATGTGAGAGTTGGACTATAAAGAAAGCTGAGTGCCAAAGAATGCTGTTGAACTGTGATGTTGAAAAAGACTCTAGAGAGGCTCTTGGACTGCAAGGAGATCCAACCAGTCCATCATAAAGGAATATTCATTGGAAGGACTGATGCTGAAGCTGAAACTCCAGTAGTTTGGCCACCTGATGTGAAGAACTGACTCATTAGAAAAGACCCTGATGCTGGGAAAGATTGAAGGTGGGAGGAGAAGGGGATGACAGAGGATGAGATGGTTGGATGGCATCACCAACTCAATAGACATGAGTTTGAGCAAACTCCAGGAGTTGGTGTTGGACAGGGAGGCCTGGTGTGCTTCAGTCCATGGGGTCACAAAGAGTCAAACATGGCTGAGTGACTGAACTGAACTGAAGATGCAAAAGCAACCCAAGTGCCCATCAACAGAGGAAGGGATAAAGAAGAGCTGGTATATATGCAAATGGAGTCCTGCTCAGTCACAGAGAGAACGGAATGCCGTCACTTGCAGCAAGACATCCCTCACGCTCTTTCACCCTCGTTTTGAAACCTCCAAGTCCTGATGACACCATCGCACTGAGATGCTGAGAATGACCTCAGGCTCATTCTTCTTCAGTGAATGGACCTCGCCTTCCCCGGACAGACTCACTGTTTGAAGGAGCCTGACCAAGCCCTGAAGGGCCCCAGACACACTCTCTCCAGCCCCACACTCTCTCTGACTCGTCCTCTCCCAGATTCGCAGTTCTCCCTGCCCCTCAACGTGCACACACACACTGACCGTAGTCCTCACCCCACACTCTCTCACACCCCCATGGGTCCAGGCCTGGTCTCCGTCTCTGGAGGCCCTTCTGCTCCCTGACAGTCTGCACCCTACAGTCCACGGGAGGAGATTCTGGGGGGATTGTGCCCACCCACCATGAACCCCAAACCTTAAACCTCCCCCGGGAGGCCTGTGTAGTACTCTGGGAGACAGAAGCGCCTGAGAAGAGCAAGAGGAGAAGAGGGGCTTCCCCGGGGAGGAAGAAGACAGGCCTCGAGGGGCTGCTCCTGGAGATACCCTGCCCACGTGTGCTCCCCACGTCCCCTTAGAGGGGACCCCCAAGCCATCTAGTGGGGAGAAACGCTGATACGGGCACACCATGTGGTTCTTCTGTATCAGCCTCTCCAGTCCACGGCACTGCCCGGCCAGAGGCCTCCAGCGAGCCTGCTCAGTCAGTCCCGCAGCCACCAAGCTGACGCACAGTCTGGATAGAAGGCTTTGCCTGGGAAAAGGTCAGCTTTCCACTAAGCAGACAGTTTGTCCACATAGGTATTTAGAAGCAATATAAGTGGGCCTGCACATGTGCACACACACACACACACACACACACACACACACACACACACACACATAGCCCTACTGTCCCTGACGCACAGGAGGAACTCAAGAAATACTAATGCCTGGCAATCCATGAGACCGCCAAGGCTGCTCCAGAAAAGAACCCAGGTGTCTCTGCCGAGAAACGCTCTTGGTTCCCCGCTTCCTTGCATTCAGGGATGAGCAGTATGCTGACGGCTGACAGCATGTCCTTCGGGGTCCCTGCCCTGCCTCCCTGGATGACACAAAATCCATCACTCCCCGCTGGGCTCAGCTGTTCAATCAAACCCACATCTCGTATGCATGGAAGGGCTGGCAACTCTGGCTCAAACCAAAGCTGAGAGAGTCAACAGCCTAGTTTTTGATTAGAAAAAAATGGGCCTGGGAGCTCAAGTCCCAGGGCCTAGGTGTCCACAGCACAGGCCCTAAACCAGCTGACAAAGAAAAAGGGTGGAATCCTCTTCGGGAAGTGAAGCCTCGTCACCCTCTGTCCCCCTGCGTACTAGAAGTCAGGCCTTCGTGCAGGAGGCACCGGTGTCTTGCAGTCATGGCTCAGATGGGCTTCCAGGGCATCTCTCAATCAGCAGACCTGGGGGGCTGTGGGGGGTGCGGGCATCAGAGCCGCAGCTTGAGATGCAGCGCCTGCAATGGTTGTGGCGCCTCGCAGCCGCAGGAGGGATGCCTGTAGCGTGTGACTGCTTCTCTCTACCTGAGTGCCCTCCAGGCCCGAGGCTTCAGCTCCTACATGATGACTGAATCTCGCCAAAGTGAACTTCCTCCTCTTCATTTAACCTTCCCTGTCTTCAAGCTTTCTGCAGAACTGAGTCAGGACCAGCCTTCTCCCTGGGCAAGACCTGCCTGCCATCTGGGCCTCGGGGCACAGTTCCCAGTCTGGGTCACTGGTACTTACCCCTCTGTTCGGGGAGACGGGGACCCTCCGTGGCTCCTGGCCACAGGCTCTGCAGCCCTGGCTGTGCCCCGCAGGTCTGGGTGCCCTGCTCCCAGGCACCTTGGCAGGGCCCGTCACCACGGGTCCTCTTCCTTCAGACCCTGAGGGCTCTGTGGGCACCCCAAGCCTCTCTGGGCCCTCCTGCATGCCTCACATTGGTAGGCGTGTTGTTCCTCAGGAGCCCCAAGGCTGACTGCACACGGGAGACAGGGGAAGGGGGCCATTCAGGTCTCCCTGACACGGGGATGGGGCCTCTGCAGACAAATGCAGGAGCCCTCTCTCCAGACTCTGGATGGTGACATCCTAATGTCACCCACGGGTGCCAAACACGTTCTGATGGGGAGGCCGTGATTGAGATCTCCCGATTCACTGTGGTTTCATGCCTGTAAATCATCATCGTCTGTGATATAGCAACTGTGAGATCGCCCAGCCTCCCAGACTGCCCCCTTGGGGGACCATCTCAAGTCACAAGGCTCCTGGAGAGCCCCCTGGTACCCAGAAGCCCTGGTCACCTGCATGAAAAGGTGCCCTTCAGACACAGATTGCATAGAATTAGGGTTCTGGCCAACTTGCCTTCTGGAGGGTAAACCTCCCACCTGGATCAAGTGTCCTTTGTCAGATGGGTGTGGACCCTGGGACTCAAATGCAGAGTTTCCTTGGCACAGCTGGATCGAGCTCTGAAGTTCTGGGTGACTTCTACCCCAGACTAAGGGCATAACGAGGCCTGCTGGTGGCGGGGTCTCCCCACCTCAGCATCTCCCAACTCGGGCGTCTGCAACCTTGGAGGCTGTCACGGGGCCCTCAAAGCAGCTGTACTCATGCCCACATGAGCCCAGGGCACTTGGTCCCTCGCAGGAACTAGAAACACAGCTGTGTGTGTCTTTGAACCTGGGCTGGCCCAGGTTTCAAGCCCTGCCCATCCCAGGTGGGACCACCTGGTCTGCTCCAACAAAAAGGGGGCTTTGTCCCCATCAGAAGACCCCACAAGCCTCCATCGAGGGCTCCTCAGAAGGAAACCCAGATGGCGCTCCTCACCCTGAAGTCACAGCCACCCCACTAGGAGGGCCACCCAGCGGGGTCCGGCGTCTCAGAGAAGCAGCAGGTATGCACAACAGAAACACCCCAATCCGGTGTTCAAACAAGCCTCCTCAAGCCTCACACCCACTGAGTCGGGGCCTCAGGAGGCGGGGAGATTACACCTGAGGACTGCTGTTCTGCATGCCTTCCTAAAAACGAAAAAAACGAGGGCAAAGCCACTTGGCTTTGCTGCACCGCAACCAGGAACGCGAGGATCTGTTCCTGAGGGTGAGGAGCAGAGCCCGGGCCTCATGAAACCTGGCCGCCAGGGAAGAAAGGAGGCAGGAAGCCAGGAGACCGGCAAGCGGGGTCAGACCTCAGTAGGATGCAGAGGGTCAGAAGCTCCATCGGTGCAGCGGGCGGGCCACGGGCAGAAGGGCCTGAGGACCGGACTCCCATGCAGAGGATGACGGAGGGGAGAGGTGGGGCCGTGGGGATGTCGGGGGGTGAGGAGTCTATTGTCGGGGAACCAGTGAGGGGCAGTGGGGAGCCGGCAGCTGGAGGGCCAGGCCCCCCTGCCCAGCCCAGCTCACCTTGCTGCAGCTGCCAGAAGTGCCTCCAGCTTGCGGTCTGAACACACCGGGGACTGGTAACTCACTCGATCAGTCGTCCTGATCAAGGGGAAATCTCAGCAGTGAGCCTGGCGCTGCTCAGGGAGGACAGGAAAGCAGCAGTGGAACCTCTGCAGACGTGGCGGACAGGTGTGCAGAGGGGTGCAGCGCCACCCTCCAGGGTCCAGGCCGGCTCCCAGCCCCGCCACAGTCCCCTGGGAGGCAGTCTCAGGCAAACGCCATGGTGAGGTGGGGCTCACTGATGCTAAGAACCTATGGGAGAGAGCAGAGCTGTGGTCCCTGGGGAGACTCCTGGGCCGCCAGGTGGAGCGTCCAGGGTCCCCAGGACAGCCAAACCTGGAAACAGGGGAGGACCCCGAGCAGCTGACACGGCGTCACTTTCTTGAGCTCTGGCCTGAGGAGGAGTGTGACTCCTGCGCCCTGGACCAGGGAAGGACAAGCAACCACGGGCAAGGGCTCGCGGCCCTCCTGCTCTCTTACCCCCTGGGGCACCAGGGTGCCCTGCTCCCCGGGATTTTGTTGGCAGGGGGGGTTTTGCTTATTATTTTTAATCCCTTTGATGGAGGCATGATTTATATACCATGAAATTCACCAGTTTAAAGGGCGCCGTCCTTCGAGCTTTGACGGTGCGCACGGCAGTTTGACCGCCACGATCACGGAGCAGGGCAGCCCCCACCCCGCAAAGAGCCCCCTCCTGCCCTCCCCGCCCCTGCAGTCAGCCTGCCCCCTAAGCCCACGCCTTGGGAACCACTGACCTGCTTCTGTCACTGCAGTCTTGCCTTTTCCAGAACTCTGAGCAATTGGAGCAGTTCGGTAGGGAGTGTTCGAGTCTGTTTCCTTTTTGACTCAGACGTCATCGCTGAGATTCACCTGTGTGGTTAGCTGCTCCTTCTATTCTGAAGCTGTTCCGCGGTTGGTCCATTCTCCAGCAGGCGGACACTGGGATTCTTCCCAGGATGAGGCTGTTACAGAAAATGTTTCTGTGGACATTTGTGTACACGGCTTTGTGTGGACATAGACTTTCATTTATCTCGTATCAATGCTGAGAACTGGGGTTGCTGGGTAATATGCTAAGTATTTACCTTTATTTTAAAAAAATCTGCCGAGCTCCTTTCCAAAGCCCTATACCTACTACATCCGCACAGCAAGGCACAAAATTTGTTATTTCATCCCTTGTCAGCACGTGATTCTGTCAGTCTTTATAACTGCAAGCATTCTAAAGAGCAAAGCTTCTCGTTGTGGTTTTCGCTGTCCCCTTCCTCAGTGAACATTGATGTCAGCACTTTGTGCGTTTTGCATGCCTCCTTTCGTAAAGTGTACTTCGAGTTTTTCTCCATCATTTATTGTGGGTTTCATCTTTGTTTTTGTTTTAGCCATAAGATTTCCTTACATATTTTTAAAAATACTTTAAGTATAATTGACTATTTAAGGAATGAATATTGTCATTATTACTAAATCTAATATTCAGCTCTGTCCTTGGCACTCTATTTTTTCTTTTCTTTGAGGGACAGCTGATTTAGAATGTATTGGTTTCAGGTGTACAGCAGAGTGATTCAGTGTTATACTCATATATATATTCAGTTTCTCTTCCGTTATAGTTTATTACAAGACATTGAACATAGTTCCCTGTGCTACACAGCAGGTCCTTGTTGTTTACCTATTTTATATATAGTGGGGTGTATCCATTAATCTCAAACTCCTAATTTATCCCTTCCCCCTCTCCCTTTGGTAACCATAAATTTATCTTCTATGTCTGTGAGCCTATTTCCGTTTTGTAAGTAAGTGCATTTGAATCATTTTATTAGATTTCACATATAAGTGATAATACTGGAGTGGGTTGCCATTTCCTCCTCCAGAGGATCGTCCCAACCCAGGGACCAAACCCGGGTCTCTCACGTTGCAGGCAGATTCTTACCGGCTCAGCTGTGAGGGAAGCTCAGACGTAAGTGACAGTCTCCGTCTTTGTCGGGCTCACTTCCCTCAGTGTGGCTGTTTCTGGGTCCATCCATCTCTGTACACTGATGACGCACCTCTTTTATCAGATAAGTTTGGCAAATATTTTCTTCTGTCTGCGTCTTGCCATTTTATTTCCTTGACATGTCTTTTGAAATCAATTTTAAAAATTTTTTATTAAGTCAAATTAATCTATTTTTTTCTTGTATGGGTTATCCTTTCTGTATCCTAAGAAAGTTTATGATTCCCAAGGTCACAAAAATTATCTCCAATGCCTTTTTAAGAAGTTTCATACTTTTAATAATTATTTTATATAAATCAATAGCATATATACTATATATCATACACATTTCCTTTACATCACACCCAAATATTAGTGGGTAGATAAACACATAGAAATTTCAGCACCATTTGCTGAAAAGTCCATCCCTCCCCTTTTAATTATCTAGGAAAATTTGCTGAAAATCAGTTAACCTTATATGTGCATTTATGTGTAACCAAGAGCTTCCCTGATAGCTCAGCTGGTAAAGAATTCGCCTGCAATGCTGGAGACCCTGGTTCAATTCCTAGGTCGGGAAGATCCCCTGGAGAAGGGAAAGGCTGCCCACTCCAGTATTCTTGGGCTTCCCTGGTGCCTCAGCTGGTAAAGAATCCACCTGCAATGCGGGAGACTTGGGTTCGATCTCTGGGTCGGGAAGGTCCCCTGGAGAAGGGATAGGCTGCCCACTCCAGTGTTCTGGCCTGGAGAATCCCACGGACTGTCTAGTCCATGGGGTCACAAAGAGTCGGACACAGCTGAGTGACTCTCTTTCACACACACGTTCTGCCCCTGTGTTTGTGTCTGTCTGAACATCAGTATCGTAATCCCAACCTCTGTCACTTTAGGTAGGAAACTTGAAGTCAGTAGGATAATTCCTCTGCCTTCGCCTCACTCTTCCTGAAGTTTCTGTGTGCCTCTGCACTTCCATGTAACTCTCAGGAGGTGGAGGCTGCAGGGATTTTCCTTGGCTTGTGCTACCCTCTAGACCAGTCTGGGAAGGACAGACACCTTCACATCTCGACAATATTGGACTTTCTGTGCCGTGAACATGGAACTACTCTACACTTACTTGGGTCTTCTTTGATTTCTCTCAGGAGTATTTTGTAGTTTTCAGCCAGAAATCAGGCATGTATGTTGTTCAATCCATTCTTAACTATTTCATATCCGAGGGGGTAAGGGGGCAGATATAAATATATAAAATAATGTAAAACATATATTCCAACATGACGTCAGGTGCTTAATGTAAACATTTTTTTATTCACTTTATTTCATTTTTTGGATTCGCTAGCCATGGTTTCTCTAGAGTTAAATGTATACACACACACATATAACAAAATATAGGGTTTGTTTTTTTTTTATATGGGTCTGGTATACTGTGATACTGTTAAATTTTGTATCTTTTCTGGTAGAAGCATTCGGATTTTTAAAAATCATATACTCTGTTAATAAAGAGAGTTTTATTCATTAGAGTTCCAATATACTAGATGGGTTTCCAATTAGTTTTATACTTTATTTCTTTATCTTCCCTCGCACTGGCAAAGGGAAGAGCTTGCAGAATCAGTCTTTTACTATTAAGTATGAGATTGGTCCAGATTTTTCTAGATGCTCCAAGATGCTCATAATTGGGACAAAAAAGGTCTCTTGTATTCCTATGTTTCTAAGAGTTTTCATCATGAAAGAGTGCTAAATTTTGTCAAACATGATTTCTACATCTATTAAGATGATTGTATGGTTTTCGTTTTCACTCTGGTCTTAGAGTGAATTATCTTGATTAATTTTCCATGTTAAACCATCCTTGAATTAATGGGACGAATTTTGCTTGATCAAATGGAAATATCCTTTGATATAGCTATGGATTCAGCTGGCTATTTTTTTTTTTTTTAGGATTTTAGCATAGATGTTCATGAGAAATATTAGCTTACAGTTTTGCTTTCTTAGAAGTCATGCTTCCTGAGAAGAAAGTTAAATTACAAATCAACATTCCTTAGAACATGTGTTATTCTGATTTTCGTACCAGGGTAACACCAGCTTCGAAAGCTGAGCTGGGATGTGCTCTGCCCGTTCTCTCTTCGTTTTCTTGTGGTTCTTCTGGTAAGTACAGGCATGCGTGTGTGCACACATATAGAATGCTGTTTAATTTCTAATTACTCAGGGTTTTTCCAGATATGTTTCAGTTACTGATTTCCCATACAGTTTACTTGTGCTCAGAAAATACCCTCTTTTGTTTTTCCATCTTCTTAAATTAATTAAGATTTCTGTGGCCCAGAAGATGGTTTATCTCCGGTTGTGTATTGAGCCTACTGTGCATGTCTCTTCTCAACGCAGCACCAGGCAACGTCCTGTTGGAAGCTTGAAATTGCGGGAATATTTTCACCATGGACATTAGGCAATATAATCCATTGGCGCTTTGGGGAGCCAGATGTTAAGCCGCTGTCAGCGTGCATTTTTCTCCTTGGAGGGTCTGCAGTCCTTGATTGTTGCCGTTGTTGTTGTTGTTCAGTTGCTAAGTCACGTCCAACTCTTTGTGACCCCATGGACTGCAGCATGCCCGGCTTCCCCGTCCTTCACCATCTCCCAGAGTTTGCTCAAACTCATGTTCATTGAATCAGTGATGCCATCCAACCATCTCATCCTCTGTTGCCCCCTCCTCCTGCCTTCAATCCTTCCCAGCATCGAGATCTTTTCCAATAATTCAGCTCTTCACATCAGGTGGCAAAGGATTGGAGCTTCCGCTTCAGCTTCAGTCCTTCAGAGCTGATTTCCTTTAGGATGGACGGGTTGGATCTCCGTGCTGTCGGAGGCACTCTCAAGAGTCTTCTCCAGCCTCGCTTCATTCTGCGTTTATCTGCACAAGCATTAAAATGAGCCTGAGCTCCTGGGTCTCTCTGACTCTCATGGGCACCGCCGGGCTCCCTCTAGTCTTTCCTTCTGCTGATTTGTAACCTCTGGTCTCACATAGAGAAACTTGGCTTCCATGATTAGAATTCATTTCCTTGTTTACTCAACCCTAGTAGCATGGAAACCAGCATAGACTTGCTGAACTGTACCCACGTGGGAAACTAATCTACACTGGAGTACAGGCTAGCATCTGGTTCTTGCCATCGCAAGACTTACAGTATCCAGATAAGACACCACAATTACTGAGAGTAGCTCCTTTTCCTCCCCACCAGCCTCGCTGCGGATGCGTCACTCAATAGTAATGCAACTGGATGTATTTGTCTCAGTCTGCGTTCTGCCCTGGGAACCCTGACTTACAGGTTAATTTTTCTAAATTTGCACACAGCAGCGTCCACTCTGCATGGGCACAGTTCTGGGTGCTGCGACGTATGCCTGGGATGTTTGCAGTTTCTAAAGTTCCGCACCTTTTTTGAGGATCCAATTTTCTATCTGGTGGCATTTTTCTTCAGACTGAATAACTTATGTCAGCATTTCTTATAGCAAAATCTCATGGTAGCAAATTATTTCAACTTTCCTTTATGTGAAAATGCCTGTATGTTTCTTTAATTTTGAAGAATGTTCTCACTGAGTGTGGGATTCTGAACAGGGCTTATATTTTGCATTCAGCACTTTATAGACGTCGTTTTTATTTTCTTGTGTCTTCTATTGTTCCTGCTGAGGACCCAGCCATTAATTGCTCATGGTCCCCTTGTAAGTAATAGGCAATTTTTCTCTTGTTCCTTTCAAGATTTGCTCTTTCAGTTTTAACACTTTGATGATTACAAGCTTCAGTTCCTATGTATTTTTTTTCCTTGGGGGCTCATTTAGCATCTTTCTGTTTCACTTCAGATGCAAAATATTTTGGAGGTTATGTCTTCAAATATTTTTGTCTCATTCTGTCTTTTGTTTCCTGACAGTCCAATTACCTGTGTACTGAATTGTTTGATACAATCCAACAAACCACTCAGGCTTTATTCTTTAAAGAGGAAAAAAAAAAAAAAAGCTGTTTTCTCTGCTCTGCTCTTGGATAATTCCCGTTGATATCTTCAAGTTCACTTACTCCTTCCTCTGTCAAATCTATTTGGCCATTACACTCATCACGCAAATGCTTCCATTAACTCGAGACTTCATAGTTCTCTGCAGAGATTTTCTTTAATGATACATTATTAAAAAGAGCCCACTGTTTGGAGGCTATGCTTTTATGAGTTTTACCTCCAAGACTCTACCAGGCCTCGCTGTAAATATCAGAGAAAAAGCCCCTACTGCTTCTCACAGGGATGGTGGAGAGAAAACTGCATTTTAAAATATGCCCTGAGTGTTCTGTTCTCTTTAACAATGCCTGCCCTCGAGGGACACTACTTTGCCAGATTCTAACCTAATGGTATTCCGCCTGGGGAAAGGAAAACACCCAACTCAGGCTTGACAAAAATGAGGCCTCCAAGCACAGGATGGCAGGCCACCCCCTCCCTCGCACCTCACCACCAACAAGGCCCTGAGTAGTAACTAGGCCAACAGCTAAAGCAGCTACAAGCCCCAGACTCTACTTGAGGAATCTGGGGAAATTCAGATGGCAAGGGAGACAGGAAGAAGGCACCAAAGGAAATGTAAGTTCTGACACCACAGCTACATAAAGTGGTACATACAGTAGTGGGCATACACACCGAGGAAACCAGAACTGAAAGAGACACGTGTGCCCCAATGTTCATCGCAGCACTGTTTATGATAGCCAGGACATGGAAGCAGCCTAGATGTCCATCAGCAGATGAAAGAATAAGAAAGCTGGGGTACATATACACAATGGAGTATTACTCAGCCATTAAAAAGAATACATTTGAATCAGTTCTAATGAGGTGGATGAAACTGGAGCCTATCACACAGAGTGAAGTAAGCCAGAAAGAAAAACACCAATACAGTATACTAACGCATATATATGGAATTTAGAAAGATGGTAATGGTAACCCTGTATGCGAGACAGCGAAAGAGACACAGATGTATAGAACAGTCTTTTGGACTCTGTGCGACAAAAGACTCTACACATGGACATCACCAGAGGGTCAACACTGAAACCAGATTGATTATATTCTTTGCAGCCAAAGATGGAGAAGCTCTATACAGTCAACAAAAACAAGACCAGGAGCTGACTGTGGCTCAGATCATGAACTCCTTATTACCAAATTCAGACTCAAATGGAAGAAAGTAGAGAAAACTGCTAGACCATTCAGGTATGGCCTAAATCAAATCCCTTATGATTATACAGTGGAAGTGAGAAATAGATTTAAGAGCTTAGATCTGATAGATAGAGTGCCTGATGAACTATGGAATGAGGTTCGTGACATTGTACAGGAGACAGGGATCAAGACCATCCCCATGGAAAAGAAATGCAAAAAAGCAAAATGGCTGTCTGAGGAGGCCTTACAAATAGCTGCGAAAAGAAGAGAGGCGAAAAGCAAAGGAGAAAAGGAAAGATATAAGCATCTGGATGCAGATTTCCAAAGAATAGCAAGAAGAGATAAGAAAGCCTTCTTCAGCGATCAATGCAAAGAAATAGAGGAAAAGAACAGAATGGGAACGACTAGAGATCCCTTCAAGAAAATTAGAGATACCAAGGGAACATTTCATGCAAAGATGGGCTCAATAAAGGACAGAAATGTTCTGGACCTAACAGAAGCAGAAGATATTAAGTAGAGGTGGCAAGAATACACGGAAGAACTGTACAAAAAAGATCTTCACGACCCAGATAATCATGATGATGTGATCACTCATCTAGAGCCAGACATCGTGGAAAGTGAAGTCAAGTGGGCCTTAGAAAGCATCACTACGAACAAAGCTAGTGGAGGTGATGGAATTCCAGTTGAGCTGTTTCAAATCCTGAAAGATGATGCTGTGAAAGTGCTGCACTCAATATGCCAGCAAATTTGGAAAACTCAGCAGTGGCCACAGGACTGGAAAAGGTCAGTTTTCATTCCAATTCCAAAGAAAGGCAATGCAAAAGAATGCTCAAACTACTGCACAATTGCACTCATCTCACATGCTAGTAAAGTAATGCTCAAAATTCTCCAAGCCAGGCTTCAGCAATACATGAATCATGAACTCTCTGATGTTCAAGCTGGTTTTAGAAAAGGCAGAGGAACCAGAGATTAAATTGCCAACATCCACTGGATCATGGAAAAAGCAAGAGAGTTCCAGAAAAACATCTATTTCTGCTTTATTGACTATGCCAAAGCCTTTGACTGTGTGGATCACAATAAACTGTGGAAAATTCTGAAAGAGATGGGAATACCAGACCACCTGACCTGCCTCTTGAGAAATCTGTATGCAGGTCAGGAAGCAATAGTTAGGACTGGACATGGAACAACAGACTGGTTCCAAATAGGAAAAGGAGTACATCAAGGCTGTATATTGTCACCCTGCTTATTTAACTTATATGCAGAGCACATCATGAGAAACGCTGGACTGGAAGAAACACAAGCTGGAATCCAGATTGCCGGGAGAAATATCAATAATCTCAGATATGCAGATGACACCACCCTTATGGCAGAAAGTGAAGAGGAACTAAAAGCCTCTTGAGGAAAGTGAAAGAGCAGAGCGAAAAAGTTGGGTTAAAGCTCAACATTCAGAAAACGAAGATCATGGCATCCGGTCCCATCACTTCATGGGAAATAGATGGGAAACAGTGGAAACAGTGTCAGACTTTCTTTTGGGGGCTCCAAAATCACTGCAGATGGTGACTGCAGCCATGAAATTAAAAGACGCTTACTCCTTGGAAGAAAAGTTATGACCAACCTAGATAGTATATTCAAAAGCAGAGACATTACTTTGCCGACTGAGGTCCGTCTAGTCAAGGCTATGGTTTTTCCAGTGGTCATGTATGGATGTGAGAGTTGGACTGTGAAGAAGGCTGAGTGCCGAAGAACTGATGCTTTTGAACTGTGGTGTTGGAGAAGACTCTTGAGAGTCCCTTGGACTGCAAGGAGATCCAACCAGTCCATTCTGAAGGAGATCAATCCTGGGATTTCTTTGGAGGGAATGATGCTGAAGCTGAAACTCCAGTACTTTGGCCACCTCATGCTAAGTTTTGTCTCATTGGAAAAGACTCTGATGCTGGGAGGGATTGGGGGCAGGAGGAGAAGGGGACGACCGAGGATGAGATGGCTGGATGGCATCATGGACTCGATGGACATGAGTCTGAGTGAACTCCGGGAGTTGGTGATGGACAGGGAGGCCTGGCGTGCTGTGATTCATGGGGTCGCAAAGAGTCAGACACATCTGAGCGACTGAACTGAACTGAACTGGGAGAGGGCAAGGGTGGGATGATTTGAGAGAACGGCACTGAAACATGTATAGTATCATATATGAAATAAATCGCCAGACCAGGTTCGATGCAGGATACAGGATGCTCGGGGCTGGTGAACTGGGGCGACCCAGAGGGATGGGATGGGAAGGGAGGTGGGGGGGGGTCGGTTCAGGAGGGGAACATGTGTATACCCGTGGCGGATTCATGTTGATGTATGGCAAAACCAATACAATATTGTAAAGTAATTATCCTCCAATTAAAATAAATAAAATAAATAAATAAAAAAGAAAAATGTCAGTACATACAGTCTGACTCCTTGCCAGACAAACACAAAACCTCACCCTGATGCACATCTCCCTCCACTTCCTGCATCCAAGACATCATGCCTGGCTTTCCAGAAACAACAGCAGGCACGCTGAAAGGTGAACAGCACGGACTGGAGAGACAAACCCAGCCTCAGAACCTGCCTTGGCATGACAGAGATTCTGGAAGGATCAGGACCAGAAATTTAACTTAACTATTGTTTACGTGGTAAGGGTTCTAACAGAAAAAGTGAACAGCATACTAGATCAGAGGAGCAGTGTAAGCAGGAGGGCATAAATGCTAAGAAATCACCAAAAGGAAATGCTACAAATAAAAATAACAAAATAGAAATGGAGACTCTCTCTGATGGACTTGTCAGCCTGCATAGCCAAGAAAAAATATCAGTGAGTTTGAAGATATGAGAATAGAAACTTCTAAAGCTGTAAAACAAATATAACTAAGAATGAAAACGTGAAACCGAATGTGACTGTGAGATAATTACGAAAAGCATAGCGTTTTATAATGAGGGTACCTGAATGAGAAGGAAGAAAGAAAACGTATTTGAAGTAAGAATGGCTGGAAATTTTCCAGAATCCATGGCAGACGCTAAGGCACAGTTTCAAGAATCTCTGGGGACAGCAACCATGATAAGTATCCAAGTTACTGTATTATATACACTGTGGAATGTCGTATTCAAACTTCAGAAGGTTAAGGAGTCAGGGTGGGGTGGGGTGGGAAAGGACACCCCACCTGTAAAGGAACAAGGGTAATAGTTACATTGGACTTTCCTTCAGAAGCCAAGAAGAGAGTGGAGGGAAATATTTCACATTGAAAAAAAAAAATTAACAACCTAGAACTCCGCAGTGAAATTTCCTTCATAAGTGAAGGAGAAATAAAGTCTTCTAAGACAAACAAACAAAAAATGAGGGTATTTGCTGCCAGGATTCTTGCAACTTGATCCCTTCAAGGAGACTTCTGGGGTGACTCCTGCCCAGTGAATCATTAAAGTTGGGCTACTTCTGAAAAAGGCCTGGGTCGTAGCTGCAACAGAGTCTCTGAACTTTTTGGCACACGGATTGACCTGCACCCTCCCGTGCTGTCAGATCGTCAGATCCGCTGTACACACACCTCTACTTGAAGAGGTCTGTAGCCTTGGCCAGAAAGCAAGAAAACAAAGGCAAATGCATTTTTGTTTGTTTTTTGAATGGGGCAAATATGATTTTCCAGTGGTCATGTATGGATGTGAGAGTTGGGCCACAAAGAAAGCTGAGCACTGAAGAATTGATGCTTTTGAACTGTGGTGTTGGAGAAGACTCTTGAGAGTCCCTTGGACTGCAAGGAGATCCAACCAGTCCATCCTAAAGGAAACCAATCCCAAATATTCATTGGAAGGACTGATGCTGAAGCTGAAACTCCAATACTTTGACCACATGATGTGAAGAACTGACCCCTTGGAAAAAACCCTGATGCTGGGAAAGATTGAAGGTGGGAGGAGAAGGGGATGACAGAGGATGAGATGGTTGGATGGCATCACTGACTCAATGGACATGAGTTTGAGCAGGCTCTGGGAGTTGGTGATGGACAGGGAGGCCTGGCGTGCTGTAGGCCATGGGGTCGCAAAGAGTCGGACACAACTGAGCCACTGAACTGAACTGAGAGCTGTCTTGCAGAAAATATCAAAACTTCTTCATAGAGAATAAAGATAATATAGGCTAGATATTCAAGCCTTACATAAAGAAAGAACTTTAGAGAAAGAATAAATAAAAATAAAATTGTTCCATTTTATTTTATTTAGGACAATTATGACAACCTCTTAAAATATAGTTTTGACATCATGCTCATGCCAGATTCTCATCAAATTTCTTGTCCTTCCTTTTCCTGAGCATGTATTCCATTTTCTTGGTGTTTTCATACGTCATGTAACTTTGGATTGTATTTTGGAAACTGTTCAGATGTTGACACTCCAGAATTCGTTATTATCTGGAAACCGTCGTTTCCTTTTATTAGCAGATCGATTTTGTTGGCTGGGTTTGAACAGCAAAGTCTCTCTCTCTGGGGTCAGTTCAGCTCATGAAGTTTTCCTTAGGCTGAGCTACATGGGGTGTGCTCCACACATGAGTATTTCGGGGTCCATCAGAGATGGGGTAGACGGGGCGGGCGGTCCTCCTCCACTCTGCCCTCCAACAGTGCGCCTCTGCCTGCAGTCTGTAATTCCTCAGCCCGGCTCTCTGGCTCCCGAGAGAAGTGAGACGGCAGGCTCCTCCACGCGGTTTGTGCCGCCCCTGAGCCCGTGTCGGCTGCGCTTAGCACAGGGTGAGCCGCGGAGATGGATGTGAACTTGGGAGACTCCCACCTCTCCTCCTTGGACGGGTTCTCCCCACAGTCTGTGTACTTCTGCTCTCTTTGCAGCGCCATCACGTTGAGCCTTTTGGTCTCACGTGGATTATGGTTGTTTCCTGAAGGCGGACGCTATCTTACAGAGAAGCCAGAGTCCACCTTCACTCTGTCCAGCTTCTCCCTGCTTACGTGGCTCCTGATGTAAAGTATGCTATTCTCAGCTTCGTGTGTCTGATGTAATTGTGTGATATGTAACTATGCTTCTCTTATACAAGCTGCTTTTACGGGTTTCTTTCTTTTCAGCCTGTTCAGTGTGAGCTGAGCTGCTGCGCTTTCTTTGCTTCCTCTGCAAGATGTTTGTTAAGCTTCTTGAATCTGTGAGTTTATCATTTTCAGCACATTGCATTTTCTCAGTTGTTATTTCTTCAAATAATATTCTGTGCCTCTTTGTTCTCTGTGTATAGGACTCAAATTACACGTGTTTCAGACCACTTGAAATTCTCTCAGAAGTCCTAACGTTCTGTTGCTTTTCTTTGTCTGCTTTTGTGCTTTACTTTGTTTGGCTTCTATTATTATGTCTTCAACTTCACGTGTGTCTGTGTGTGTGTGTCTGTGTGTGTGTGTGTGTGTGCGCGCGTGGTGTGCTGTTTTAATGTCCTTATCCACTAATTTCATAATGTCATTTCTGGGTGTATTTCTATTAATGGCATTTTCTCCTGGTTATGAGTTTTATTTTCATGCTTTTTGCATAACTGGTATTTTGGTTAAATGCCAGGCTTGTGATTTTAATGTCATCAGATGATATATTGCTACAGGAATGCTGAACTTCGGTCCAGCATGCAGTACTGAAGTCAGCTTGATTATTTTGAGGTAGACTTCTAAGCTTTTTTTGCAGAAAGTCCAGGGTAACCTTTCATCTGGAGCTAACTTGTCCTAACCTCCCTTCTGAAGGGGCCAGTCCTGACCCACACATCACCAGGAACAGCTGGGGCCTGGACAGCTGGGACTCCATGTCTCAGAAGGGAGATGTGATTGAAAGTTTACATAATAAGCAACTTCAGTGCAGAATTAAAACGCGTAAGCCACGTAAGATCGGCCCATCTGAGCCATTCCCCAGGACTTCTGCAGCTGACTGTGAGAAGGGACGGAGCGTGTTTCTGGAGGTTTCATGATCAAGTTTATGTTTTGTTTGCAACGCATCTACCGTACTTCCCGTCAATCCAGATCGTGTTTAAATGCAGGACCGTCTTCATCAGTCGCCAAAGGACTTCTTACAAACCCAGCTCTTTGACAGTCCAGCTCCAGCTGCACTCGGAAAATGTGAAGGAAGCCACGGCCAGCAGAAGCGGCGGCATCTGCCTTGACTGTGTGTCCCCTGCGAAAACCCAGAGGGCGTTTCACTTACAGAAGAGTCAGGTGAGTCGGGATGCACGTGTTCACACCTGCGAGAAGCGAGCGCCTTGGGTCCCATCTGCCTGTGGCCAGGAGTACGACTGGGCTTTGGGGAGGAGGAGAGAGAGGTGAAATCAGGACAGGTGACCGTGTTTGAAAAGCCAGCCCTGGCAGGCACATATAATGCGGCCACGGTTGTCTGGACAAACCTGCTATTTCTGCAAGCTCCACAGACCGTGAGCGCAGGAGCAAACAGCGCCCAGCTATGGGACTAGCCTCAGAGCACCCAGAACTGGGGCGATACGGAGAAGCAGCCGGGGTAGAGTAAGCCTGAGTCCAAAGGGGTCTTGCGGGGCCGAGGGGGCTCCCTGGGATGGCCATCTGCTCTGCCTATGGGGCCGTCCTGTTGCATCGTGAGACAGTGACCGCCCCTGGCCTCCAGGCTCTAACTACTGCTAGAGTTCCTGAGCCGTGACAGCCAAAACCACCGCACTCCCATCCAACGCCCCAGGGCTGAGCTGCTGCACCAGTTAAGCAGCGCTGCTTTGAGCCAGTTTGGAAGAGCAGTGACACGGCTGAGCCACCAAGAAGGCAGGCTTTTCCCTCATCTCGACACTAACTGCACACCTGGCAACCCGCAGTTCACCTCACTGCCCGCCCATCTGTCTGCAGGCGCAGAGGTGAGGCTGCTCTGGGACTGTGTGCCTGGGATCCAATGGAAGAGACCCAAGAGATGGACACGGAAGTATCCAGACGCTGCCTGGGCCGAGGGCACAGGCAGGTGGCCGTGTGAGCGGGGTCCCTTCCCAGAGCACAAAACCCACCCAGCCAAACCCATGAACGCTGAGAGCTAAGCTTCAGCTGACCGCCGGATAAAAGCCTGCAGGGGCTGACCTTGAGCTTCAGATGACCCAGCATAGAAGAGCAAGGGAAGCAATGAGAACCAGGAGCGCAGAGTGGGCCGACAGGCCAAACCAAGATGCAGAAAGCCAGGAGCATTTAGGAAAGAGGTCCGAAGCTGTAGTCTCAGAAAATGGCTCCACCTCCCGAATCCCAACGCCCCAGATGGCCGCAGGGCATGCCAGCCACCGTGTACAATCAGCTGAGCCAGGAAGGGCTTTCTGAGCCTCCTCCTATGGACATATTTGGACCTAGAAGTTCCCTTGTGTGTCTCCTCCTGTGGGGACGTTTCTGAAATGCTAAATGGAGACACAGTGTCAAGGAGCAGTTGAATTTCTTAAGAGAAGATCGGCGCTGTGTTGAGAGCTGCAGTGTGTTCTGAAAACGGGAGCCTGTGCGTGCTGTGTCCGCTGCCCCGCGGGGACAGAGCCGCTTCTGGGCAGGAGCGACCGTCAGACCAGGGCGGCGCCCCTCGGCTCCCTGCCCCGGGACGAGGAGCAGAACGGTCCGCAGACTGAGACACTGACATCCAGGAACTAGATGTAAAGTAAAGCCCAGCTGTGCTGGGCCGAGCTCTTGTCGATGCAGCAGGTTACTGGGCTGCTCGGAGGGGCCCCAGGCTGACCTACTTTGTGGTTGCCAATCTGACCCTGAATCTGAGACTTCTGCCACGGCTGGCAGGAAGAACACGGTCTTGCTTTAGGAAGAGGAAGCCTTGTGGAGACCTCCGAAAATCTTGGCTGGAACTGTTGACCTCGGCAAGAAAGCTAGTGACCACCAAAAATGTCAGGGAGGCCGGACTTTCCCATCAAACTCAGAATACCGTGGGGAGAAGCCTGGGTCCTGGGCCAGGCCCGTGCGGGGCTTGGATCTCACAGTCCCCATGAAAGTTGGGGCACCCACAGCAAGCGCCATGTGAGCACCACTGCCCAGAGCGGGGGTGGGGGCAGGGCGCCAGCACATCCCTCCATCTTTCACACCATCCCCATCACAGGTCTGTGCGACGGGGCAGGGGCATGTGTACACACAGCAATATCTCCGAGTACAAATACATACCAGAGGAGGCAGTGGCACCCCACTCCAGTGCTCTTGCCTGGAGAATCCCATGGATGGAGGAGCCTGGTGGGCTGCAGTCCATGGGGTCACTAAGAGTTGGACATGACTGAGCGACTTCACTTTCACTTTTCACTTTCATGCACTGGAGAAGGAAATGGCACCCGACTCCAGTGTTCTTGCCTGGAGAATCCCAGGGACAGGGGAGCCTGGTGGGCTGCCGTCTATGGGGTTGCACAGAGTGAGACACAACTGAAGCGACTTAGCAGCAACAGCAGCAGCACAAATATATACACATATATGAGTGAATATATGTAGTATATATGTATAAATATATATGTGTATAAAAACATATATATATTAAAATATGCATAAATAATACGAGCTTATGTCAAAGTCATCCAGTCATGTCCGACTCTTTGTGACTGCATGGACTGTATAGTCCATGGGATTCTCCAGGTCAGAATACTGGAGTGGGTAGCCTTTCCCTTCTCCGGGGATCTTCCCAACCCAGGGATAGACCCCAGGACTCCCGCATTGCAGGCGGACTCTTTACCAGCTGAGCCATGAGGGAAGCTCCAGCGTATATGGGCATGTAATACACATACGCAAATGCTTATGATACACACTTACACGAATACAGATAAAGCATATAAAGACAGGTGTGGGCTTCCCAGGTGGCACCAGAGGTGAAGAAATGGCCTCCGAATGCAGGCGGCATAAGAGAGGTGGGTTCCATCCCTGGGTGGGGAAGCTCCCCTGGAGGAGGGCATGGGAACCCATTCTAGCATTCTTGCCTGGAGAACCCCATGGACAGAGGAGCCTGGCGGGCTACAGTCCATAGGGTCAGAAAGGACCAGACACGGCTGAAGCGACTTAGCACGTGCGCATGCGCGTGTGTGGGTATTTATGTGTTTATACACACGTGATGCCTTTGTGCACATGCTACGGGATGGTTCGCCTCCCCCAGTTCCCCAGGAGGCAGAGGTGAAATCTCCCTGCCAGCCCAGCAGAACTGCCAGCCTGCCTTCCAGGTTCCCAGCCTGCAGGAAGGGGCAGAAATGACCTCCTTGTGGGGCTCTCACAGTGCAGAGTTGAGAGGTCTTCTCTCCACCAGCTTTGTGGTGTTCTCCTGAGCACACCAGTAGCAGAGAACCCAGCCACCCTCAGCTTTCACAGCCCAAGGACTGACGGCCCACAGCTTCAGTTCACACAGACTGACTATGCGCGATTGCTCAAAGCTGAGTTTTCTAAATCCTCCTGTGCAGCCTCAGTTGGTCAGGGGAAATCCCTATTTGGCTTTGTTTTCCTTAGACAATAAAGGAACTCGTCTTGCTCCCAGCCCCGCCAACAGCCAGCAGAGAAATATAGGAGCAGCTTGTGGGATGGGAAGGGGCCATATTCAGCATCAGCTCCACAGCAAGGAGCCTGGGCCCCTGCTGCAGTAACTCTGTGCCATAAATATTTAATATTTTAGCTATGTTTTCTTAAACCAAAAGTTGACCCTCATTCACAGTCATCATATAAGCGATCAGTATCCGCACTGCCTGAGGAAACAGTAATTTGCATCTGGTGTGTCTGAGCCAAATTAAACATTTATGCATTGTTCACACTGCTTGTCATTAGCCCCAACTTACCACCACCGCGGCCTTCAGTTCTGCACTAGAAAAATACTTCCTCCTTGAAACGAAATCACCCACAACAGTTACACTTCCTCCAGGAATGGTAATGTGTCCCTCTCAGATTTGCTAAATTGTCTTTTCCAGGAAGAAACAGTTTGCGGGGAGATGCTCTTAGCTCATGTGGAGCCCTCTACATCTGAGAAGGCCCCATCTCTCCCGTTCCAGCACTGTTTGTTTAACATAATTCAGTCCTTCCATAACAATTCTGTACCCTTCTTTTTCACTAACAACCCAGTGTTGAGGAGAACTTGCCTGAGGGACAGAAAGAGATGGTAAACAACAGAGAGGCCGGCAGCCAGAATCTCTAGGACAGAGGGAGGTGTCATTTCTCTAGCGCCGTGGGGTTAAGTTCGTGGTCTTTCAGAACTAGAGGTGGGGTTACTTAGGTCTTTCTCAGCCTCTGACTTAAGTAACATCTTAACAAAGTGGCGAGAGGGCCATCCGGGAGCTTAGAATGGTTTGTTCTTTGCACCTTCCTTTTTACACTCAAAAGGGATTTCCATTCCCAGCACAGTAATTTGACTTGTTCTGTTCTATGACCCCCAGCGTCTCTCAATGACTCTTGATACCCTGATCGTGGGGTGTCAAAAAGAAGTCTTTGTGAAATTCCCTGACTGGCCATTCATGATGCCTAACAACTGTTATTTTAAACCATTTTATTACTTTTTTTAAAATGGGCTTCTCAGGTGGTGCAGTGGCAAAGAATTCACCTGCCAACACAGGAGACGCAAGAGACATGGGTTCGATCCCTGGGTTGGGAAGATCCCCTGGAGAAGGAAACGGCAACCCACTCCGGTATTCTTACCTGGGAAATCCCATAGACAGAGGAGCCTGGCGGGCTACAGTCCACAGGGTCACAAAGAGTCAGACATGACTGAACGACTAAATACACACAAATAGACATCGATATTGACTTACTGAATTATTACAAAGCAAAGGGTGCGTAAGCACCAAGTCATCACAGCACATAGTCGGGGCCCCAGGGCTTTCCTGAATCCCCTTTCCTCCCTCCTTCCCCTTCGTCAGCAATCTCTGCTGCGGTTTTCATGGCGATGAGTGCCTTGCTTTTTCTAGATCAATATCACATAGATTTTCATCTCTAAACACTACAGTTTCATCTAGCATTGATTTTTCACTTTACACGAACGCAGCTTTATGTCTGGCTGCTCCCACAGAACACACGACGTTTGTGAGCTCCATCCACGTTGGCGTGGACCAGCTGCAGATCCTTAATTGGCTCATGAAGTCTATGTCTGAGTTGTTTCCAGTTTTCAGCTTTTGCAAATGATTAAAATGCTGAGCGTGCTTAAGTACAGTTCCTGGCACGGCCATGGGGTACTTGCCTGAAGGCGGGATCCCTGGGTCTTAGACCAAACCTGTGCTGAACAGTTTTCCAAACTGTGGGACAAATTTACATTCATATCCGTGCCTATATTAGAGTGCTCATTGCTCTGCAGCCTTTCAACACTAAGCATTTTCTATTTTTAAGTTTTAGCCAGTGGGTATTGGTATCCCATGGTGGTTTTAATGGGTATGGTCACAGCAGCACATTTTTGGAAACTCCACTCTTGCCTCATTTTGTAGTGAGTGCCAACTTTTCAATGCAACTTTGGACTTCCCTGGTGACTCAGATGGAAAAGAATCTGCCTGCAATTCAGGAGATCCGGGTTTGATCCTTGGATTGGGAAGATTCACTGGAGAAGGGAATGGCTACCCACTGCAGTATTCTTGCCTGGAGAATTTCAGGCACAGAGGAGCCTGCGGGCTGCAGTCTACGGGGCTGCAGAGTCGGACACGACTACATGACTAACGTGAATCGCATGGTGTCACACACCCGCCTGTAGTCTGTGCTGCTTGAGGCTTGCACACCGACAGCATCCTCCAGTTTGGGAAAATCCTCAGCTACTGTCTTCTCAAATTTGCTTCTGCTCTATTCTAGCCCCTCTCTCTTTCTGGGTCTTAATGTAATACGTTAGATGCGTCTGTCATCCCCTCAAAGTATCTTCCCTTATCCTATGCAATTGGTCCCTGTGGCTTATTATGACTCATCATAAGGAGATTTTTTCTGATGTCTTTCAATTTACTGATGACCTCTGCACTGTGCCTGCTTGGCTCCTCAGCCAGAGCATTTCACACTTCAGTTATTATGCTTTTTTATTTCTAGTTTCTCTCATCAGTTTTTTTCAAATATGTTGCTTCCTTTATCATTCCCAGTTGTCCACTACCTATTTTAAATTTTGTTTTTAACCTCCTTGAACAAACAAGTATAGTGATTTTGAAATTTGTCTGACAATTCTAGTTAATTTTAAAGATTCCTTAGGATTTTTGTGTCATTGGCAGATAAGAGGAGTTCTATTTCCATCTTTCAAATCTTCATCATTTTTTATCTCTTCTTCTCACTGTGGTGCCCTGGCTGGGACCGACGGGCAGATATGGAGAATCTCCCTGGATGCAGCTCCCTGGAGGCTTGGCTGGAGGGAGCGGGGCCATGGAAACAGCTTCTGAAGCGGAAATTCCATGACTGGGGGCACCATGCACAAGGAGAGAGGCTGTAATGATTTTGAGGGGAAGCTTAACAGTGGAAGCCTGCTCACTCTCAGGGGTACCGCTGCCCCCATCCACGTGGCAGATGGGGCATCAAGTTGGGTCACAGGGAGGGCGGGAGGGACGGCTGGTGGCCCAGGTGTCCCTCTGGGGGCTGGAGGGGCGTGGTGGGCCGTGCACTGTCCTGAGCGCTCCCCAGGGCCTGTTCCAGGGCCTCCGTAACCCCAGACACACAAGCCAGGTGGAGTGAGCCCAACCTGTGAATAGCTGTAGACACATAAAGTGTAATTTTATGAGTATTAGCACAAAACACTTAGGAAAAAAATTAACGAGGACTCCATCTCAGCGGTCAGCTGAGAGCTGTGGGCATGGAGACATCACCCTCAGCAGGTCTGAAGACCATGGCTAATCCTGCTGGTTCATTTATGAATGAAATTAAAGATGCCTGCTCCTTGGAAGGAAAGCTACGATGAACCTAGATGGTGTATCAGAAAGCAAAGATACCACTTTGCCGATAAAGGTCCATATAGTCAAAGCTATGGTTTTTTCCAATAATCATGTATGGATATAAGAGTTGAACCATAAAGAAGGCTGAGTGCCAAAGAATTGATGTTTTCAAACTTTGGTGCTGGAGAAGACTCCTGAGAGTCTCTTGGCCTGCAAAGAGATCAAATCTGCTAATCCTAGAGGAGATCAACCCTGAGTATTCATTGGAAGGACTGATGCTGAAGCTGAAGCTTCAATACTTTGGTCACCCAAAGCAAAGAGACAACTCACTGGCAAGGACCCTGATGCTGGGAAAGATTGAGGACAGGAAGAGGAGGGGGCAGCAGAGGATGAGACGGTTGGATGGCATCACCTACTCAATGAACATGAATTTGAGCAAGCTCTAGGAGTTAGCGAAAGACAGGGAAGACTGGCGTGCTACAGTTCATGGGGTCACAAAGAGTCTGACACCAGTTAGCAAATGAACAACAATATTCCTGGTATTCAGAGAGACTGATGGCTGAGGCAACCAGACCCACAAGGAAAAGCAACAAACCAGCAGAGGACACTCACACCACAGCGAGGTTGCTGCCCGTCGGCTGCTTCCAACTGGAACGACGGCCCTGCCCTCCCCACGGCAGACGGCCTTGTCAAGTCAAATGAGAGCCACACCGACCATTCCTTCCTTCTGAAAGATCCGAGCCCCACAAACTCTGGGCAAGAACCCATCTCAGAGCCAACAACAGCGACGCATGGACAGCTGCTCTGTGCACAGCTGGACAGATAAGGAATGAATGAACACAGAAAAATCCACACAAAGGTTCAGTCACTAAAAGCAAAGCAACAATCTGTGTCATCAGAAATGTCCTTGTATGAAGAAGTTTCTGAGGCATCCAAAGGAAATGTTTAAATTTCCTAGTTTGCTTTTCTTAGTAAAAGTTCAGATCACAGTCACTCTTCAATCAGGAATATTGCTTCTAGCTGAAAACTATGATTGCTCTATTTAAAAGTGCAGATAATAATAATAATTTTAAAAAGTGCAGATGAAAGGAGAGAAATTCTCATCAGTGAATGAAATGACCAGCTTAATGATTTCTCTCTCAGCTGCTGATAAAAGGAACCACAAAAGCAATGGAAATAAAAAATTTAAATGAACTAAATGTCTGTGCGCTCCCAGGACTAAGTGGTGGAAGCGCATTGCACTTTGGAGCTCTGAGTTCAGGTAAGCTCTCATCCTCACTGGCCCATTTTTACAATTAAGTTATGAACAACTTGCTTGTCAAGGTGTTCTGAGGATCAGAGGAGGGCATGCAGACCTCATGCATTTCAAAAGTAAGTGCATAATAAGTCAAGTCCTCGATCTCAAAAAAAGTCAACAGTTTCTATGAAAACACGATGAGGTGCACATCGGCACATAACATACAAAATTTCTGAAGTTTAAGACGGAAAGGTTAACCACACGAAGCAGTTCAACTAGGAGAGAGTGGGGATTCGGGGGGCTGGGGTTGGCAGTCTTCTCTGTGCAGGAAGAGCACATCTTCTCTGTCCCTTTCCCCCCAGCTCCCTCTCTGAGGAAAACGAGGCCCCGGGGCCAACCCCCACCACGCACTGCGGCAGGCCACCTTCTGGGGCTGTGACGTTGCTGCCTGACCCATGGCAGAGCTCCAAGAACACTTACCATGGTCTGCACAAATTCTTAGAAATTCATGTTTCACAACTTGCATTCAGAATTATTCAGTGTGAGCATAACAGAGAGCGGAGAGTGTGTATCACACCAGGAAGTCAGTGGATGGATTTGCCACTGACGATCAATAGACCAACATAAGATACAGGCCAAAGCCTTTCATGGGAACATGCAAAGCATAAACACTAAAGAAACAAAGAAATGAGGCATCTAATCTAAGACTTTAGAAAAAAGAGCAGTAAAAACCAGAGAGAAAAGAAAAATCGATACCGTTAAAAGGAGAGATGAAAGAAACCCCTTTAAAATAGTAGAACCCATTAATTTTGTCCGTGGGTTTTTCATTACAGCAATGAAATGAAAATAAAGAAAGATAAATGAATTAGAGAAACGTCTTTCAAGCAAGCAGAGAAAAAGGAAACAAAAAGGAAAACACTGGGAATGTAAACAAAGACATCCAGAGAGTAAATTTCACAAAGATGGATAATCATAAGAAAATACTATAAATATAGGCTAATTCTTTAAATATTCATAATATTAGTAAATCCAAACTGGTAACTTTAAAATATGCTTGAATGTCAGCAGAATGAGATCAGGGATTTTGGTCTGTGTCATTCAGAGATATCTGCTAAGCCTCTAGAAAAGTGCCTGACACGTAGCAAGTATTCAATAAATATTTTTGAACAAATTAATGAATGAGTGAGGGGGGAAGGGCAAAAAAAGAGACGAAATCTGGATGGAATTAAAAATTGTTTAGCAAAGCAAATGTTTCTGAGTGACTTCCAAAGGTTAAAGGAAATACTAGAAAATGTAAATACACCACCAATACTTTGGCCACCTGATGCAAAGAGCTGACTCCTTGGAAAAGACCCTGAAGCTGGAAAGATTGAAGCCAGGAAGAGAAGGGAATGACAGAGGATGAGATGGTGGGATGGCATCACTGACTCAATGGACATGAGTTTGAGCAAGCTCCAGAAGATGCTGAAGGACAGGGAAGCCTGGTGTGCTGCAGTCTTCGGGGTGGCAAAGAGTCGGACTCAACTGAGCAACTAAACAGCAATATAAATACCCCAGGAATCATAAAAGAAATGTCACCAAAGGCTTGTTAGACTAAGATGACTTCCATCACACATTATTCAACAGTAAAATGCAGAATTAGATAGAGCCACGTAGATTCACATGGGAAGATTTCTGCGATGTTAAAAGAAAAAGGCAAGTTTTACAACATATATCAAGACTTATTAAATTTGTGTAAAAATAAAGCAGAGAGGAACATTTTATATTCCAATAAGAGCTTCTCCATGCTTTGAAATACACAGAGGAAAATATGAAAGAACCCGTACTCAGTTCACGTGCTTGCTTCTGCTGAGGCAACATGGATAAACTAAGGGAGACTTTTGCTTTATCCACTTTTAAAGCTCGCTTGGCAAAAGTATATTTATATGTGGCTTGCACTTAGGTATTAATTTAAACATGAAATGTTTAAAACTGCCCAAGAATGAATGTCATAAAATACCCTAGGTCCAGGCATTTTTATGAGCAGGTTATTTCAAAACTCAAAGAGAGAGATCATTCTTATGCTATTTAAATTATTTCAGCATAAAGATATTTGGAAAACTTCCCAGTTCACTGCACATAACCCTGACACCAGAAAAATTTTAAAGGCACAAATAAAAAGCTATTTAATAATCTTAGCTGTGAATAACTATTTGAAAATTCCAAATGAGCATCAGTCAACATAATCAATCAATGTATCTAAACTAAGAGAAAATGACCAAAATGTTTAATTCTTAAAAAAAGTCATATGGCAAATCCAACATTCATTACTGATTTTTGTTTGTAAAACCATGATAGAAGACTATTTCTAAGATATATTTCAAAATAAGATAAGAAAGGTTTACCTCAAACTATTAGCTCTGTTAAAGCAAAATTCTCATGATTGTTCCTATTTCTGAAATCAAAGCAAATTTTTAAAATATGACACAGTTTAAAATAAATAATTTATACTGCAATTTTTATAGGTGATATGACTTTTATCTTAGAGAATCAAATAAAAATGCATCAGAACAATTTGCTTTAATGTTTGTAATTTTAGTGGACTCCAAACCTAGTAACTTTATTATAGTCCAATAACGACCAAGTATTAGATAAAAATACAAAAAAATACAAAAATACAAAACTTAAAAAGGGGAGCCTCACGAAAATGGAGCTGGGAGGATAGAAGTGAAGTGAAGTGAAGTGAAGTCGTTCAGTCATGTCCGACTCTTTGTGACCCCATGGACTGTAGCCTACCGGGCTTCTCTATCCATGGGATTTTCCAGGCAAGAGTACTGGAGTGGGTTGCCATTTCCTTCTCCAGGGATTGAACCCGGGTCTCCCGTGTTGTAGGCAGACGCTTTACCATCTAAGCCACATGTGCTGGATTTTAAGAAGCTTTGTTTATGTAGTAAATTTAAGATGGGTTCCCAAGAAGCAGGGATAAACCGGTTTTTGTGAATTAGAAATTAACAACTCTACAATTTCATACTGAGTGTCACATACTTGAACTAGGGCACATATTGTTTTAAAATTTATTGTTTCAGTTCATTACCAAAAAAACCCTAACTCTAGCTATATTATAAGGTGCTTTTAAAATCCAAACAACTTTGTTATTGTATATATTTTATATGAATACAGTATCAAGCATGTGGGCTTGGGACTAGTTTTCAGATTTGCAACAGATACGAAAGAAATCCTGTATGATGCGCAGTTCAAGTAAACATACGAAGAACTAGTTCAGCTTCTATGAGCTATCAAGAGCATAAAGACGAAAGCCCTATCACAGATCATCAAGTTCGGAATGGCCTCTTTCAACATAATAAAGACATACATGAAAAACAAAGACAAAATATACCTTTCCATTCTAAAAGAGGAACTCTCACACACTGAGCATCAATACTGACCCACCACTGAGAGACGTCCCTTGCAGCTCCAGCAAGAGCTGATGCTACTTTAGTACCACCAGCAGGGGAAAGAAAGATTTTGCCCCTCTCCTGGCAGTAGCTCAGCCAATAAGAGTCCTCACAACTCAGCCAATGAAAAACCGCTATACTTGTAGCTCCCAGTTTCCACCAATGAACTTTCTGCTTCTCCTCTAAGCAAGTTCCCTCTCCCTGGCTTCACCAGGCTTGCCTTGTGACTTGCCATAGTTGCGTCCCAAACAGTGATTCTTTGCCATCCCCAAATAAACCCATTTTGCTGGTTAAAAAAAAAAAAACCAAAACTGACTTTTAAATTATGGATCCCATTTATGACAGCAACAAAACTACAGTTTTCTCAGGAACCGAAATGCCCTAAAATGTACAAGATCCACCTAAAAACCGCACACGTTACAAAAGCCATGAAGGTTACTGGAACAAAGGAAGCTGTGCCACGTCTCCAGAGGAGACAGTTCAAAAATTCCAGCGATGCCATACTTTCCCTTCCCGCCTGGTGCAGCGGTAAAGAATCGGCCTGTTAGTGCTGGAGAGGCAAAAGACATAGGGTAGACCCCAGGGTCTTGAAGGTCCCCTGGAGGAGGAAGTGGCAACTCACTCCAGTATTCTTGCCCAGAAAATTCCGTAGGCAACGGAGCCCAAGGGTGGAATTCCAACGGTGGAATACAGCCCATCGGGGTCACAAAGAGTCAGGCATGACTGATATTTTCCCAGTTAATTCTACAGACTTAATGCAATTTCAATAGAAATCACAAATAGACAGACCTGACAAAATATTTCTAAAATTGTTTTGAAAGGAATGTGTATAAGAATATTAGAGAAAAAATAAAAAGAATGTAAGAGAGGAACTTGTTCTGTAAAGTACTTTTTAAACGCACACACACATGCTCTCAAAGTCAGAGCGCTGGAATTTTTAAAAGTTAAGAAATACAAGTGCTTATAACTACTTCAGATATTATACTGCAATGTCAAAGAAATGGGGAAAAGATGATTTAGTCAATAAATGATAGAGAGAAAAATGGGAAACCATATGGAAATATTGTTTAGATCCTTCTTTCCCAACATGTATCAAAATACATCTTTTGTGGACAAAAATTTTCATGTAAAGTAAGCCATCACTGTATTGGAAGAACATGCAGATGCCTTTAGTATATGAAGGAAAAGATATTCCAAGTATAATACCAAATGAAAGAAAAAATGCTATATTTAACTATAGAAAATATAGAATTCTATATCTACAAGCATCACAAACACAATTAGAAAGTAAACAAACCCTGGGAAAATATTGATGGCACATATGATAGTGGTTTAACAACCCTGACACATAAAAAGTTATAACAAACCCATTTTGAAAGAATACTGTGAGATAGAAAAACACACAAAGTCAATTCACGAAAGAGGGGTAGCTCACAAACACATAAAAACGTTCCATCTCAAGAACAGTCAAAGAGACGTGAACCACACAACAACCCAAATGTTAAGTTACACAGTAGATCGGTTTTACATTTTTTAAATCTAATAATAAAAACAATATCCATCAATTCCCCCTATAAAAATAAAAATCAATGCTTATCATGCACTGGATACAACTGAACACCCGTTTCTGAGTTACAATAAAGAAAAAACCAACTTTTGAAAAATTAAGCATATTCAGATACTTTCCACACATGCAGAATCAAAATTAATAATGAAAGACTAAGGACATTCTAGTAAAAATAAGGGAAAACCAGTAACCCGCTCTTACTGTAATTACTTGAATCCCTTCAGAAGTGTGGCCAAGGCACCCCATCGCAAAAACGAGGAGAAAGTGCATTTACTTTAAAGGGAGATGTTTTAAAATCACAGAGAGGGGAGACAGTGGCAGGAACCTGAAGTGGTCATGCAAACTCTCCCACAGGCATAATCATAAAGCCTAGAAAAAATGTCTGAAACAGCTACTTAGAGACATTTAGAGAGCAGGAAGCGATGGACAACAGCCAGAGCAAGCGTCCATGCTCTTAAAAAAATGCAAAAACAGGTGAAAGGAGTAAGAATTGGGAGTCTGCGGCTTTAGGGGACCCAGGGAGCTCTCCAGTGCCCATGTCTGTGGCTGCAGCCGTGACTGGCAACATGACCACCCAGGGCAGGCGATGGAGGTCGGGACTGGGAAAGAAGCTATAAACTTCGGGGGAAACTCCACGAGTGAGAGTGAGATTAAAAATGTAAACATAAGCCGGCCCCAGTTGCCGCTGACAGCAAGCTGTGTTCAGGTGGGCGCCCCGCAGTAGACGCAGTGGGAAAACCACAGGGCCCAGCCCGGAGAGGGGTGGCTTCTTGACCACGAGCCGCACAGTGAGGTCTGC
Source organism: Ovis aries (assembly GCF_016772045.2). NCBI lineage: Eukaryota > Metazoa > Chordata > Mammalia > Artiodactyla > Bovidae > Ovis > Ovis aries. The sequence goes on along the minus strand of NC_056075.1, from coordinate 49,271,466 downwards.
GGGCCTGCGGCTTTGTCAACCAAGCAGATTCCCCAAACATCAGCTCAGGGGTCAAGGAGCCGATACCTCCTGGGCTTGACGTGTCAGCAAACAGAGCCGCAGACTAGCAGAGCTGTTGGAATCTGGGGGGGCCCTTAGGAGCAGGGAATCCTCAGAGGGCAGAGCGGCCGAGCTCCCCAACTGGAGTCTAATCTCAGCCTGAACCCCTGATGGACTGCCGAGTTATTCAGGCACAGGTCGGCTGTCCAGATCCACAAAGAGCTGTGAAAAACTGGCTTTAAAACAGCACAGTGACAAACACATATTTCCAAGTTCGGTTTACAGAAGCAGGCTACCTCGCAGAGGCTGGCATACACGCAAACAAAGCAGAGGTTTCGGCAGCAGCACGAAACAGAGAGGCAAAGCTTGTAATCTGAGGCCAAGCAAGTGAGCTGCATGTTAGAGCAAGAGAAATAAATGCTCAAAGCGCAGGGGACTCTGGAATCACTGTATCCTACTGCACCAGCTACAAGGTCTAGTGTTTAAACCCACGTTACTAGACATGCAAATAAAAGGAAAACTGTTCCACACACAAGAATAAAAGGCAGTCGGTAGAAACTGGCTACAAATGACCTAGGTATCAGATTTAGCAAGCTGAGACTTCATAGCAGCTTTTATCAATGGAATTAAAGGATAAAAGGAAAAATGGTCTTGATAACTGACGAGATATGAAATCTCAACTGAGGAATTGAACTGTAAAAATGGAAATTCTAAAGCTGAAACATACACTTACTGAAATTTTAAAAATTCCCTAAAGGGATTCAATAACAGATTGGTGATAAAACAAAATGGGGGAAAAAAAATTAAAAAAAACAGGTCGTATACAGAAACAGACAGTAACAAGTCTAAAAATAGTGAGAAAAAGCAGAGAGCCTCAGCGACAATATCAAGTTATCCATAATACACACTCTTGCAGTCCCATGTGGTAAAGACAGATAAAATTGGACAGGAAAAAAAAATCAGATTTCTAAGTATACAAAAGCACCCCAAAATTGGTGGGAAACGGAACAGCAATGAACTCAGCAAGCTGAACAAAAGGAAACCATTGCTAGGTACACACTAGTGTGTTTCCTCTCATCTATATCAAGCTAAACAGAGAAGATATTAAAAGAAGCCGGGAAAAAAGTGACATTCCATCTGGGGGAAATGCTATACCAATAATGAAAACATAAATACAACGCTGTGTCAGCGCTTTCCCTGTGGCGCTAGGTGAAGAACCTGCCTGCCATGGAGGAGATGTAAGAGACCAGGGTTCAGTCCCTGGGTCAGGAAGTTCCCCTGGAGAAGGGCATGGCACCCCACTCCAGCACTCTTGCCTGGAGAATCCCATGCACAGAGGAGCCTGGTGGGCTACAGTCCATGGGGTCACAAAGTCGGACACAACTGAGCGACTTCACTTTCACTTTTCACTTCCATGCATTAGAGATGGAAATGGCAACCCACTCCAGTGTTCTTGCCTGGAGAATTCCAGGGACGGGGGAGCCTAGTGGGCTGCCGTCCATGGGGTCGCACAGAGTCGGACACGACTGAAGCAACTCAGCAGTAGCAGCAGCAGCAGGGGTGAATGAAACAAATTATGTATAAGACCCATACACTGAAGATTACAAACACCCCTTAAAGCAGCGGAAAGCTGAAATGACGGAGAGAGAGCATGTGTGAACCAGCAGGAAGACTCCCTATAGGAAAGGCGCTGAATAGAGAGCTCCTCAGTGAGTTCTCTGCTCAACACAACACCCATCAAACTTCCAGCAAGTTTTTATCGTAGAAACTTGCAAGATGATTCAAAAAAAGTGTATATGAAAATGCAAAGGACAAAATTAACTTCTATAAAGAGGAAAAGCAATTGGACAATGTACTGTTTGTCCAAATCCTCTGTGAAGCAAATGCAAGAATCTTGGAGGTAAAACCTTGTGTTCCCACAGAAGGGAAGGAAACAGGAGCTGGAGGAACTGGGGACGGAGGTCAGACTGTGACCCACCAGCAACTCCAGCAAAGGGGAGAGGGAGGGGGGCTGGTGGGAACACCCCAGGTGGCCACGAGGACCAAGGAGGCTCTGCAAGGCACAGCGGTCCTCAAGCCAGAGCAGCTGTCGGACAAGCCCCAGGCCTTTCCAGAGAGGGTCTGCCCGTGCCCTGCGACACACAGCACTGGTGAATTTCAGAGCCCAGGGCTGGGCCCTCGATCACGGGGCCCTTCTCTACAGCTGCCGCACATACGCTCTCCGATATCAAGACTTACTGTGAAGCTACAGGCAGGGACACGCAGTCCTGGCAGAAGGGTAGGTGCGCAGATCAATGGAAGAGAGAAGGAAGCCTGGAGGTGGCCCCGGGTACATATCTTCAACGGATTTCTGACAGAGGTGCCAAGACAATTCAATCGGGAAAGGAGCATATTTTCAACAAGCGATGCTAGAACAATTGGATGTCAATATGAGGAAAGAAAAAAAAAAAAAACAGTTACATCTTACATCAGAATTAGCTTGAAGGGTCTCATGGAAGTAAAAAGCTTACATTGTAAAACTTGCAGACGGGGACATAGGCGAACGTCTTTGTCGTCGTGTGGTGCTCAAAGGTGTCTTAGAAAGGACATATCTATCGTGATCATAACGAAACCTATGAAGGAGGTGACTTTATTTTCCCTCATTTAAAAGTGAAGGGTCAGAGACGCAGAAGGCTGAAGCTGGCATCCCATAAGTGGCAAACATGAGCAGATGCCACCACCGGCTGCCCCGTCAAGTCCATCAACACTAACTTCCAGCAAAATCTCAACATTTCTTTTTTTTTTTTTCCGCCCTAAAGTTATTCTAATGATTGGAAGAAAAACACAGTAACAAAAAAGAAAATTATATAAGAAAAAATGCTGTACGTAATTCTAAAGTACACTATAAAAAAGACAATATAAAATTGTCATATCGCACCCCCGCCCCCGGCCGACCGTAATCCAACACAGTGATGCCAAGCGGCCCTCCACACAATCAGGGTCGTGTAAGGAGAAGGCAGCGTGAGCCGTGGGCAGAGGGGCACCCCATACAAGATGCAGGCAGAGGACACCAAGTACTCAAGCCACACAGAGAACGTTCCATATGGACCAGGAACCCAGGATGGGAAAGGGAAGAGCTGGCCTTCATTCTGCTTTGCTGATAGCCTGAGGTCTTTGCACTCTGAACCAAAGAGGACAAGACGAGAGAACTCACTGGGTCTGAGTCCCAAGCAGGGCTGGTCTGGACGTGTCCTTGCACCACGTGAGGATAGGCGGCACCCCGTAAGCCCACAGGCCGAGAGAGGCTGAAGCGGACGTGCGGACCTGCTACCACAGGACCCTGCTGGCCGCGCTGCACTCAGCTGTAATCTGGGAACAAGAGGGTCCCAGGCAAAGCGAACTGCACTCGCTGTGGCCCCAATCAGCGTCCTTTGTGCGACCTACAGACATAGCAGGGACCTCTCCAATGGCGGGGACCGGGCAGCTTTGTCCTTGATTCCCACCAGCACAGGGGAGGGCATGAAGGATAGAAGCGGAGGAAAAAAACAGAGAAAAAGCACTGAGGTACAGAAACATATTCGTTTGTCCACACATGAAGTTAGCAACGTTTCATTTTGAGAAGACTTGGGGAAACCAGTGAGAACAGAAACCCAAAGCCTTCAGAAGCACTTCTGTTTGGGCCGGTCAGTCTGCTCCGGGCTTCAGTCCAGCTCATCACTGTATCACTGAGGACGCAGCAGGGCAGCCGCAGAGGTGGCCGTCAGCCCAGCCTGCTGTGGGCCAGGCTCGCTGCTCACGTGCCTCAGCCCCCGGAAGGGCCTCCGCCACCTTACACAGCACCCCACAGATGAGGACCGTGGCGCACAGAGAGGCTTAGCAGCCTCACCAGCTCACACAGCTGGCAAGTGGGGAGCTGGGGCTTAAGCTCAAACCGGACCCTAGAGCAGTCACTGTGTCAGTGTCTCCTCCAAAGGGCCCCCGAATGCAGGCAAGTGCATGCAGAAAATGCTCACGTACAGCACATATTCTCAGAAAAGCCAGGAAACACAGTGTGCAACGCTAGGGGAAGGGTCAAGTGAAATATAACACGTCCTAGAAGGTGACACAGTGGAAGAATCCGCCTGACCGTGCAGGAGGCGCAAGAGACTGTGGTTCAATCCCTGGGTCGGGAAGATCCCCTGGGTCAGAAGTGGCAACTCAGCCCAGTATTCTTGCCTGGAAAATCCCACAGACAGATGAGCCCAGGGAGCTGCAGTCTGCGGAGCTGCAGAGTAGTACACGACTGAGCAGCTGACACTCAGAGGAGACGGGCCGACCCAGCCCTGAGCAGGTCTCACAGGTGTGAGAGTCACACAGTGATGCTCTTGCTACGTTGCGAAACAATCAGGATAAAACCTTCTAGAAATGCACTCCAAGAAAGAAGGGAGAGCACTGACACGGTCACGGTCTTTCTCTCTGACTGGCGCCATTATTGTTAATTTTTACGATTGTCCTTTTATTTTCATTTTTGACATTTACTCAACAATAAGCGTTTATTACACTTTTACAGAAAAGTCCACAGTTCTGCTGCAGTTACAGATCTGTTATATTTTGCTGTGTTCATCTTTGCTTCAAGTATGTGATGGTTTCAGAGCCCCGGCAGGGTTTCCCACACAGCAGGCCCATCCACAAGGGCATAAACAGCCCGGAGACCCCGGGGACCTTGGCTGTTTACCACCTTGACTGAGAGAGGAGAGGACCCAGCTCTCATCTCTCAGAGGTGTCTCATCCTCCCAAAACTCTGCCCGCAGGCTGCTGTTTCATACCTGGGGTGAGGAGTCCATGAAGGGCTCCAGGCTGCACTGCACTCAAGCGTGCAAGCACGGCAAGGGGAAAACTGGGTTTCCATCATCCTCACGAGCAAAGGAAATTAGAGAACATCACAACACTGCTAAACAGTAAGCTTTTTGTAAAACAATAAAACGGCATCCACGTTGAAGTGAGCTGAATCCAGAGATGATGTGACTCTGAAGCCACAGGTAGGTCCTCAAATCTCCGAGCCTTCTCCTAGGAATTCTTCCGTGGTGAGTAAATGGGAACGTTCAAAAAAGTTGCCTCTTTATTTAGGTATCCCAAGGTTTTCACTGCCTTCAAAAAGTATAGACCAAAGGAAAAATCACAAAGGGCGGCCCTGGGCCACCAAGGTGACAAGCAATTACACCCGGCAAACCCGCGTGAAGTTCCCCGGCGTGCAGCTCAGCTTGGCGGACACACAGGGCCCGGGTAGATACCGGTCCCCTGTGCCCGCCACCAGGGCTGAGCGTCAGAGGGAAAGGACCCTGGGAGGGGACGAGGCATTGCCCGCAGCTCAGCTCAAGTCGCTGACAGCCGCCCTAGACCCAGGCCAAGCAGCGCAAAGGAGACGGACAAATGAAGGAAGGGCGTGTGGAGGGGCTCACGGCTGGCAGGCATGGTACCAGCCGTGGGGTGGGGTGGCCGGCCTGCAGCAGCCACCACGCACATCCTCCTGGGGGATGGGCTGAGCCTCGCTTAACTGGGACCCCAGCGTTGAGCAAACGGAAGGATGGACGGACAGACGTCCAGATGAGTGAACGAAGAGCCCACAGCGAACGACCAAGCAGGAGAGCAGGTTCTGTTCTCGGAGCCTCCGGGAAAGCCCTCCAGTGGCCAGGAAGAGCTTCCTGTGCGAGGCCCCCACTCACCACCACCCCGACTTCAGAGCACGGCCTGGAAAAGAGGAGCCTGGTGCTGGGCCCCCACCCTCAAAGAGCCACTCAAGGAGCAGCCAGGGCAGAGAGCTGCCCCAGCCCCTGCAGAGCATCACAAGCGGTGGGCGCCCCTCATCCCTGCCAGGCCTCACTTTCACCCCTGATGCTGAAGCCCCGGCAAAGCCATACCCCTGGAATGCCAGCCCAGAGGCAGCTGTCTCCAGTGGATGCTTCTCTGCGGAGACGTGGGGACAAGGCACTGGCCTAATACACCTGCAGTGAGAGGCGACTCAGGCCTGTCCATGGGGCAAACACAGAGGAAATACCCTTCCATACCCAACTTGGGGGCAGAGCCATAGGTAATAAACTGCCCTCTTCTTCCTGTGCTGGTTGACAGCCTCAGGGCAAGTCAGATGGAACCACTTCTAAGTCAGACAGGACCATGCGCCCTATTGGAAATCATCGGTTCTAGCTGAGCCACGTGCCAGCTCATATGTGTGGGCCCAGAGGACAGTAGCCGCAGAAGAAAGACTGTGGCTCCCTTTCCAGGGTCACGAGTTTAAGAGAGAGGTGCAGGAAGTGTGATCAAACAAGGCAGCGGGAGCCGAGGGGTCTCTAGTAACGTCCACCAGGATGGCCACCTCCTGCTCACGCCCTGCCGTCAGAGCCTGGGAGGGCTGGGGGGCCAGAGACGGCAGGCCCGGCTCCAGGTGCGTCCCCAGGGGGCTCCCCTAGTCCTCACTGGGGAGGGGCTGCACGCAGAGCTCAGAGCCCGCTGCCCGTCTGCTCTGCCCATGGCATGTAACGGATCGGAAAACAAGCCAGCTCTGCAGGGGGTGGGCTCAGGGTCCCATCTCATCCACATGTCCCCCAGTCCCATGTGAGAGTCTGCTCTGCGTCCCTGCAGTCTCCACGACCCCCTCCTTGCCTGGCGTACCTACGACTCACTACCTTCCTAAAACACCCGATTTCCTTTTGAGGAAGGCCCTCCTCCTCTGCGTAACAATCCATCCCCAGAAGTCGGGGTGGGGGCAGGAGGGTGGGTGCCATGACCCCCCACCCCCGCCACCAGCACAGCCCACAGCTGCTCCTCCAGCCAGCCGCAGCCCCCGCGGCTGACCCGCCGCGCCAGGCCGGCTCCCAGTCTTCCTGAGCACATCTCGGCCCCACCCCCATGGGGAGAATCCCCCAAATTCTTTCCAGCATCATTGCTTCTCAGCTTGGCCTAAGTGTGTGTGAAAATGTGGGAGTCGTGGAAGTCGATTTCATTTTAGAAGGAGGCCAGCCTCCTCACCCTCTGTCTCCAGGGACGATCTCGCTTAACCGGTACAGGAAGAAGAGCCTGCTGCCTGAGGAGGGGCTGGTGGCGCCCCTTTGCGGTCCTGCTCTGAGTGAAAAGCCCCCACAGCTGCTCCGGGGCCTCTCTAGTTAAAACAGGCTTGCTCACAACAGCCCGAGGCCGTTTCTTTTTGTTCTGTCAACAGTGGATGTGAAAACAGTGAGTCACCCTCCTCTGGGATCGTATTTCCATGAGAATTTAGGTCCACAACTGTGGGCTATGTATTCTGGGAGATAAATAAGCCCTCCATTCTCCTTGGTCCAGTGAAACATGTTCACGGGGATTTTGTATCTTATTTTAAAGGGTTGGTTGGGAGCTTCGGCTTCCCTGAAGGTGGTTCACACTTTGGACGTGACTGTTTTCTGGTCTCCACCCCAACACACACACACACACACACACACACACACACACACACACACACTCATCCTATCCAGAAATCCTTATATGAATAATCATGTTCTGCATGATTCAAAGGCATTTGAGGGAGTTACTCTTGCTAGGACTTTTCCTGGCACATTTCCAGCAGTTACGCTTTTCTCTCATCCATCATTCCATCCTCCAAACCATCTATTCATTACATTTAATGTATCTGTTGTTATTTCTCAATATGCCCCTACATTTGGGTGCTGTGCTAAATCACGCAATGAACTGAACAAGATAGACTTGGGTCCCCGATTTCACAGAGTTTGCAGCCAGCAAAGGAGGCAGATAGTAAGTCAGTCACTACACGTGTGGCCGTTTAATTACAGTTTCTAAAAATGCTAAAAAGAAGGATGTTTCACCTTACAGTATCCAGTGAACAAACTCATTACAGGAGACATGCCTTGTCAATTAGTTCTAATGATGCTGTATTTGGCCTACACAATCGGATTTATACTCCACTGTTTTAAACTGGCGATTTATACCCTAGCTTTTCCTAGAAGAACTGTAGATCTTACTGGCTTAAAAACACCTCCTGAAAGTCAGAGAGCTCGACAACAGTCTGGGAAATGAAGTTTTCCGTACATTTTTAAATGATGACAAACGTGAAAGGCAAGTTGAAATTCAGTGTCCATAGGTTAACAGTCACACGGATGCTAACCCAAGACCACGGAGGGCGGCAAGCCTTAGACCTGTGCCAGCCTCTCCTGTAGCCCCGCTGCCTCCGGGGTCTCCACCGGCAGGGGCCTCCCGAATTATTCCACACTTGGGCCACGAGATGAGACTCTGATTTCACTGTTTCCTGCCTCTTTCCATCCAATCCCCCCTCATATTCCTTTTAGGTTCTCACTTCCAAATATCATTTAACGTTACTCCATGATGCAAACTTCCCCCAGCTCCTATTTCCCGAGGGGCCGAGGGCAAGCTTGTTCGTGGCTCTGGGAGATCTTCAGAAAGTTTACCAAAGGAAACTGGCTGGGGGGAGGGTTGAGGAGACTCCGCTGCCTAGCTCTCGGAATCCTTCCCATGTTGAATCTTTAGTTACGGTTGTTAAAAATAAACGAAGGTGTACGAGAAAGAAGAGGAGAAACATGTAGGTGCTTCTCAAAGATCTTCCAAAGGTGTTTTAAGCGGCCCAGACAGACGCAGGGTGGTACCGGGGCCCTGGAACACACAGAGTCTAAACAGGAGCCCTCTGTCTCGGGGCGGCCCACCCGCCTGGCCGTCCAGCCCTACCAGGGAGCCCGCAGGCTGGGCCCTGCCGAATGTCTCCACTCAGCCGGATTTCTCAGCCTCCAGTGGCATCTGGAGAGGAGCCGCTGAGCAGCCCATGTCTGGGTCCTCCTGAGATGACCACAAAGACAAAGGCGGTGATGCGTCCACCCCAGGGAGGCAGGAAAAGTCGGGCTGGGGAAACTTGAGGCACTCTTTCCTAGCAAGAAGAACTCCCTGGGGCTTCCCTGGCGGCTCAGCGGTTAGAGTCTGCCTGCCCACGCAGGAGACACACATTTGATCCCTGGTCCGGGAGGATTCCATGTGACGCAGAGCAGGTAAGCCTGTGCCCCGCAAATACCAAGCCTGCACTCTAGAGCCCGGGAACCACAGCTCCCGAGCCCACCTGTTGCCACTGCCGATGCCCGGGCACCCAGAGGCCACGTTCCAGGAAGAGAAGCCACCACGAAGAGGAGCCCACATGTGGGAACTAGGCAGCAGCCGCCGCTCACCACAACTAGGAAAAAGCCATGGCCCGAAAAGACCCAGCACTGCCAAAAATAAATAAATGAGTTTTAAAAATTAAAACTCCCCTGACTTTTCTCAGCAGCACGAGCAGGGTCCAGCCCTGACCACCCGTGAAAAGGCTGGCTGGTTATTGCCCATGATTTGGAAATCCAGACCCTCCATCAGAACACAGGCTGGACAGCAGACCTCGGGCAGGCACAGGCTGTTCACCCAGAGGGCCACGGATAGTTCTCTGCCACCGTGGGGTGAGCCGTTTGGGGGTAAATATTTGGAAATCTTTAAAAATGCATGAAGGTTATGAAAAACAATCTGACAAAAATATCCAAGACCTGCCATTCAGAATTTTCGAATATTCACTTGTTACCTTCTTTGTGTTTTGTTTTAGTTTTGTGGAATAAAACAAAATCAGCCTCACAATGACATATTCCTTCCAATTTTCGGCATGGAGATCACCATAAGGCTGACCTCCAATGATCAAGGAAGGCTGATCCCAGGAGCCGTCTCAAAGAAACCATCAGCAGAGTGAGCCAAGGAAGTGCGACATCTAATCCTGCTGTTGTTGATGGACACACAATCATGTCTGACTATCTGTGACCCCATGGACTGCAGCCCTCCAGGCTCCTCTGTCCATGGGATTCTCCAGGCAAGAATGCTGGAGTGGGTTGCCAGTCCCTTCTCCAGGGGATCTTCCTGACCCAGGGATTGAACCCACGTCCCCTGCTTGGCAGACGGGTCTTTAATGGAAACTGTTCCCCAAATCAGGGAGGAGAAAGAGAAAAGTGAGCATGAACAATGAGTAAAGGGAGGAACACAAACGGAAAATAAATGCTCGGAAACATGCCACTGCCGTGTACATGAATTTCTGTGAAATTCAGCGAGGAAACACTCCCGGCCCACCTGTCAAGGACTCAAAACATCTAATATCCTTTGTTGGTTAAGTTGACTGGTTGGATCTCCTTGCAGTCCAAGGGACTCTCAAGTGTGTTCAACACCACAGTTCGGAAGCACCAGTTCTTTGATGCTCAGCCTTTGTTATGGTTCACGACCACTGGAAAGACCACGGCTTTGACTATACAGACCTTTGTCGGCAAAGCGATGTCTCAGCTTTATAACGCGCTGTCTCGGCTTGTCACAGCTTTCCTGCCAAGAAGCAGTTGTCTTCTGGTTTCGTGGCTGCTTTCACCATCTGCAGTGATCTTAGAGCCCAAGGAGAGGAAGCCTGTTGCTGCTTCCAATTTTTCCCTTCCATTTGCCATGAAGTGATGGGACCAGATGCCGTCTCAGTTTTCTTTTAATACTGAGTTTAAGCCGGCTTTGTAGGAAAGTAAAAATAGGGGCAGCTGACGTTCCGGAACTCACTGGACACACCTGGGGTTGGGGGACCAGGAAAAGCACCGATAAGCTGCGACCCTGAGAGCACCACCATGGTGACGCAGGTGACCATCGGGGAGAAGGGGAAGGGAGGCCCTTGGAGCCTCTGTCCACGGGGCCCAGCGGGGCCTAGGATGACCCCAGAGCTCCCTCAGGCAGAGGTGAGTGCTTTTGTTTATATATTTTTAAGCCACACTGTGCTTTAGATCCACTTCTTCTTTAAAAAGAAATATTGTTTCTAAGATCCAAAGTATTGACAAGAGCTTGGTGTGTCTCTTCATTCTAAAAGGAACACCTCCAGAAACATCTTTGTATTAGGGGTATTGATTTTTCTGGGTTTCTCATATCCCTGCTGAAAGACTTTCCTCCAGGAGCTGATATTTCTGCCCTGATGTCCTGACACACGATCACCAGGTGTCTAGCTGGGCGCCAGCTCTATCAGGAGCAATAAACAGCAGGCACATCCCCTGTTAATAGAAACCGCCTCCCAGCTCTGCTCCCAGACTGAGATTCCAAACAACTTTTGGTCAAACCTCTGCAGGGCAGCAGCTCCTGGCTCCTCGCATGTTGAAAACATATTTCCACAAGGTCTGTCGCCAGCCACGTCCTGCCCCCCGCCCCTTTTTAGCATCCATACTGCCCAGACTGTGGCTGCCCGTGTACTGCAGGCAGCCGAGTCATCATCCCGGGCAGCTGTTCCCTTCTTTCCTTCTTTTCTGAGGAAATCGTGCTCCCACAGCACCATGAATGTTATGACAGTGGAAAATAACCCAAGCTGAGGATTTCTTGCGTGACCCCCCGTGCTGTTGACACACCTATTTAGATCTCAAAATTGAGACTGCATGCCTACGAAGTCCTCAAGAGTAGAGCAGAGGACACTCAGCACTGTATTCCGTGATGAAAGAGCATTAAATCACGCGTATATTATGTCACACGGAAGTAAGTGCCTTTGTTAATGGGAGTCACCCAAATTTATTAATCTCTCATTGTGTGCGAGGCATTGTTCTGAGGGCGTAATAGCGGCTGGAATACAAAGAACAACGCTCAGCCTTGTCTCCTTCGGCAATCACAAGCCAGCAGGAGAGGCACGTGAGCGATTTAACTTCATTAAACTCAAATTCAAGGCAGAACATCTTAAGGATTAAGTGGGACATTATGGAAGCCAAAGAAATGCAGCAATTAACTGTGAATAAAAAGAAAGATCTGGGCAGAGAGATAGCAAAGTGACATTTCTCTCCTAAACTCCATAGAAAGCACCACGCTGTTTCTCCCAGAGACAGACCCAGGTCCGCGGACTTGGGGGTCAGCCTGCCCGTCCCCTCCTGCCCCACGTAGGGCTAGTCGCTGGAGCCTCCTCCCACACGGTTCCTCGCCACTTATCACACGAAGCCACTGCCAGTTTCTGCCACCTCCTATATGGACGGGCTCCTTCTCCAGTCTTGATCCCCTGACCGTACCAAAGCTGGAGTGAATTTAGAGAATACACGTGAACCTGGATGGAAATAAAATCTGCAGAAAGGAGGGAGGAGCCCTGGGAATGGTGCTAACTTGGTAAATAATTAAGACTTTTCCCTATTATTTAAATCTCTTTAAAAGACAGTCATTTGAACAAAATGATGGTGATGCATTGGAGGCTTATAACATACATCTAAGTGAAATAAATGACCCTGGAAGCTTAAAGGCCATCAGGAGGGAAATGGCAGCTTGCCATCGTCAAGCTCTTCCGTCATGTGAAATGGCACAGCATCACGTCCAGATAGACTGCGGTGAGCTCAAGATGTGTGCTATAGACCCTGAAGTCATTGCCATTTTTTTTTAAAGCATTATAGTCAACAATTTCCAACAAAGGCAATAAAGTGAAATCCTAAAATGCATATCATTAAGTGAAAAGAAAGCAGAAAAAGAAAGAAAGGGGACAAGGAAAAGACGGGAAAACTAGAAAACAAACAGCAAGCTTATGGACTTGACCATAACCAAGTCAACAGTCACAGTAAACGTAATTTGACCAAAGATTCCAATTAAAATGAAGGGACTGTCAGACTGGATGAAAAACCAAGACCCAACCCTCTGCTTCTTATAAGAAATGAACTTTAAATAGAAGCGTAAAAGTGAGTGAAAGCAAAAACACAAGGGTAAGGCAAGCGCAGAGGAAAAGAGAGTGAGCAGGGCACTCAGGCAGAGAAAGATTTATTATGGGGAGAAAGAGACTGGCTTTAGAGAGAAACCAGTGCTCACCCTTTGCAGCCACCCCTTCTTATACCCTTGTGCCCCGAAGGGAGGGGGCCTTGGTTCATCTTTAGCCTGCAGCTGGGGTCTTGTGCTCCTGTAGTCAGAGGGGTCTCACGGTCGGGTGATCACGTGATCTTGAGAAACTGGCATCAGTTTCTCAAAAAATAGGATCCTGCCTTAAGGAAAAAAACAGGATGCCACCAGGACAATGTGGCCACGGTGACTTCATCCCTTGGTTGCAGGTCACCACAACGGGCCATTTTAAAGCCATCTGCTATGAGCCCCTTGTGGGCCCTAACAACGGGGAGGATATACGCAGCTGACCCTCGTGGAGGGTGTAGGACTGACGATCCTGGATCAGACAGAAGGGTTTCAGAGTCAAGATCAGCAGCAGAAGTTTAGAAAAGACATTTCCGTAAGGACACACAGCTCAACAATTCTAAACAATTAAGCAGCTCAAACAATTCTAAACCCCTATGAACTTGATTACAGAGTTTCATAATCCATTAAGCAAAACAGATGTAACTGCAAAGGGAAAAACAAGGCACTTTTCCTTCAGGACCTTGGAGAAGTAGAAAGAAAAGCGGCAAGGATACGGCCCTCCATGACTGACGCTCACAGAAAATCCCACCCACAGCCGCAGGGTGTGCATTCTTCTCAAGGGCACACCTAAAATTAACCAAGACGGGTAAGATCCGGAAATAAATTAAGTAGAAACAAATTTCAAAGGATTCAAGGCACGAGCACACATGCTCTGACCAAAATGGAATTGAATTACCAATTAATAACATAAAGACGTATGAAATACACCCAGATATTAGAAATCAAAACGACGTACTTCTGAATAACCCACGGGTCAAAGAAGAAACCAAAAGAGAAATTAGGAAGTATTTCAAGCTGAATGAAAATTAAAAGATGTCATAGCGGAATGTGTGTGATACAGCTAATTAACAATGCCTACATCAATGCCAACATTAGAGAAGAAGAAAGATCTCAAATCAAAAACCTCAGCTTCCTGTTTAAAAGAAACTAGAAAAAGGATAGCAAATTAAATGTAAAATAGACAGGGTAAAGGAAATAGTCAACAGTTGGCTGTTTTGTTTTGTTTTTTTCTGAGCCTTGGAAATATTTTATTACTGGTCCAAAAGTCCAAGGACACTCTAAAACAGGAGGGGAAACATTATTTTCGAGAGCAAAACTCTCTGGATATTTATTTTATTTTTATTTATTTATTTTTTTATTCTATTTAATTAATTTATTTATTTTTTTAATTTTAATTTTTACTTTATTTTACTTTACAATACTGTATTGGTTTTGCCATACATTGACATGAATCCACCACAGGTGTACATGCGTTCCCAAACATGAACCCCCCTCCCACCTCTCTCCCCATAACATCTCTCTGGGTCATCACCGTGCACCAGCCCCAAGCATGCTGTATCCTGCGTCGGACATAGACTGGCGATTCGATTCTTACATGATAGTATTTAGATTCTGTTCCTGCCCAGGGTCATATGTTATGACTCAGGGGATATGAACATGAGCGAGCTCCTGAAGGTAGTGGAGCACAGGCAAGTCTGGCGTGCTACAGTCCCTGGGGTCACAAAGAGTCCGTCAGCAACTGAACAGCGACAAGGTCAAGATGGAAGTTAATGAAAAAACAGGAATGAATGCAATCAAAAGCTCCTTCTTTAAGATCAGCGTGAGTGACGACACTGATCAAGGAACAAAGAAGAAGTTGCCAGTGTTAGTAAGAGAAGTGGCATCACTACAGACTCAATACAGGAATATGGAGAAGACTCTTGAGGGTCCCTTGGACTGCAAGGAGATCCAACCAGTCCATTCTGAAGGAGATCAGCCCTGGGATTTCTTTGGAAGGAATGATGCTAAAGCTGAAGCTCCAGTCCTTTGGCCACCTCATGCGAAGAGTTGACTCATTGGAAAAGACTCTGATGCTGGGAGGGATTGGGGGTGAGTCTGAGTGAACTCTGGGAGTTGGTGATGGACAGGGAGGCCTGGCGTGCTGTGATTCATGGGGAGAGTCAGACACGACTGAGCGACTGAACTGAACTGAACTGAACTGAGAACATCTTTAAGCCTAGACATTCAAAAATGCATAGGAAATGAGAAATTTCCTGAAGATACAAACTACCAAAAAATGGACAATGTTAACAGCTTTATATCTGTTAAAGAAGTTGAATTTGCAGTTAAGAATTTTTGCCCTGCAGCCATCCCCAGCACACCCCACCCCACCCCACCCCAAAAAAGTCTCTAGAAGTAGGTGGCTCTACTGGTGAAATATACCAAACACTTAAGGAAGAAACACTGACTCTGCACAAACACATCCATAAAACTGAAGAGGAAGAGACACTTTTTTAATTCATTCTTTGAGGCCAGCATTCCTGTGATTCCAAAATAAGGCAGAGACATTATCAGAAAGTTAGAGTAGGGACCAATGTTCCTCTTAAACTTAGGTGGAAAAAAACTAACAAAATTTTCTTTTAGCGAATTGCCCACGAATATTTTAAAATAATAATATATCATGTACAAGCAGGCTTCATCCAGAAATGCAACATGTGCTTAACATTTGAAAATCAATTCATGTAATTCACCATATTACCAAAGTTTAATGAAAAATAAAAACTCTATGATCATTCATCTCAATTGAACAGAAAGGGCATTTTACAAAATCCAACATCTGCTCCCGTTAAAAACTCTCAGAAGACAAGAAATAAAAGTGAACTCCCTCACCCTGAAAGAAGCAGCAACGAGGAAACTACAGCTAACGCCAAATTCAACGATGAGCGGACTCCCCTACGATCAGGAACAAGACAAGAGGGCCTCCCCTCACCTCGTCTGTCGACGTGGCGGCAAAGTTTCCGTCCAGGGCACTCAGAACAGAAAAGGAGGACGCAGATTGGCAAGGAAGGAGGAAAGCTGTCTCTGTTCTGAGAGGACATGATTACTGATGACAAAAATCCAATGAAACCTACAAAAGCTACTAGGACCAATAAGTGAGTTTAACAAGGTTGCAGTGTAGAAATAACACCAGAACCTCAAAAATCAATTTTATGTCTTTATCAAGGGGCAACCAAAATTTAAATGTCCAAATTGTACTATGCACAATAGCATTAAACTTACGGAAAATAGATAAATCCATCAAAACACGTGTGTAAACTAAAATCCATACAATATTGCTAAGATAAATGAAACAGCAATGAATGGAGACACGTGTTTTGTTCATGTGTCTGAAGGCTCAATAGTGTTCACGTCAATTTCCCCTAGACTGAGATCCAGTGTGCTATTCCCCATAGAATTCTATCAGAGTTGTTTTTGTTTTGTTTTTTTTGTGACAGGACAAACTGAGTTTAAATTCACATCGAGTTGCAAAGGACTTAAAAAAGAACAACCACACTGGAAGGTAACAGCATTTGATTTATAGGCTAAAGTAGTCGAAACGGTGCAGTACAACTTTCAAAATGAAGAAACAGGTTCAAGGAACGAAGCAGAGATTCAAGCAATAGCCAAATATGGGCACTGACTTTTGACGGATGCAAAAGCATTTCAGAGGGGTAAAGATAGTCTTTTCAACAAACGGTGCTTAAACCTAAACTTACTCTACGCACCAAGACACACTGTTTGAAAGTTAACCTCATAAAATGTGCCATACACATGGTATATATTTGTTTCATACAGAAAACTTAGGCCAAAGCATTTCATAGATCTAAGTGTGACACCTGAACTAACTACGAAGATTCTAGAAGAAATTGCAGGTGGAATAGTTTACGATTTGAACTAGGCAAACGACTCTCAGATACCACACTCAAAGCACAGTCCATAAAAGAACTGATAAATCGGAATTCATACAAACTATAAGTTTCCACTTTTCAAAAGATACTTTGAAAATGAAAAAAGAGATATTGGAGAAAATATTTGCAAATCACATATGATTAAGAGCTTGCATACAGAATCTGCAGAGAACTCTCAAAATGCAAGAAAGATAATAACTCAAAGTAAGGAAAAGATTTGTGAGTAAATACTTTGCCAGAGGAGATACATGGACAGCAAGTAATCTAACATATATACAAACAATAAAGTATTCAAATTTTTAAAATATATTATTCACAATAGCATCAAAAAAGATAAAATATTTACATGCAATTTTAACACAAGAAAGGTAAGCCCGGTACACTGAAAATTCCAGCATAATGCTGAGGGAAAAAAAAAATCTAAGCAAATGGAAAGACAATCCACAATCAATGCATTAGAAGATTAATACTAAGATGGCAAGGGATCAGAGACTTAGTTTAAGTGCCAAAGCAGAAAACTTTTAGATGAAAACATAGAAAAATCTCAAGTCTTTGGGTTACGCAAAGATTTCTTAGACATGATATCAAAAGCATGGTCCATAAAAGAAAAATACTGATAAATTGGGCCTCATTAAAATTTAAAACTTTTACAATTCCGATGACATCAATAAAAAAAAATGAAAATACAAGCAACATACTGGGAGAAAATGTTTTCAAAACACGTATCTAATAAAGGCCTTTGTCCAGAATACAGAGACAACACTTAGAACTCAATCATAATGAAATAAGCAACTCAATCAAAGCATTAGTATAAAATTTAAATGGACATCTCCTCATAGAAGACCTGCAAATGGCTAATCAACACATGAAAAGTGCTCAACACTGTTAGTCACTAAGAAAACTTTAATAAAATACTTCCCTGGTGGCTCAGCGGTTAAAGAACCCGCCTGCAATGGTTAAAGAATCCGCCTGCAATGGTTAAAGAATCCGCCTGCAATGCAGGTGACCGAGTTTCCATTCCTGGGTTGGGAAGATTCCCTGCAGAAGGAACGGGCAACCCACCGCAGCATTCTTGCCCGGGAAAACCCATGGACAGAGGAGCCTGGAGGGCTATAGAACATAGAGTCACAAAGACCCGGACACCACTTAGCGGCTGAACAGCAACAACAATCAAAACCACGATGAGATACTATTTTCCAACCACCGGAGCAGCTATCACGAGAAAGGCAAGCAAAAGCAGACGCCGGAGAGGATGTGGAGAAACTGAAGCCCTCTCACACTGCTGGTAGGAACATAAGATTGTGCAGCCGGTTCAGAAAATACTTTGTCAGTTTCTTAAAAGCTTGAACATAAATTTTCCATATGACACGGAAATTCCTCGCTAGGTATCCATCCAAGAGAAGTGAAAATATACGTCCGCACGAAGACTTTCTCATGTTTCTTTGCTGCATTACTCACGGTACGTCAAGATGGGCAACAACCTGAATGCTGTCAACTGGTAAAGAGACAAGGGAAGGCTATTCTGCAATGAAAAGGGAGCACTGCAGCTACCTCATGTCATGGATGGACCTCAGAAACATTATGCTGAATGGAAGAACCCATTCATAAGAAATCACATATTGAATATCCAGAAAAGGCAAAGCTAACACTGAAGAACTGATACTTTTGAATTGTGGTGCTGGAGAAGATTCTTGAGAGTCCCTTGGACTGCAAGGAGATCAAAGCAGTCAATCTTAAAGGAAATCAACCCTGAATATTCATTAGAAGGACTGATGCTGAAGCTGAAGCTCCAATACTTTGGCCACCTGATGCAAAGAGTCAACTCCTTGGAAAAGACCCTGATGCTGGGAAAGATTGAAAGTGAAAGGAGAAGAGGGCAGCAGAGGATGAGATGGTTGGATGGCATCACCGATTCAATGGACGTGAACTTGGGCGAACTCTGGGAGATGGTAAGAGACAGGGAGGCATGGCATGCTGCCGTCCATGGGGTCACAAAGAGCAGGGCATGACTTAGCGACTGAACCACATAAAGACAGAAAGCAGCTGAGTGGCTGCCTGGAGAAAACTGACGTGCCCAGGGAACCATACTGGGGCGATGAGAGCAGTCTACGGCTGACTTATGGTGATGGTCTGTGCAACTGAGCCAAGTCACCAAAACTTTTATTAGGAAAATCACACTTAAAAATGATGACATATATGATCTACAAAATATGCCATATCAAGAGTTTTTTTTTTGTTTTTTGTTTTTTTTTTTAAGAAATGCGGCTCCAAGAAATGTTGCATTTTTGAGGATCTGTGATCAAAATGGACACGCATACACCACTGTATCTAAAATGGATAATCAACAAGGTCCTACTCGACAGCACACGGAACTCTGTTCAATGTTATGTGGCAGCCTGGATGGGAGGGGGGTCTGGGGGAGAATGGACATGCATGGCTAAGTTCCCCCGCTGTTCACTTGAAAGTGTCAGCACGTTGTTAATCAGCTACTGCCATTGTCTAGTCGCTAAGTCGTGTCTAAGTTGTGTTATGACTCTTTTGCGAGCCCATGGACAGCAGCCCGCCAAGCTCCTCTCTCCATGGGATTTCCCAGGCAAGAATACTGGAGTGGGCTGCCATTTCCTTCTCCAGGGAATCTTCCCAACCCAGGGACTGAACCCGAGCCTCCTGCATTGGCAGGCAGATTCTTTACCACTGAACCACCAGGGAAGTCCATTAATAGAATATACCCCGAGACAAAATAAACAGTTTTTTAAAATTAGAAAAACCTGCGCTTGAGGAAGATACAACCTGCATTTTGAGAAGTGACTCCTATAGTCACATGAAGCACAGATCAGATAGGACAGAATGACGGTTTTGAAGTAACAGACCACCTAACTATGACACTTTCAGTCAAACACACACCACGATGCAGAAATCTGAGGTTAACCAAGACCCGTTTCAAAAGCTCATGTAACAGCTCTACACTCACAGAAAACACCTCCCCTCAAAGAGAACAGCACCGCTGAGTCAGGCAGCGATGCGAGACGTGGAGGTCGTCAGGTAAGCCCCCTTCTCACGGCCGTGGACTGCTCTGACACTCCACAAACGTTGATGCAGCTTTCTGCATTACACTCCTTAGGCAGCGAAATTCTGTTTCCTATCAGAGCACGTCCTCCTAATGTGACAAGTTGGAAATAGGACAGTGCTGATGTTCTGTGCCAAAAACCATTCAGCAGGTGACTGAACTCACGGCACTGTTAGAAAACCAGAGCCATCTGCCAACTGGAGGCGAGCGACCCCTGAAAACTCAGCGCAGAGTTTAAGAAACGATGACAGATGTGGCCGTCCTGCGTCTGATCTTGACAAAGCGTCTTGTTCCAGTTGCGTCAAAGATACAATTGTTGGCAATATCAAATCTGGGACCAGCTTGTGTGAAGGGAATTCGCCTTCCTGACGATTTCAAGCTTAGATCTCTAGCAGAGAGTTGCCACTTCGACTTCTTTTAAAAAATTTCCCTTCATCATGCCCTAATGCAATCCTTCCTGAGGAACTTTCTTGAAATCATTAATGTTTGGGTTTTGTTCTTCCCTGCCTTTGAACTACAAATGGGTTTAAAACAACATGAAGAGGCCGGGCAGAAACCCGTCTCTCGGTCTCCATCCATGCTATCAGCAGCTCCCATTCACATCTGTAAGGAGCCTTTTCCTACCGTTGTCTGAAATGCAACCTACATCGAGGTCATCCTTTTAGGTTCTGTTTGAGATGAAAATGAGTAAGAATTAATGGAGCTTGAGCGGAGACCACATGTCGTAGATGGTTGCTGTTCACTCGCTCAGTCGGGTCCGACTTTTTGCGACCCCATGAGCTGCAGCACGCCAGGCTTCCCTGTCCTTTCCCATCTCTGGGCATTTGCTCAAACTCATGTCCACTGGCTCGGTGATGCCATCCAACCATCTTATCCTCTCTCGTCCCCTTCGCCTCTCGCCTTCAATCTTGCCCAGCATCAGGGCCTTTTCCAATGAGTCAGTTCTTCGCATCAGGTGGCCAAAGGACTGGAGCTTCAGCTTCAGCATCAGTCCTTGCAATGAAAATTCGGGGTTTATTTCCTTTAGGACCAACGAGCTTGATCTCCTTACTGACTAAGAGACTCTCAAGAGTCTTCTCCAGCACCAATTTTGAAAACATTAATTCTTCAGCATTCAGCCTTCTTGGGCTGTCCACAAAGTGAGCAGTCGTAGAGAGTCAAGCTGCCTGGTGACTATAGGGAAACTCTGCCCTTTTGAATCTGAACTTAGAGGATGAGACTGTATATTGGAACTGGGATCATAAATGCCCAGCAGTCTATCATCTGAAAAAGCAATTCTTTTTGTGTGTTTTTGGGTTTGGGGCTTCTTTTAATTTTTTAATGTAATTTTTATTTTACATTGGAATATAGCTGATTTCCCTGGTGGCTCAGACAGTGAAGCGTCTGTCTACAATGCGGGAGACCCAGGTTTGATCCCTGGACCGGGAAGGTCCTCTGGAGAAGGAAATGGCAAACCACCGCAGTACTATTGCCTGGAAAATCCCATGGACGGAGAAGCCTGGTAGGCTACAGTCCATGGAGTCACAGAGAGTCGGACACGACTGAGCGGCTTCACTTTCACCTTCAGAGGTGATTTACAGCGTGTGCTAGTTTCTGGCGTACAACAAAGTGACTTCGTTATATATATGTACACACAGACACGTGTCCATTTGTTTCTCAGATTATTTTCTCATATAGATTATTATGGAGTAATGAGAGTTTTCTGTGCTATAGAGTAGGTCCTTGCTAATTATTCTATGTATAGGAGTGTGTGTATGTTACTCCCAAGTTCCTAATTTATCTCTCCTCCCACACACACACCTTCCCCCTTCAGTAATCACAAGTGTTGTTTGCTTGTTTGTTTGTTTGAGGTCCGTGAGTTTGCAAATAAGCTCTTTGGATCGTTTTCTCCAGTTCCGCATGTGAGTGATGTCGTGTGATGCTCGCCTCTGTCTGACGCACTTCGCTTAACGTGCCCAGCTCTCGTCCACCCACGTTGCTGCGAATGCAGCGCCTCTCCCTTTTACGCCGAGCAGTATGCCCCTGTCTGTATGCACTGCGTCTGCTTTGTCCATTCCTCTCTTGAAGGACATTTCGGCTGCTTCCGTGTCTTGGTTATTGTAATCGTGCTGCAAAGAACACTGGGATGCATGCATATTTTCAAATAATAATTTTTTTGGATATATGCTGAAGAGCGGGATCACGGGATCAGATGGTAGCTCTATTATTCATTATTTTAAGGAACCTCCACACTGTTTTCCACAGTGGTTGTACACGTTTACATCCCCACCAATTGTGTAGGAAGGTTATAACGATCTAAACAGCGTTTCACCAGAGAAGACAGATGCCTAAAAATTGCATTAAAAGACATTCAACATCACTAAGTATTGCTGCTGCTGCTGCTGCTGCTAAGTCGCTTCAGTCGTGTCCGACTCTGTGTGACCCTGTAGACAGCAGCCCACCAGGATCCCCCATTCCTGGGATTCTCTAGGCAAGAATACTGGAGTGGGTTGCCGTTTCCTTCTCCAATGCATGAAAGTGAAAAGTCAAAGTGAAGTTGCTCAGTTGTGTCTGACTCTTCACGACCCCATCGACTGCAGCCCACCAGGCTTCTCCGTCCATGGGATTTTCCAGGCAAGAGTACTAGAGTGGGGTGCCATTGCCTTCTTGCAAATCAAATTATAATGAGGTATCACCTCACCCTGGTTAGAATGGCCATCATCAAAAAGTCTACAAAAAATAAATGCTGGAGAGGGTGTGGGGAAAATGAAAGAGTAACTCTACCTGATAATATAAACGCTAAGCCTGACAGAGGAAAGTTAGAGGGAGAAGGTGGCTGGAGGGGATGAAGAGGTTCTCTCCAAATATCCAGCTTCCTTAGGAAACGTCAACAGATACCCACTCCAAAGTGAAGTCGTCAAACGAATTCAGTGGAGTCCAAGAGATGGGAAGAGCCGTCAGATTGAGATGACCTGTAATTTCTCTCCCAGCACTTAGGTTATGATCAAGTACGATTAGTGTTTCCTTCTAATAATCCTTAAGTTCTGTAATTTTAGGCTTATTATAAACCTGAAATAATAAGGTTAGATCAAGTATGGTTGAAAGAATAAAAATAATCAATCCATGCTAGAAAGAGTTCTAAAAATTATTAATTTCAAAGTTTATATATTTAAAGAGGCAATCTTCAATTATTGGATAAATTCATATGTATAATATTTCTGCCAAATAATTGACTTGTTTCCTATGATTTTTATCATTATGCAATAGTCAGAAAGGTATTTACCTCCAATAAGTGACCAGAAATTCTTTTTTTTAATTTTTTTATCTCAGTTTTATTTATTTATTTACTTTACTATATTGTATTGGTTTGGCCCTACATTGACATGAATCAGCCATGGGTGTACACGTGTTCCCCATCCTGATACCCCCTCCCTCCTCCCTGCCCATCCCATCCTTCTGGATCATCCCAGTGCACCAGCCCCCAGCACCCTGTATCATGCATTGAACCTGGGCTGGTGATTCATTTCACATATGATATTATACATGTTTCAATGCCATTCTCCCAAATCTCATCCCACCCTCGCCCTCTCCCACAGAGTCCAAAAGACTGTTCTATACATCTGTGTCTCTTTTGCTCTCTCGCATACAGGGTTATCATTACCATCTTTCTAAATTCCATATATATGCGTTAGTATACTGTATTGGTGTTTTTCTTTCTGGCTTACTTCACTCTGTATAATAGGCTCCAGTTTCATCCATCTCATTAGAACTGAGTCACATGTATTCTTTTTAATGGCTGAGTAATACTCCGTTGTGTATATGTACCACAGCTTTCTTATCCATTCATCTGCTGATGGACATCTAGGTTGCTTCCATGTCCTGGCTATTATAAACAGTGCTGCGATGAACATTGGGGTACATGTGTCTCTTTCAATTCTGGTTTCCTCGGTGTGTTTGCCCAGCAGTGGGATTGCTGGGTCATAAGGCAGTTCCATTTCCAGTTTTTTAAGGAATCTCCACACTGTTCTCCATAGTGGCTGTACTAGTTTGCATTCCCACCAACAGTGTAGGAGGGTTCCCTTTTCTCCACACCCTCTCCAGCATTTATTGCTTGCAGATTTTTGGATCGCAGACATTCTGACTGGTGTGAAGTGATACCTCATTGTGGTTTTGATTTGCATTTCTCTGATAATGAGTGATGTTGAGCATCTTTTCATGTGTTTGTTAGCCATCTGTATGTCTTCTTTGGAGAAATGTCTGTTTAGTTCCTTGGCCCACTTTTTGATTGGGTCTTTTATTTTTCTGGAATTGAGCCACAGGAGTTCCTTGTATATTTTTGAGATTACTTGTTTGTCAGTTGCTTCATTTGCTATTAATTTCTCCCATTCTGAAGGCTGTCTTTTCACCTTGCTTATAGTTTCCTTTGTTGTGCAGAAGCTTTTAATTTTAATTAAGTCCCATTTGTTTATTTTTGCTTTTATTTCCAGTATTCTGGGAGGTGGGTCATAGAGGACCCTGCTGTGGTTTATGTCGGACAGTGTGTTGCCTGTTTTCCTCTAGGCATTTTATAGTTTCTGGTCTTACAATTAGATCTTTAACCCATTTTGAGTTTATTTTTGTGTATGATGTTAGAAAGTGTTCTAGTTTCATTCTTTTACAAGTGGTTGACCAGTTTTCCCAGCACCACTATGTTAAAGAGATAGTCTTTTCTCCATTGTATATTCTTGCCTCCTTTGTTGAAGATAAGGTCTATAGGTGTGTGGATTTATCTCTGGGCTTTCTGTTTTGTTCCATTGATCTATATTTCTGTCTTTGTGCCAGTACCATACTGTCTTGCTGACTGTGGTAAAGCTTGTGGTAGAGGTAGGTTGATTCCTCCAGTTCCATTCGTCTTTCTCAAGATTGCTTTGGCTATTCGAGGTTTTTTGTATTTCCATACAAATTGTGAAATTGTTTGTTCTAGTTCTCTGAAGAAAACAATTGGTAAGGATTACACTGAATCTATAGATTGCTTTGGGATCTATGACCTGAAACTCACTAAAATTTAAGAAAAATATTGTTGGTATAAACTTGTGCTTATTTTTCTAAAGTGGAGATCCATAAGTTTCATTAAAGTTGCAAAGAAGTCCATGAATCCCCCACATGTATGAATCTTAGGGTTTCTGTTTGGGGCAAGACAGCACCCAGGACAGCTCAGAAGTCGTCCTCAGTCAGTGCGACCTGGAAAGCAGAAATCCATGAGTGTCAGGCCTGCGGAGTCTCTCACAGGATCCGTGCTCCCTGGGTGGAGGCAGGCAGGGCAGGCTCCAGCCTCCTGCAGCCCTGAGCTTTGCAGGGAGATGGGAGCCCAGGCCCATCCTGCTGCCCAAGCAAACCACGGGGGAGCTGATAGCAAAGCACATGGAAGGCTGAGGCCCCACCCGGCAAGGGCCCTGGGTAATCCTTGGCCACTGTTGGCCAGCAGAGCTAGCAGGAAGGGATGGAGCTGAGCAAGGAGCGTGGGGGGTTGAAGCCAAGCTTGCAGCTGCAGGAACCACCAGATGACCCAACAAGCTGGGCATTCGGATTAACGTGCTCCCAGAGAGTGAGTCAGAAGCCCTTGGGCTTCCTGGGGGAAGCAAATCCAAATACTCTCTTCCCAAAATCCCAAATATAAAAAAAGAAACTGAACAAAGAGAAATTAAAAGACAACAAAAAAGAAAACAAGGAAATCAAGGAACATGAACAATGATTAGAAGAAATAAGAAATAGCAGAATCGAATTTAAAAAGCCTGCAGGTATTAGAATCTTAGATTCAAAACTGAAAGTATATATACTGTGAACAAACAGAGACACAAAATATCAACAAAGAACAAGAGATGAAGGATTATGTAGATTGAAGAATAAATAGAATATGCTTTAAAAGACGTAGTAAAATTAAAAGGCAAGAGACTAAGCAGCAGATTACACCAGATTCAGGGAGAACTGGTGAGTGGGAAAGCAGGTATAGAGAAAGCATCAAGAGTCCCGCACAGCGGGACAGGGAATACGGAACATGAAGGGAATGATGAGAGAGATGGAGGAGTCCACCATGCGGGATGTGAGTCCCAGAATGGCGCACGGGGACGACCCAGAGGGATGTTATGGGGAGGGAGGAGGGAGGGGCGTTCATGTTTGGGAACGCATGTACATCCGTGGTGGATTCATGTCAATGTATGGCAAAGCCAATACAGTATTGTAAAGCAAAATAAAGTAAAAATAAAATTTTTTTAAAAAAAGAAAAGGCAGGATGAGTAACTGTGTAGAAGAGAAAACTTGACCAACACTCTCTCAGCCAGGCAATCATGTTCAACCTCAACAGAAAGAAGTCACGATGACAGCAGGTCCCCTTGACGCGAAATGATAAGAAGTGGCCGTTTACCTCTTCGATCTTGCTTCCCCAAACCCGTAACCCCAGTCTAACCATGAGGAAGTTATCAAAGAACTCCTAAGTGAGGTAATTCTATGAAATACCTGGTTAATACTCCTTAAAACTCTCGTTGCTTTTCAGTCAGTAAGTCATGTCTGCTCTTTGTAATCCCACGGGCTGCAGCACGCCAGGCTTCCTTGTCCTCCACTAAAACCTCAAAACTACCCAGGACGTCAAAAATAAGACAAGTCTGAGAAATTGTCACAACCAAGACGAACCTGAGGAGACACGATGGCTAGAGGTGATGTGGCAGCCTCGGTGGGATTTTGCAAACAGAAAAAGGACATTAGGTATAATCTAAGTGAGTCTAATAAAGTATGAGCTTAACAACATCAGTATTGGTTTATTATTTACAGTACAGTTACCATTGGAAGATGTTACTGAGAAGGGGGTGTGTGGACTGTGTGGAGACTATGTGTACTCTCTCCACAACTTTTCTGTAAATCCAAACTACTCTAAAATTTGAAGTTCACGTTAAAAACCTATAAAACTGTAGGTTTCATTTGACCTGATTTTTGTGGAAAATTATAATTCCATGTATAGTTGCGTCTTTATACATACATCAGAAAGCCTTGAACTGGACGGTTGAGTACATATCCACCACCTACATGTGGCTGCTGAACACTTGGATTATAACTAGTTCGAACTGAGATGTGCTGTAAATGTGAAATATACACCAGGCTTCAAAGATTTAGTATGGAAAAAAAATTTCAGTGACATTTTTTACATTGACTCCTTATCGAAATGATATTTTGGATTTACTGGGTTAAATAAAATATATTATCAAAATTAAAAAAGAAAGAAAGAAAAGAGTCGGGGAGAGGCAGTATTGGAAGGTATCCTGGGCTTCCCTGGCGGCTCAGCTGGTAAAGAATCCGCCTGCAATGCGGGAGACCTGGGTCCAGTCCCTGGCTTGGGAAGATCCCCTGCAGAAGGGAAAGGCTGCCCACTCCAGTATTCTGGCCTGGAGAGTCCATGGACTGTGTAATCCATCAGGTCGCAAAGAGTCGGACACGACTGAGCGACTTCACTTTCACTTTCGTGCCTGAGACGCCTCCGTAGATGGGAAAGACATAAATTTATTTTTGAGTTTTCAGTGGAGGACAAGGAAGCCTGGCGTGCTACAGCCCATGGGATTACAAAGAGCGGACATGACTTAATGACTGAACATCAACAAGAGTTTTGAGGAGTATTAATAAACACAGTGAACACCAGTGAGCACAGCATATCAGACAGAAATCTGAGCGCATTGAAGCCAGAGGTCTCAAAAGCAGGCAGAGGTGACAGGAGGACCCGCTACCGCAGAGGGCGAGCCCCCTGGCAGCTGTCTGCTCAACAGCAGCGAGGGGCCCGGAAGGGTGTGCCCAGAGGACACTGTCTCAGCTGGAGAGGTGAGCCCAGCAGCGCGTCCGGAAGGAGGGCAAAGCAGAGGCACCCCAGACAAGGCGTCTGGTACTGACCCCAGAGCCTCCCAAGGGGAGCTGCTAATTGATATATTATGGGAAGAAAGGAAAATGATTCCAGAAAGAACTTCTGAGATTGGAAAAGAAAACAGCAAATGTTGCGTAAATTTAAGCAAGCATTCACTGTATTCTTCAAAAATGATTTAAATACGAATTTGAGATTTTAAAATAGCATTATCTGAGATTCCACTTCTGGAAACAGCAGCTTGGGAATATATTTTAAAATTCATTAAAGACACTGTGTATTCGACAAGAAGGGAAAAAAATTGACCTAGGGAGGTGAGTCCTAGGTTCAGGCCCCTCTTTCCCATGGGGGTTCATATCCATTCCAGAGAAAGAGGCCAAGAAGATGAGCAATTCATCTGACAGCATACTGGAGTCTGCAAAAAATAAATAAATCTTAGCCAATTGAAAAGAGTAGAAACTACCTTAACTTGATACAAGTTTTCTATTTTGATAAAATATGTTTGGCAAAAAATTGAAGACTAGGAAATTAAGCAGCAGTTTTCCGCAGATGATGGAGTTGTGTTCCCATAAAACCCAGGGGAGGGAGATGAATCATTAAAGTTGGTGGGAGAGTTCTGAGAAGCAGCCGTGTGCAAATTCAGTGTGAGAAAATCATTTATCCTTCTAGCTACCATCAAAGTTAGCAATTAGAGCTTATAAAGACACCACCCACAAGACTGTCAAATAGACCAAACATTGAGGAATTAATCTAATAAATAATCTGTAAGCTCGCTATGCAAGGGGAAAACCAATATTAAGGGAAATTGAAGAAACTCTCAATAAAGGAAAGAATAAACCATGTTCACGGGATTCAAAACAATACTAGTCAAAATCCCAAATTCTGCTTAGCTTCCCAAGCTTAGTCTAAATTTAAAATACAGAGTGAAGTAAGCCAGAAAGAAAAACACCAATACAGTATACTAACACATATATATGGAATTTAGAAAGATGGTAACAATAACCCTGTATGCGAGACAGCAAAAGAGACACAGATGTATAGGACAGTATTTTGGACTCTGTGGGAGAGGGCGAGGGTGGGATGATTTGGGAGAATGGCATTGAAACATGTATAATATCATATGTGAAACGAATCGCCAGTCCAGGTTTGATGCAGGATACAGGATGCTTGGGGCTGGTGCACTGGGATGACACAGAGGGATGGGATGGGGAGGGAGGAGGGAGGGGGCTTCAGGATGGGGAACACTTGTACACCTGTGGTGGATTCATGTTGATGTATGGCAAAACCAATACAATATTGTAAAGTAATTAACCTCCAATTAAAATAAATAAATTTATATTAAAAAAATAAAATGGAAATCAAAGGACTCATGTGAAATCTAGAAAAACGGTGTCAATAAAACTATTTGCAGGGCAGAAATAGAGACGCAGGCACAGAGAATGGGCTTGTGGACGCAGGGAAGGAAGGAGAGGGTGGGCCAATTGAGAAAGCGGCATTGACAGAAATACACTAAGGGGTAAGATGGAGAGCTAAGGGGAAGCTGCTATGAGACAGGGAGCTCGGCTCAGGGCTCTGTGATGACCTAGAGGGTGGGATGCAGGAGGAGGGAGGCTCAGGAGGGAGAGGATCTACGGACACACGGTGGATTCACCTCACTGTGCGGAAGAGACTGGCACAGCATGGTAACGCAGCTATCCTCCGATTTGGAAAGTCTCCCTGGTGCCTCAGTCGGTAAAGAGTTTTCTGCGATGTGGGAGACCCAGGTTCAATCCCTGGGTGAGGAAGATCCCCTGGAGAAGGAAATGGCAACCCACTCCAGTAATCTTGCCTGGAGAATCCCATGGACAGAGAAGCCTGGTTGGGCTACAGTCCATGGGGTCACAATGAGTCGGACACAACTAACACTTTCACACTTTCAATTTAAAACATAAATATCCCTTAAAATCCATAGAACTAACCCATTAAAAAAATACGAACAAGTTGGGATGACTTGCTCCACTTGATCTCAAGACTGACTCTAAAGCAAAAACACATCACACAGACAAATACGCAGAGGCCAGTGGGACAGAGGAGAGGAGAGAATCCAGAAATAGTCCCGTGTATACACAGTTGCACACACACACAGTTGCACGCACACACAGTGGCACGCACACACAATTCCACGCACACACAGATGTAACAAAACGACACAGAGAGAATTGAGAAAGGGGTTTTCAGTCAGTGGTGCAGGGTTGATTGGAATGTAAGCATAGATGTGAAAACAGTGTAACTTCTAGAAGGCAAAATAAGAGACTCTCTTAATGATTTGAAGCGGGGAAAATTCTCCTAAACAAGAAATAAAATATCATTAACAGAAAGAATAGGGTTAATAATCTTGGCTACATTAAAATTATGAACATGTGTTCATTAAAAGTCATCATGAAGGCCGGGAAAACTCAAGCGGACTGGGTGGGAGAAGACCGTTAGAACAAACGAAACCGTTGCAGACGAAATGCGTCCCCCTTGAGACCCACATGCTGCAATCCCAAGTCCCGTGCAGTCGTATTTGGAGGTGGGAGTCACTGGGAGGCTATGACTCCCTGGGGATGGAGCCTCCAGATGAGACGATCGTCTTCATAAGTGCTGCCCCAGAAGCTCTTGCCCCGTGAAGACACCGAGAAGACCAGCATGGATGGGCCAGGAAGCGGGTCCTCCCCAGACAACAGGTCTGCTGCCAGCTTGAGCCTGGACTTCCCAGTCTCCAGAGCTGTGGGAGATAAACGCTTGCTGTTAAAAGGCCATCCAGCCTATGAAAACTTCGTTCTCGCACCCCGGACTAAGACAGAACCCAACAAATGTTTCATGAAGAATCCCTACAAAACAATATGAAAATGATAGATTGTCCACCAGACCAAAATGAGAGAGAAGAGGTGATGCACCAAAGAAGTCCAAACAGTAATTAATCATATGAAGAGGCACTCAGCATCATTCATAGTTCAGGAAAGGCAAACTGAAACTGCTCAGTGTATACGCACCACAAGGGTTGAAATTAAACTGACGATGATACCGAATGTTGGTGAGCACTTGGAAAAATGGGAATTCTCACACACTGTTAGGAGGGATTTAAACTGCTATAAGCACCTGAGAAAACCACTCGGTGTCGTCTGCTAAAGATGAATGTAGAGTGCTCTATGATCCAAGAATTTCACTCCTGGGTATGTTCCCTATAAACACGTAAGTACATAAACCACATAAAGAGGCATAAGAGTGCGATTGCTACATATCAACATAGTCCTGATAGCCAACGAGCACCCACTGCACAGCGGAGGGAACTGTACTCAGTATTTTACAGTAATCTGTAAGAGAAATGCATCTGAAAATGAATGTATGTTCGTACAACTGATATATAATATTCATTCATATATTTAAATGAATATATACGTTTGTATAACTAATGTTTGTGCTGTATACCTGAAACAAATAAAACACTATAAATCAACTGTAGTTCAATTTAAAAATAATAAAATAAGCCCTAAAAAAATACCAGTCCTAAACTAGAAATAAACATGTGTGCCAGTAGAAAAACTGTGGCATATTTGCATTATGAAATCAAATACAATATGGAATGGATATATTCTAGTTACATGCTACAGACTAAACCACACTGACCTTTGCTAAGGGCTGTTTCCTTGTGATTATATATTTATATTTGAAAAATGAAACTATAACACTTTAAGAAGAAAGTTAGGAACACATTTTTATGAATTTGTTGTAGGACATGATTTTTAAACATGAGAAAGAGGCACAAACATACAGGGAAAATGGATAAATTTGATTGCATTAAAAATAAAAAAATCTGTTCATAAAACAGACCATAAATCACATGATGATCTAGATTAGAAACATGTAAAAACAACAAAAAGTTAGTATCCAGAATATGTAAAAAAATTTCAAATCAGTTTTTAAAACACACACACAGTTAACAGAAAAATTGGACGCAAGTTTCACAAACATATGAAAAGATTCTTAGCCTCACTAATAATCTGGAAATGGTGGTTAGCACCACAATGAGACACACTTCATGCCTAACAGTTGAGAAGAAACTAAGAAATCTCACAGTAGCGACTCCTAACAGGAAGTAGGAGAAATAGGGCTTTTGGTGGGAGGGTAATTTGGGTGTGATTGCTTTGAAAGCAGAGTAAGTCCTGGGGATCTAATGTCCAACATGGTGATCACAGTTAACAGAACTATGTTATCCACTTGGAAGTTCCTAAGGAAGTGTATCTGAAGTGTTCTCACCACAAAAAAGAAATGGTAATTCTGTGACATGACGGAGGTGTTAACTATAACCATGGCATCATTTTGCAAAACCTAAGTGTATCAAATCAACATTTTTCACACCTTAAACTTACACAAAGTTATATGTCAATTACATCTCAACAGGGCAGAAGGCTGGAGAAGGCAATGTATCCCACTCCAGTGCTCTCGCCTGGAAAAGCCCAGGGACGGAGGAGCCTGGAGGGCTGCAGTCTATGGGGTCGCGAAGAGTCGGACACGACTGCACGACTTCCCTTTCACTTTTCACTTTCATGCACTGGAGAAGGAAATGGCGCCCCACTCCAGTGTTCTTGCCTGGAGAATCCCAGGAACAGGGGGAGCCTGGTGGGCTGCCGTCTGTGGGGTCGCACAGAGTCGGACACGACTGAAGTGACGCAGCAGCAGCAGCTACACATGTGATAGTGAAGGACAGGAAGCCTGGTGGGCTGCAGTCCGTGGGGTCCCAGGAAGTTGGACATGACTGAGCGACTGAACAGCAACAAGACACGTAATAAAGAATCAAGAGAAGCAAGCACGGCAACCACAAGACTGGACTTGGCGATGATCTTAGACAGGAAGGGAGGAAGACGGTCTGAGGGGCACAGTGGGCTTCAGAGAATCACTCGTGTTCTCTTTCAGAACTCGGGTGGTGAGCACACGGGTCTTTGCTTCATTGGTATTACTTTTACACATCATATATGCTATAGATCTAATCCCATCATAAAACGCACCCACCCCTCTTACTCTGAAAGGTTCCTTTGGTCGATCCTCGGCTACCCCCTTTCCCTGGGAGAACCTCTGACGCTGTGCGCGTCCAGCCTGAGCTCTCTCCAGCCTGCTTGTCTGCCCAGCTCCCGTGTGGATGTCACTCAATTACCCTCGGTCAGCAGAGCCCCATCAACCCCCTCCGCGGGCTGCATGGGTTCTCACATGCTGCCAAAACCGGTAACAGAGACGTCAGGAATGTGAAATGACGCACTGCATCGCGTTCAGGGAACCTTGGATTATGGGTCTCCTGGGTGTCTTCGCCCTTTCGTCAAGCTACAAGCAATGCCAGATGCCTCGAATGATCTGGCGGTCGACCTTGGATGGCACATTTTGGATTCGCGATGGCTCTGCCCTCCACAGCAGCCTCAGATGTGCAAAGCAGCACATGCTTCCATCCCCGCGTGTCGGAAATGTCCGCAGTGAAAGGCAGAAGTCAGGCGCTGGCCCACTTCTCCATACAGTCGCTCGGGGAGCCTCGATGACCCAGAATTTCTCTGACTCTCAGGGACTGCCGTGGGTGCAGAACGCTATTGAAAACCAAAACGGCCTAAGATTCAAAGATGGTGCATAGGACCCAGCCAGCAGGCAAAATAAACTCTCCCTTCTTATTACTGAAAACAGCTCTGGGATTCCAGAGGAATCTAGAAAAACCCTGGAAGAAAGGGACTGGGTAAGGAGAATCGCAGGGAGCTGCGGGACGGGACAGCAACAGCAGCTGCAGACGATCGGGGAGGCGTCGTGCAGGTCAAGGGGCAGTGAAGACCCTGCGTTGTGTTTTCAGCTAACTCAGGAAGGAGGCAGGACCCACAGACTTCAGCGGGGCCGGGCCAGCTCTGAGGAGCCACTAGGCCCTGGAGGCATCAGCCTGTCCCACTAGAAGCTCTTGACTCTGCAGGCACCAGGGTGGAGGTGAGCGTCCTGCTCGCTGCAGCCGCCGCCTGGGCTGGCCTGGGCGCCGTGATGGCTCCATCAGCAGGAAGTCTGTGAGGGCCAGTGTCTCAGGTTAACCAGGCAGGATCCCGGGGACCCTATCAGATGCACACACACGCAGACCTCGCTGATAGGAGGCGCTGCCCGAATTCAGCCTTCTCTCGCTGGCCAAGGACAAACAGCCCTGTCCCAACATTCCTCCCGCAGCCTCCCTCTGCCCTCCTGGCTGGAGTCTCTGAGGCCAAGTCAGGTGGAGGAGAGAATTAAAAGGATGAGAGATGTGCCCAGCAAGCTACATGGAGATCCCCTGAAAGTTTCGAGAGAGGTCTGCAGGCAGGCAGGCCTATAATAGAAATGGATGAGAGAAGAAGGGGCTGGGTCTCCTTGATCCATAACTCATTTTATGAAAAATGCAAGTCAAAAACTGAAATATTTAGAAATATATTTTTTAAAGTAATTCTGAACACTGTTCTGAGATAGCTCATGAACTTGACATATTAGGTCACAGACACAATTCTAGAAAATTGAGCTTCTAACATTATAAAAACTGTCCTAATAGCTATCTAACTAAACTAACCACCTTGCAGATCAAGTTAGGGGACTAGACCAAGTTAAGATCTGAACAAATAGAGCATAGAATACCCCTTTGCCTTCCATTTTGATTCTGATAAACCATTAACTCCTCCCTCAAGTGTCACCTTACCTTTCCCAACTAAGTCTGCAGGCTGGAAGATTCCAAGCCTTTGGTTAGCAGCACCAAATAACAGTTGCATAACTGGGTGGTATCACCATCACCACCATCAACCTATCATCACCACCACCATCTCCAGCACCAGCACCATCATCATCGCCGTCACCACCATCACATCACCATCGTCACCACCACCACCATCACAATGAACGTTTCCCTTTAAAAGGCTACCAGTGACTCTGGCCTGTAGATGTAATTATTATCCCCATTATTATTCCCACTTAGATTATGGGAAATTAAAATTCAGAAAGTTTAGGGAATTTCTTCAAATCATCCATCTTGTAAAGGAAACTAGAATTTAAACCCAGAGTTGTCTGAGTCCAAAGCCCTCAGTCCCATCCGCAGGACAAGTTGTGTGAGGTCAGCTCTGTGGACGCCAGCCCCCCTTCCCCTACCTGACTGCCAGACCCCTGGGGAGGCAACAGGACCCTACTGGTAACAAATCCCATGAGACATGCACAGAAACGGGCAAACAGATGACTCTAACTATTTTCTGATTAACGTGAGGCACTATTAGACACGCGGGGATTTTAAACCATATGGAACTATGTTTGTTTCCTCATTACACCGACTTCATCACGAATTGATTGGTGGCACTCCTTTAGGAAGATAGATATACTTCATTAAATGCATATATTAGCCGCTGCAATTACACACACTTTATTACTCAACCTGAAAATTGCAATAATTTGTTTTTTATTTAAGCACTTTCTTGATGGAACTATTGCTCTTGAAAGGTTTGCAAATGCATCTGGTTGCAATCATTTAAATATATTCCCACTTTAAATATACTAACGTGGTAACTTTTCTTTTTTAGAAGAAACAAATCACTAAAAAGCCCATCTTTCTAGGAATTTAGACAGTATGTGAGAGTTTTCTTTCTTCACAAAGGCCCACTTTTTAATAGCCTTGGAAAATACAATATTTCAGTTTACTGAAGCCCAGTGATTGAACACAAAGCTGACCCTTTACTGTGTGAAAGGGTAACAGGAAAACCAACGCAGAAACACTTATACACAGGCAAAAGGAAGCTAGCATGCCAGCCTGGCTGAGTCCCATGTTTAGGGAGTCTAACAGAAAATGATCAAAGAGCCGTGAAAATTCTAGATGTAGGAGGGGACAGAACTGGTGCAAAAGAAAATGAAAAATTGTATAGTCTAATAACTAGTGAATAAATCAGACAATGTTTTCAATTAATTACCCTTAAAAAACCTCTAGTCTCAAAAAAGTTTCACTGAAGTCTTCCACTATCAGCTGTCAAGCTAAAAAAATACACAACCTAAAAGCTGAGAATCATGCTTTCTTCATCAGACATATTGAGAACTTAAGCCTGGAAGGCAGCCTCTAAGATTGCTCTGAGGGCCTGCTCCAAAGAGATGAGGGAGGAGCCAGGCTATACAGGGCTTTTTTTTTTTTTTTTTTTTCCAACAAAAATCAGGCAGTTGGAACATCAAAAGATTACTGTTAATTAAAGAAAAGCCAGACATCTTCAGTTAATGAACCTAGTGCTTTTCTGCAGATGGCAAAATGCAAGAGTCTGGGCTCACTGAAATCATTCCTTTGAGATGCCCCTTAGCGAGACCGGGCGGGAGTCCTGCTTCTCTCCGCCCTGACCCCCGCAGGGGTGCGCCATCGGGCGGAGGCTGCAGCTGCTGCTGGCTTGATGGCCACCGCACCCTTGGTTTCCTAACACAGCCGGCAGCTTTCCTGGTCCACACAAGATGCATTCGCTTCTCCGAGGTGAAAACACTGACGATTTTGCAATTGTTTGAGCAGCACGTAGCAACAGAGGTCTGATGAACCACGGTGGTGATGACTGACGAGCAGGAGGAGAAAGAAGCAAATGGAACAAAGATCCAGAGGAGATGGGAGAGGATGCTTCGGCCCTGGGGGAGGCCTGGCCGTCTTCCTGGCAGCTGGAGGGAGCGGGGAGGAAGGTTGCCTGGTCCCCCACTGGAGACGAGGTGTCTGCAGGGGCACAGAATCTGTAGGAGGGGGAGAGCACGTCACCTGCTGTCTTAGCTTCTGTCTCAGAACCAGAGCTGAGGACAAAGCCACACCAAAGACTCGGGAAGCTTCACACCCCGCGAGTGGCGCGAAGCCCTGGCAGGCAGCAGGCCCTCCTCCCGCCAGGAAGAGACCCCGCCGCCCTGCTCAGCCCCTGCCCTGCCCAGGCCGCAGCACTGCAGCCCAGAGGTGGCCAACAAGGGCTGAGACTTGTGCCCTCTGCCTAAGGGCGCGGGGACTCCTTTTGGCCTAAAGGGCTAAAGAGGTGCTGGCTCATGCCACAAACAAAGGCTGAAGAAATGAAGTTGCTCAGTCACGTCCAACTCTTTGAACCCCATGGACTGTAGCCCACCAGGCTCCTCCGTCCATGGGATTTTCCAGGCAAGGACACTGGAGCGGGTTGCCAACCGGGCTTTTCTAAACGCTGTTAA
Source organism: Ovis aries (assembly GCF_016772045.2). Taxonomy (NCBI): domain Eukaryota; kingdom Metazoa; phylum Chordata; class Mammalia; order Artiodactyla; family Bovidae; genus Ovis; species Ovis aries. The sequence continues at coordinate 49,234,727 of NC_056075.1, read as the reverse complement.
CTGCCTCCTGCTCCTCCTTGAATGGGGGTGGCGGCAGAGAGGAGAGCAGGGGTCAGTGGAGCCCGGCACTGCCTCTCGGGATGAGCACACACTGGGCAACGGTACTGAGCGTGTGCCATCTTGCAGCCCCCAACCCAAGAGGACAGCCCACTGGGCACAGGGATGGAAAGAGTGTGCAGCTCTGAGGCAGGGGGAGGGGGAGGGAGGAGGTTCACGACACGGAAGGGGCCTGGGAGGCCCCCTGGGCACCCCCACACGTTTCCCAGAGGCACCTGCCAGCGGGCAGCCGTGGACACTCGCCACTCAGAGGGCAGGTGCCGGAGAGGCAGCTGCAGCCTGCAAACCATGCTGGCAGCAGCAGGCAGCTGAGGACGCTGCCCCTCCAGCCTCGCAAACCAGTGGGCACAGAGCCTGGGGCCAGAGCGGTCGGGAGAGCCTGGAGCACGTTTCTCCCCCAGAGGCTCCCCGGGGCCGCCTGGAGGCGGGGAGTAGTGAGACTGGAGCTCTAGCTGGGTTCGCTCAGGCTTTTCATAAACAAAGTGACCCGAATGGCTGCAGGAGGGGAAACAGGAGGCAACACACAGCTGAAGATGGGTCTTAGAAAAGACGGCCGTTCTTGGAAAACGTACTTAGAAAAGTACGTTTCATGGCCGCACTCCACGGAGTTGGTCAGCCAAATATTAGTGCTCAGATCACTGGTGGATGGAATTGGAAACGAGCAGAGTCAGACAAGCAACATCCACCCGTGCCAGGAGCTAGGAGGCCAGGGAAGCCCCGAGCTGAAGACTTTCTCCAGCAAAGCGCAAAGCCCAGGTTGGACACAGAGAATCAAATAACACGCAAGATTTCCTCGTGAACCAAAAGCCACCGTAGAAACAATCTATACTCAGGCCTGCTTTCTTCTAAGTATAGTAACTCAGTTGCTTACATGCTCACGACTTTCCACAAGTCCCGCCAGGGGTAGTTTTAACACTATCCTGTCCAAGGTGTCCAGGTGAGTGAGGACCTCTGCAGGTGCCTGCCTGCAGCTCTGGTCTGTCCGCAGGTTTGGAGACAGGACCGTTCAGCAGGCAAGGTGTTTCTGGAGCCAGATCACTACAGTTCAAATCACGTCCATCATCTACTCACTGAACGCCAAAGAAGTGATGTTTTTGAACTGTGGTGCTAGAGAAGACTCCAGAGAGTCCCTTGGCATGCAAGATCAAAGCAGTCAATCCTGAAGGAAATCAACCCTGAATATTCATTGGGACAAATAATGCTGAAGCTGAAGCTCCAATACTTGGGTCACATGATGCAAAGATCTGACTCATTAGAAAAGACCCTGATGCTGGGAAAGACTGAGGAAAAAAAGAGAAGGGGGCAACAGAGGATGAGATGGTTGGATGGCATCACCGACTCAGTGGATATGAGTTTGAGTGAGCTCCGGGCGCTACTGAAGGACAGGGAGTGCTGCAGTCTATGGCGTCGCAAAGAGTCGGGCACGACTGAGCAACTGAACAGCAGCAATCCACGCGCTGCAGGCTAGGACAGGTTATACACCAACACCAGAGCACCTGCGCTCTCTCTCCAGTCATGAGTCACTACTGGCGCTTTCTCAACTTCATACGATGTTGATACGCAGCTTCGAGCCCTCACCCACTGGATCACCGCGCATATGGCGCGTAGGAGAATTCCTGGAGCTGCTTGGAGTCCTGAAGTCAGGTTATGCTGCAGGGGAGTGGCGGGTGGAGGGGTGAGTGCCGGAGGGGGTCTCCAGCCACCTGCTTCCCCATGCAGGGCCCCCACACACCCATCTCGGTGTCTCTCCCACGTCTGCAATTAAACTAAATGTCACTTCACCCTGCTGGGGCAACCCAACCTACGCCACACGCCAGCCTGATTAAGCTCAGTGGGCCCACAACCCACTGGGATGACGTCCGTTGGGTGGGTGAGTACACACCCTAAGATCTACACTTCACAAAGCCGGCAACGGAGTCTGCAGACCAGGCATCCATTTGTCAGCTGAAACCCGCAACGCGGAGGAAAGACTGAGAATGTTTTGCTCAATTTAGAAACTACTTGAAATTAATGGAGAATAAATGTTCCAAATTCAAACCTTTCAAGGGACAATTTCCATTAAGTCCGAGCTCAGCTTCATTTCTGATCCACTGTTGCAAAGAGTAACAGCTGTTCGGGGCACTATAACTGTAATCGAACCACTGAGGCCATAAACTTGAAAAAGAAAACTGTCTCTCTGATGGTCATCAGGAGAGAAGGGCAGTCAACAGCACACTGGATGAAACCCCATCCCCGGGGAGTGGCTGTCAAATCTGCTGCAGTTACAGGTAACTCCACAGAGATGCGAATCCATCACAGGGCTTCCGGTCGGTGCGGAAGGCAACACTCACCGCACAGAGGGCCAGCGAAGGAGGGCCAGCCTGGCAGGGAGGGGACGCTGTCCCGACAGGTCTGCTGGGCTGGAGGAGGGGACAGAAGCCGCCTCCTGCAGCTCGTCCACCTAGCAGGGTCTGGCTCCCACGTCCAGGACCCGGGGACACAGGTGCAAACAAGCTCACGCACTCCTTCCAGCAAGTTTACTTCACAGCAAGGGAAATAAGTACTGCACAGAGGGGAAATAAATACTTAAACACAGTCAGGCTTTCCTTTAACAGCATTCACATCCATGAGGCCTCGAATGCAGCCTTAGGGAGAGACTCTAAGTTGCAACTGCGGGAGCCAAGGTGGGCAGGGGTGGTCAGCACGGAGACCTCCAGGGAGAGGGTCTCCCAAGCACCGCAGCTGGAGAGCTCAGGGTGCTGGCAGGAAGTACTGAGTGGAAGAAAGACGCCTGGAGAGGCAGGAAGGGCTGGAGAGTGTGGGCCAGACCGTCAGGGCAATGCCACACATCAGAGGGTTTGGGCAAGAGAGGGGCCCCATCTGGTCTGTGCTGTTAGAGACCCCTCGCTGGGGTGCCCCAGGGCCCAAGAGGATGGGAGGAAAGCAGGCAGGAGGTGACCAGAACAGTCCAGGGGGAGCATGATTCAGGGCTCGGAGAAAGGAGGATGAAGACCCCAGGCCTAGAGCTGGACCAGACGTGGGCGAGGGTTCCGGCCTCAGCTCTGCAACCTTGGTGCACGCTGCCTCCCCCCGGAATGGGCACTCCAGGGGAGGAACAGGCTTTGCCCACGGGCTTGCTTGTTGCCAAGTTTGGGGTGATAGTCATCAAGAGAGGGACGCAAGGGGAGGAGAGGGTGAGTGGAGTCTGGGAGATGTGTTCAGGTTATGGATCCTGGAGACTTTCCAGTGGAGGTGTTGGGAGGCAGGTGGACGGGAGTCCGGCTGGGAGGAGATCTGAATGGTGAGGGAAGCATTGCCGTCACAGTATCTGGAAGGCACAGGGAACCCAGAGGGTGTCTTTTACCCACGGGAGACAGAATCAGCGAGATGAGGACAGGATTCTGCCCAGTGTCCAGCGGGGGGAAGAGCAGAGGCTGGAGAGCACCAAGGCAAGAGTGCAGGGAGCGGGAATCCCTCTGAGAGGAGCCCCCTGAACTCGCTGTCGAGTGCCCCCTGCGATTTCCTCCCAGCCCAGGAGAGTCCACCGCCGCCCGTCAGTCTCCTAAGAAAGCATGACGTTTCCTGCTTCTGATACAGTCCCTGCCCTGCCCCAGGAGCGCAGACACCGGGGCATGGCTGTGTCCAAGGGGGGTGAAAAGTAAGATAAAGACTAAAGTGTTCTTTTGGATGGAGCGTCACAGAAAATATTGGTTTCCTTGAGAAGGAAGCCTGCAGGACGTGATTGGAGACATCCACCAGAGAGCCCCTTCGTGGGGGGAGGGGAGAAAGGGCGGATACAAAGATGATTCTTTCAGAAAGTCTGGCACAACGAACCTCCCTGAGGACCTGTAATGTTTTCATTCCGATCCTCTGTCACATTACCAAGTGCATAATAGTGAAAGTTGCTCAGCCACATCCATCTCCTTGCAACTCCGTGGACTGTATCCCGCCAGGCTCCTCTGTCCGTGGAGCTCTCCAGGCAAGAATACTGGAGTGAGTAGCCATCCCCTTCTCCAGGGGATCTTCCTGCCCAGGAATGAACTCGCGGCTCCTGCACGGCCGGCGGATTCTTTACCTCGGAACCACCAGGGAAGCCCAGTGCATAGCAGGAGGTACGCAAATGTTTGATGGCTGAATGAATGAGTGAATTTCCACGCAGGCTCACAGCAGAGAGAGGCGAAAACAGGTGCCACGTCAGAAGGGCGTGAGAATGAGCAGGAACGTGGGCCTCGAGGGGAAAGCCTGGGGACAGTCAGGATTCCCAAGGTGCCTGTGGCAGTGGGTGGCGGAGAGGAGTCCACGTCGGGGACAAGGCTGGACGCGCAGACTCAGCCTGTGCTGGTGAGACCCCTGCCTCTCGCGAACTCTTCTACTGAACTCAGGAGGTCGTGCGAGAATGTCCAAGGTTCCGGGGCAGAAAACCCCACGGTGGGTGAAACACAGATGGCTCCGGGGAGAATACGAAACGGAGGACCTCAAAGCTAAAACCAGAAACTATTTCTCGCTGGTGTCTGCAAACAGCGCGTCACTTGCCTTCCAAGCGGAGGCATATAAATAAGAAGTGAACAGAAATCACCCTTCTAGGCCCCAGCACGAGCACATAGCAGGGGCTGAGGAAGTAGCCTGAGAAACGTGGCCGCCCACCGCGACTGAAGCACAGGCTCCAGGGCACACGTGGGCTCAACTCCAGGCCAGGACCGTAGTCTGGATGGAAGCCTGGGGACCGGCACTCAGACGCTGAGGTGGTGGTTTAGTCGCTTAGTCGTGTCCGACTCTTTGCGACCCCATGGACTGTAGCCCGCCAGGCTCCTCTGTCCATGGGATTCTCCAGGCAAGAGCACTGGAATGGGTTTCCACTTCCTTCTCCATGGGATCTTTCCAACCCAGGGATCGAACCCGGGTCTCCTGCATTGCAGGCAGATTCTTTACCGGCTGAACTACGAGCAAAGCCTGGGGTCCCTTTGAAATAAAAATGCAAACGGCCTCATCCACAGTTTGGTCTCTAGTCAAGCCAGACACGCTGGTCTGGCTGAGATGCCTTGAAGACCTGCCAGATGCCTGGACCGATGGAAACGCAGGACCCTACGTGGTCCTATGGAGACTTGACCCTACGGTGTCACATGGGGACGCACGGTGGGCGGGCACCCTCCAGGGCTCAGGGCCCTTCCACTGCCTGATGCTTTGGGGAGCTTCACACAGTCCCCTTCCTGCTTCGTCCGAGATCCCAGGAAAGAAGATGGCACCACTGTGCTCGTCTCGTCTGCACACTTTTCTGTTAGAACCCAGTCCCAGGCTGGCAGAGTCAGAGACCGTCCGTGAGACTTCCTGCCTCGGCAAGCCTGGCGTGCTAAAAAGCAGCTCACTCCAGTCAAGGGAAATCCAACTTCAGGAACAGAAATCTCAGGTCAGCTACACTAGCCCCACTCCAGCTCCACGTCTTCTCTTTGAAAGCCAGCATCAGAAGAAAATTAAAGTGTGGCTTCCCGTGGGGCTTGAATTTGATAGAAGTAAAAATAGTTTGGTTCATTTCAAGAAATCCAGCACCAGCCAGTTCAATCCTAGTATCACCCATAGGAGTTTCTTTGGAGGTCCCTACAAGGTAACAGTGATAAGGCTGGTGGAAATACAGCCAGAAGGCCTGGGAGCCGTCTCCCGGGCTCCACAGTGGGGCGCGGCAGGGGTGACCGAGGACATGGCCTGTCAGCCTGAGACTAGCGTAGCACGGTCACAGCCCATCGTGCGGGCTCTGTGCCCCAGATGGGCTATAAACGGGCTCTGACATACAGTCCCCCCTCTGTCCACTGTGGAATATTTTCAAGTTCAAGTTAACCTCTGCTGAGATTCCGAGTTCAATATCATGGATCAAGTCCGATGATGGAAACTCAGGAGGAGTTACTTTCTTTGCAGAGCTGTCCACGTGAGAAATTCAGGGCAAGGTCCTGGCGCATAAACACGGTGTCTCACCTGATACAAAATCACTCAGATCAGGCAGAGGGTGGAGGCGTGTGATAGGGAGAAGTGAGACCTTGAGAGTGAGACTCCTCCTGCCCGGGACGCCCCTCATCACCATGGAGAGCAGGGGGTGACCCCAGGAGTCGCATCTGACCTGGGCCTGTGGCGCTACCTCCAGGAGACCTAGCCGCCGCTCAGCTCACACCCCCAGTGCACTTGCAAGGCACTGCGGGTCTGGAGCCCTCTCTGTGGGTCAGCCGTCGAGCCCCCGTGCCTGCGGGGCTGATGCAGAGCCAGGAGGGAAGTAGTGAACCGCCAGGGTCTTCTGAGGGTCCCCTGGGGGCGGGGGTGGCGGTGAGGCTTGTGTGGCCTGGGGACTGGGGTGGGGCTCCTAGGGACCCCCGATCTGTGCCTCAAATCACTCTGCTTGTCCCTGTAGATAATTCAGATTAAACTTCGCTTTAAAAGTAGAGAGGAGATTTTAGAAGGAAATGACTAAGAGACTTGAGCACAGCCAAAGGGGAGGAAAGCGATGGGCCTGAATCAGCACCTCTCATCCACTCAACTTTGCCTCCCGGCTTTTCGGCCGAGACGTGGGAGGAGAGATTCGCAAGGGATGGTCTCTACGTCCTTTCCAGCTTCTAAAAACTCCCCGTGATTGCGCTGCTCTCTGAAATGAAAACAGGATTCGTTCGTGGCCTAGAAGCGGCGTTTGAAAGGTGCCGCACCTCTTTACAGCAAAAGCAGCTCTCAGTCACTTTGGAGGAGGACTGACGGCTCAAGGACCACCTTCTCTTCCCCCAAAGCTTTGGCTTCTCCACCAGGTGCAGGGGTCTGCAGCCCCCAGCCAGCGTCCTGGCGCTGCTCAGCCTCCGCGGAGACAAATGGCCGTATCTGTGGCATCTGGGCTTCAGGGAACACCGCCCCAATACATTGCCAAAGTTGGCTTCACTTTTCAGAATGAATGGCAGGATCAGGACGTTCTCAAATGCTTTTCCAAGAGAACTTATTATGCAAATAAATGCTCTTTCTGCTACAACATTATCAACTGTGATTTTGAAGCAGGCGGCAATCAGTTCCTGTTAACTGGGGGAGAGCAGCTTGAGCTGGATGCTGTCTGCTCGCTCCCCGCGCCCTCCAAGGAGACACCTTCAACTTCAGAGTCTTGATGATGTGATTCATTCAGAAGAGCCACCTCCGCTCATCAGTCTGATTGGAAATCCAGCAAAACCTGACGCACTCTCACAAGGGAGAGCCACAGGCTGAGGTTTGCAAGCAGCCCCAAAGTCTGGGAGCAAACCCCGGCCTGCCCCCGAGTCAGTGCCTCCCAGCACCGGCCTCCCAGCCACTGCCCCCGTTGACCCGGTAGCCGCTGTCCTGCTGGGATGACCAGCTCCCTGAGCAGATAGAGGCAGTTCTGCTGGGATGCCCAGCTCCCTGACCATGTAGAGGCGATTCTGCTGGGATGCCCAGCTCCCTGACCATGTAGAGGCACTTCTGCTGGGATGCCCAGCTCCCTGACCATGTAGAGGCGATTCTGCTGGGATGCCCAGCTCCCTGACCATGTAGAGGCGGTTCTGCTGGGATGCCCAGCTCCATGACTGGGTGGACACGGTCCTGCTAGGATGCCCAGCTCCCTGTCAACCTGCTGCAGGTGTGGGGGTGCCCTGCAGGAGACGGTTCTGGAGCAGGGGCCTCCATTTTCAGACAACTCGGAAGACATCCCAGGATCTCTATGCCTCCAGGATAGTTTCCTCTTCACACTTCTCTCAAACACAGTTAAACTGTGACATATGAATTATTTGATATAATGTCTGCCATCTCCCACCAGATAAAGGTCTGTCGAGGCAGCGACCTGTCTCCTTAATCTCATTCTCCTCGTGGGAGGAAGCTCGGCATCTGACACAGAGTAGACATTTAAGTGAATGGACAGACCGATCTATTGCTGAATCAGTCCATAAATCCGGGTTCCACAGTGAACCACATTCTCTCTTTTCAGTCTGGAGGTGAGCATCACTGGAGTCGTCAGGAAGAGCAAGGAAGCGTGGTGGATTCTTCCCACAATTCAGCAGGTTTGGATCCCACAGCCGACTCACCCCCTCGAGGCCCCATGACAGTGGGTCCCAGACTCATCTCACAGGGAGACTCCGCACCCAAGACAGTCCCCTTCTTTGCTCATCCTGGGGCGGGGAGACACATGTGCGGCCCACCTGGCCAGTGTGGACAGGCTTTTTCTGGACTGCACCGGTCCATATGGCCTCTCAGCCCACAGGCATCACACACACACACACACACACACACACACACACACACACACACACACTCACAGACACATACACTCACAGACACATGCTCACATACACACTCCCACACACACACACTCCCACACACACTAAAACATTCACACACACACTCACACACACACTCACATACACGTTCACACACACACACTCACAGACACATGTTCACATACACACTCACACACACACACATACACACTCACACACACACACATGCACTCACAAACATATACACTCACATACACATGCTCACATACACACTCTCACACTCACACACACACTCACACACATACACATTCATACACACACACTCACACACATACACACACACACTCACATTCACATACACACTCTCACACACTCACATACACACTCACACACTCTCATTCATACACTCATACACACACTCAAACGTGCACCCACACACACACACTCACACACATACTCAGAAATACGCACATGCACACACACACACTCACACACACATTCACACACACACTCACAGACACACACTCACATACACATGCTCACATACACACTCTCACACTCACACACACACAACATACACACTCACAGACACATACTCTCTCACACACACATACACTCACAGACACACACTCACTAACACACACACACATCACACAGTCACATACACACACTCTCAAACACACACACTCTCACACTCATACACTCACACACACGCACTCACAAACACATACACTCACAGACACATGCTCACATACACACTCTCACACTCACACACACACTCACATAAACACACACACTCACACACACTCACACACACACACTCATACACATGCTCTCACACACATGACACACACACATTCACACACATACTCTCATAGACACACACACACTCTCTCACACTCATATACTCACACACATGCTCACACACATGCTCAGAAATACGCACATACACATGCAGTCACACACTCACACACACACACTCATACACATGCTCTCACACACACGACACACACACATTCACACACATGTACTCACAGACACACACACACTCAGACACACGCGCTCACACTCACACACACATACAGGTGCGCTTGCCTGCTTGGCAGCTCAGTGCTCCTCCGGTTCACAAATCTTGGAGAAGTCACAGGTTTTTGTGGGAAGGCCAAGATGTATAGCTTAGTAACAGAAAAATACAAAAAGACCTTCTGTTACCGAAATAGGAAACTAAAGGTTAATTCTTTTCTCAAAAGAGGAAAAGTCATTTCCCAGAGGTCTCAATCCGAGTGAAAAGGTCACCCTCGGATGAGCAGCTGGAAACGGCTCCCCGTCTCCGGAGGCTTGGCAGGTAACTCACCCCCAGTGGTCGCTCAGTCACGTGGCACCTGTAGGGGCTGTTTTGCTGCTGCTGTCAAAGGACCACGCCTGAGATGCATACCCATGGGCCCTGGGCGCCTTTCACGTGCTCGGGGAGCAGGAGGAGCTGAAGAGCAAGGACTCAGCCCCGGTGTCAAGCAGGGACAACCTCACAGCAGCTGGATGCAGCCTGGAGTCGCAAAGCCTCCCCCGCACCGCTGCACGTGCCCTCCTGCCCTTCCTCTGTGCCTGAGGTCATGGGCTGTCTCATTCCTGCCCCTCACCCTCTGCAGGAATGCCGGAGCCGGCCCCTAGAGACCCTGGGAGGACGAGAGACAGGCTCGGGCTGACCACCTCCAGATGCCCTGACCTCTGCCCGTGTGACAGCTCACACCAGAGCCCCACCCCCTGTCACCCTCGCCCAGCGGCTGGAGGCCCACGGTTCCGTGATGCTCATAAAGAGAAAAATATGTTCTCAATAAGGGCAACACTTAATACTCACAAGTAACAAATCACAGGTAGCAGACAGCACTGAGAACTTAATAACGGGAGGTTAATGACCATAAAATACTAGGACCGTTCCCCTGCGGGACTGGGAGGCAGCTCCAGCTGCTCGCAAGAGCAGCCTGTTTAGGGAAGAAGCTTTGGCGGAGTGAAGCACCTCGGCGACCGCCTTGCCACTGGCGTGTGTCCAGGCCCAGACCTCTGGTGGAGCTGCGAATGGGCTTGGATTGGGGTTTTTAAGTTTTGCTTTGGCTGCAAGACAGATTAAACACGAAAGATGACAAGCAGGAAGAATGTTCACAATTTATCACAGAGTCAACCTCAAAAATGGGCTTTTGTTAACCTGCATTATTTGCAGTTTTGTAAGTATTTTCAGCAAGAAAGTGCCTGGGCTCTCACCAGCCCTCTCGACGCTTTGTCTTGGGTACCAGGTGATGAAGCCCAGCTATCGCCTGACCACTGTGCTTGCCAGCTTCTGTGTGCCGGAATGACGGGGGTGGTTTTCCTCACCTGGGATGTCTTTTCAAATATTCGCACACCAAGCCTATCCTGTCCACCCCACGCATGGAAAACTAATTATCATAATTACAGTGAAACACAGCAACAAAGAAGCAATTGATCTGTAACAAACCTGCCAGAATGCTCATTTCCAAACCACCGATGCTCCTGATGCTGTCCTCTGCGGAGCTGCAGTTGGGTCCTCACTGGGGGCAGATCTCATTCTCAGAGGGGGCTGGGAGCTCCTGACTGGATATGGGCACGAAGGAGGGTGACAGTCGTGTCAACAGCACACGCGCTGAGTTATTGAGGCTGGGACCGGCGAGGCTGTAAATTCCTCCCAAGGTCGTTCCAGAAAGACGTTTGTAGAATGCGACACCGCCTTCAAAATTCAAAACCTTCTGCACTGTAAGGGCTCAGGTATATGTGATGAAAATAGTCTTGTTTCGTACAGGGTCAGGAGGAAATTGTTGGGGGCAAGTTTCTTCGCACACCCAGAGAGCTCACACACACACATTCCAAAGAGAAGCTCAAATCAAAGTTGTTTCCCGCGTGGATTCCTGCAATACTCTGGGCAGAAATTTATAGCATTTTCCTGGGAGAGCTTGCAGGAGGTTGTCCTTTGACAGCTCACCACTATGTTAGTCTCTGTTCAAGGATCTTGAAGAGGGCAGCACCTGGATGAGCGGCTCGGAGCATGCTGTGGCGGTGAGGGGGCCTCACAGTGGCTGAGGGGACGTCCCTCACACAACAAACAAATGTGAGGGTAAGGAGGTCATTTGAACAGGGGTTTGCCAGGCGGTGCCCAGTCCCAGGCAGGGGCAGGGCTCAAGGCCACCAGGCACCACGGCTGCAGCCGCAGCACAGAGGCCTGCCCAGCCCTGACGCGGGAGATGCAGACATCAGCCCCTGGACTCACCTCCGGCAATGCAGCCCATAGGCGGGCACTGTGCCCACACGCCTCAAGGGCAGCACCTCACAGACACTGCAGGGCGAGTGGACATTCTTCGTGAAGTTGGGCCGTGGTATCCGAAACAGTGTTCGTCATGGAAAGGAAGCACGGAGGGGACGAGACGGGGCGGCTGTGGGCCCTCCTCAAGTCCTGTGTCCACAGCTTCACGCGAGTGGACGTCTGAAGGGAGGACTCAAGGGTCTGAGCCAGACACGCCCGGGAGCCATGGGGCCGAGGGGCCGGGAGAGTGCGGGCCTGAGGGGCTGCAGCGGGAGGGAGACGACTCCTCAGGAGGGACGCTCTTCAAAAGCCCCGTCCCACACTCCTCTGGTAGTCCAGTCACCGAAAGGACACAAAGACCCAGAAACTGTCACAGCGACAGGAGCCGCAGGACGCAAGACGGGACGAGTGTGGTGTGCGGGGTCCCCTCCAGGGCGGAAAAGTGACGCCAGGCGAACGTGGGGGAGGTAAGAGTGGAGCACGACCTTTACCTGGTAACGATGCGTCAGCGTTGCGCGTCGTGTGCAGCAAATGTGCACAGGGATGCGAGATGCTAAGAGCAGGGGGTTCTGGGTGCGGGGTACGCTGAGCACGTCTGCATATCTTAGCCACTTTTCCGTAAATCTAGAATTATTCTAAAACAAAAAGGCTGTTAAAACAGAGTGTAAATCCATCACGTCTGTGTCTGCTGTGGGTGGTTTGGGAGGGGCACCTCTGACCCAGGACTCAGCCCCCAGCTCTGCCTTCCCAGTCTGGCTGAAGCCTGCTACCCACAGGGGGTCCTCACCTGTCCACTCACGGACCCCTTGGGACCTGTCCACTCACGGACCCCTTGGGATTTGCAAGTTGATCTCTGAAAATGCTCATTACAGGTTCCAACAGCAGAAAGGGATGTAAATTCTGGCATATTGTAATATACTTTACAGTGAAACTGTTACGTCATTATTAAACACATCACATGGAATCTGAAAGGCAAGGCTTACCTAACCCACCATCTCCCCATCTTAAAAATTCACAGACAAGTTCTTCTTAACAGCCAGAAATTTCCCACAAGTCCATTCCTTCCTCTTAAACTCGCATATCCACTCCCTTCTCCACGGACTTTTATCCCCACGGGATCGATGTTCATGCTTGGAATTGTGCTCTTCCTCATCCTCTCCCTCTCCTCTGCCCGAGAGTACTGATATGAATATAACTTTTCGTTTCCAGTGACCATGAGACTGTAATGTCAAAAACAGTTTTCTTCCAGATTGAATTTTGCTGCATTGGTATGAGTACACAGCTAACCAGAAGAACGTAAGTGTTATCCGAGCCACGATGAACACATAGCAAGCCTGAAATGCATCTTTATTAGAGGTGCCTCATTGAATGAAATGGGTGGGCTGATTCTTTCACACGGTTCATTTATCCTTGGGTGACTCCATACTGCTAGGAGGGGGCTGGGGGTGAGGACTGATTGTGCGTCCGTTGATTTTCTGTAGCTGCATGAGCTGAGAAAGCATGAGGATGAGCGTGGAGTTCAGACCCAGGGTCTGCTCAGCTGGGCTCCCAGGCACCTGGCCCTCACACAGCAGCTCAGTGCAGGCGAGACGGGCCCCGGCCTCAGGTGTGGGCACACCGCTGCCCCCCACCTCCACACAGAGCACCCCCAGGAGGCGGCCTCACTCTGAAACTGTCACCAGAGGATCCTGGCACACATGCGCCCCTGCCCAAAAGATGCAGCCCCCACCCCCCACCCCCACCCCGAGAAACAGCCCTTTTGCTGTCAGCGTCAAAAGACAAACCTTGTCAAGTTTCTCCACTCCTCAGGCATAGATGGCGGCCCCTCCACACCCCGACTGCACTTCGGGAGGAGACAGCCCGGAGGAGGTCAGTGTCAGACCCACTCTGTCCTGCGAAGGGCTCTCCTCACAGCCCAGGTGACCTCTGGTGCTGGCATCCCGGGGGGAGGCTCAGCCTCGGGGCAAATGCAGGCGTCTGGAGGGAACCAGGCAGTGGGCCAGGTGCCTCCGTGGGGTGGAAGGAGTCCCAGCAGATAGGGGGTCTCCCCAACTGCACACAGCCACGATGTCTCCGGGCACAGTCAGAGCTGCAGAGGTCAAGAAGGAAACAGCACGGCATGGCTGGGCATCTAGAACTTTCTCCCACAGGCCCTCAAGGCTGGGGGGCAAGGGCAGCCTGGGCTCCTGGTCCAGCAGGTGAAGGGAGCACAAGTGAGGAGGTCAGGACACTGAGAGGCCTCAGCAGAGGGGCTGGGAGACGCAGTTACAGCACAGAGCGGCTGAGCCCTTACCAACCCGGGCCCCGGACCCGTCCACCTCCGAACCTCGCTGAAGGCCAACAGCGAGCCTCCCCGTGAGCCCTTACCAACCCGGGCCCCGGACTCAGTCAGCTCCGAGCCTCACTGAAGGCCGATGGAGAGCCTCCCCACGAGCCCTTACCAACCCAGGCCCTGGACCCGTCCAGCTCCAAGCCTCGCTAAAGGCTGCCGGCGAGTCTCTCCGAGCCTGGCATCCTCAGCCCTGAATGACAGGCCCCCTGCATAGACTCTCCAAAGACGAAACCCTGTTAGGCAGAGGCGGTGAAGGGCAGTGCCCTCCTAGACTCACTCACCAGTCCCAGGAAGGACCCCCGCACACCCCCACACATGGAGAGCCTGCACTGGGCAGCCCGGGGACACAGCGGAAAGTCAAGTGCAGCTTCACAGCTGCACAAGTGTCCCCGACACCAGCTTAGGTCCGTGGTCAGAGCGAGACGCAGGCACATCCTGGTCTCTGCGGGCAAACGTCCCCGCCTTCTGCAGCCCTGGATGCTGAGCCAGGAGGCAGCCACACCACACCAGGGGCAGACACGTGCCCAGGGTGCCCAAGGGTGCCACCCAAGGGTGGCTGCCGCCTGCTCCCACCCTTCCAGGACACACCCAAGGACACCCATTGGCAGAGCCCCAGGCCTCCTGCCTGGAGGTCTGGAAATTCAGCCTGCATTCAAGTCCCTAGGCCTCAGTACCCCTTTCACTTTTGGCGGCAGCAAAATAATTACTCACAGTCATATTAATAGATCAGGGCTTCCCAGGTGGCTCAGTGGTAAAGAACCCGTCCACCAATGCAGGAGACGCAGGTTCAATCCCTGGGTCGGGAAGATCCCCTGGAGGAGGGCCTGGAGAATCCCGTGGACAGAGGAGCCTGGCGGGCTACAGTCCACAGGGGTCGCAAAGAGTCAGACAAGACTGAGTGCGCACATCCGTGGACACAGTCACAGATCTGCAGCTCTGCCCCTGAGATCAGAGGCATCGTGGTACTGGCTGCGTGTGATGGCGGAGCAGGCACAACCTCGCTGGGCAGGAAGGTGCTGGGTGGAGGCTAGCCCCGACCCGGGGCCAGCCAGAGGACCACGCCCTCGCAGGCCCTGGGCACAGGCTGACCTGGCCTGACGCGCCCAGTGTAGCAGAGACCACAAGCACCACGCGCCACAGAAACCCACCACTGACAGCACCAGCACAGGCCCCGGGGAAGTCCCGGGGAGGCAGTGCACTGGGTTCGGAGAGGCTCCTAGGCTGAGAAGTAGCCGCAGCCTAATGTTTCTTGCATCCAATGAGCTTATTTTTGCAGTGTGAAGCAACCGAACACAGAATTGCATTTGCTACTTTAGCTGAGCTACAAATCCCATAACTGCTCCTTTAAAAGAGACTGCGGGCTTGTGCTACTGCCGTAAAGAACCAAAGGACAATTATCAGCAAAAAAACAAAAAGCCGAAAAGCAATCCTAGGCACACCAGTCCCTTGCCACAGAGGTCTCTCAAATAAAAGGAGTCGGGACAAGAGGAGACTGTGCGCTTCCATTGCCTTCGTCCTGGGTCCTGACTTCTCACGCGTTTGCAACCTTCCGTCTGTGCCAGGAACGTGGGTCTGGACTGCTAACGACACCGGCGGCTTTGCGGGGCTCCCTTGGAGTTGAGCGTCGTAATTAAAATTCACAGCAGCTGCTACCGAAATGGCATAATCTGTGTGTAGAGGAAAAACAGAGAAACACACCAGCCCCAGTAAACAGCGAGAAAGAATTTCAGATAACGAAACAAGCACGCAGAGAGGGAACAGTGGCCCGGAATCACCGCGCCGGTGGAAGGAAAAGGACCATCCTGGGGGCGCCTCCTGGTCCCTCCCTCACCCAGGCTCTGCTCAGACGGGCAGGACACGGCCCATGGGAGATGCCACAGGCGCCACGTCTTGGGTCCTGGAAGGGACCGTGTGCCCTGAAAGTCTCGCTCTTCCAGTCTGCCAGTCATCTGCCTAAATTCCAGAAGAAGAGGGAAAAACTGGGCAATTTCCTATTCTCTGCAGCTGCCAGACAGTGGGCAAGTCGCTTCTGTGACCACCCAGAACACGAGCCCTCAGCCCTGTGTCTTGGGGAGAAGGACCCCGAGCCAGGCGGGGCCCCCAGGGTCTTCCTTCAGAGGCTCTGCTCACAGGGCACCTCCTTCACGGCCCCAACCTGGACCCCTTCCCTCCCAGGTCCTTCCAGCTCGCTTCCAGCTCTGCAGGGACACCTGCTGAGTGGGCGTGGGCAGGGCTCGTGCGACGGCGGGCGTGAGAAGTGAGAACCTCGCAGGGGCTCAGGACAGCCGTCCAGCAGCAGGCACTGACCCGGCCGGGGGTCACCCGTTCTCTGCTCTGGAACCATCCCCAGGGACAGCCCCTCAGCATCGCTGGTGCTGTTTCTACTTGGAGCCCCGCCCCTCCATTCCCAGGTGGCCCTGACTCGAGGAGGGAGGTGGCAGAATGAGAGACAAGTTCAGTCCTTCCCAAAACGGTGTCTGATGATTCTTAGTGCTTCCACCATGCCAGTTAGATGAGTGCATCCGTTGGGCTTAAAGTACAACCATTACGTTTTGCAAACATCTATTCAAATACATGCTCCAAGATCACCTTATCAAGGAGACCCAGCCTGTGTTATGTGTGAAAAGGCAGCTCCCCACCCCAAGGCCCTGCCCCCTGCCCCCTCCCTACAGACCCTCAGCACTGTCGGGCAGAGGACGTGCTGACGGATAGGAGTCCGTGTGTCCCCGTCCACTGCGGCTCTGCTGGGCTTGTCGCGGGACACTTGGCGTGGAGAACAGGGCTCAGCAAGTGTCTGCGACATGAAGAAGAGGCAGCCAGTGAGCGCTGCTGTTCACTGCCCCTGAGTCGGCGAGGATTTAAGATGTTCAGTCTGGGTTTGCCTTAAACAAGAGCAGCACACAGCTCTTCGCAGAGACACAGAGCTCCTGGGAAGCTCAAGATCCTTCTGTGCTTTGGAAAACATAACACTGCCAATGTCACAATTCTGAAGATCCACCAACACTTTGATGAGCCAGGCTCTGAGTCACAAGTACTACCTTAAAGGCTCACCAAGGTGGGCTGCAGGTGAGCTGGCCCATCTAGGGCCCCCACCCCGACCCCGGGCAGCTTCCAGAATGCCCAGACCCAGCACAGGGCTGGGATCACAGCCAAGCTGTTGCCCAAAGAACCACCTCAGGCTCCCAGAGGGCCTCTGTCTTGCTCCAGCTTGCTCATAGAAAGTGAGTTTTCTTAAGCAAAAGCCGGCCGCCTCCTCTCACTGGAGGTTGAAATAGCTCTCCTCACTTCAAAAGTCACTGCTGTTTACCACCAGTTCCTGCTGCATGCAAATGTCTCTGAAAACAGAGATACAATCACAGCAGATAATTGAAATTTCAAAATACCAAGAACCTAGGGTTTTAAGGATTTGGCTTTATAACAGAAACAAACAAAGGCCCGCCACATTGGCAAATAAAAGCTGACGGTTAAGAGAATTTGATTTGCATACCAAATATTCCATATTGACTGGCATTGGATTAATTGGCAGCCAAGTCTGCTCTAAGTCAGCTGTAACTGGGGGGAAGGCAGGGATGGGCCCACCCGGCCCTTCTCCACTCTGCGGCGTGGAGCTGAGCGCCAGCCCCCAGAGCTCACCCGCTCACCTACCGCTGCAAGCGCGGAACGTTCGACGCACAGGGAGGCAGAGAGTGAAGCCACGGCACCTACCGCCCTGCCTGGGTCACGTCCACGGGGACCTGCCCCCAACAGGTGGGTGAATTCGGAGCATTCACCCTGCCACGTGGCTCCCGGGGCCACTTCAGAGCTTAGGGGGTGGGGACACGGCTAGGAAACCAGAAGGATTTCGCAGTAAGGGAAGGGCTTGCTCACTCATCTTAGACCACAAAGCGGGGGCGTCTCGCCTCTTCAGCCTCTTCAGCACCCCCGCATCTTCCACCTCATCTCCTCCCATTGTCCCCTCACAGGGGCAGCTGCCCCGGCCCTGAGTTCTGGGCGCAGTGTGGGCTCCCACAGGTGGTCCGCAGGACAAGCGACCACTGAGAAGGACCCTCCTCCCCGCGGACTGGAGCTGATGCCACTATCGTGCACAACCCCAGGGGGCGCCACTGTTCTCAAAGCATCCAGCGCCAAGGGTCCCGCCTGGAGAATCCCACCCGGACCGAAGGGCGGGGCTGTGCCTGGGAGGAGAGAGGGGAAAGCAGGCCGGCCAAGCAAGTGGAGGGGAGACAGCGTCGCAGAGTGTGCCTTCTCTCTGCAGACGTGGGATCAGAGGGTATGGACTTGGGACTCCACGTAAGTGCTCTGGGCAGAGGTGTGTCCTAACCCACCAGCACCTGAACCATCCACCCCCTCCTAGTCAGGAGGCAGCCAGACAGGGTTCAGAACCACCTACGCTGCTTCCTGGTGACCTGAGCCCACATCACTCTTCCCTAAACGCATATTCCATGCCTTGGGGGCCGGGGGTGGGGTCCTTTCTGGCCATTTACTGATTGTGGAAAGAAGAGCCTCTTCATGAGTTGCTGCACCATGGACCAGGTGACCCTCCTGGACAGAGCAGAGATGCAGAATCCCATCTTTGTGGGCTCCATGGATAGGATGACTCGGGAATTCCACGAAAAGGAGAGCAGCAAGGCTTGGGTCCTGGATGGGGCGAAGGTGGCAATGGAGGGGAAGGGGTCCTCCTGGGATGCAGCCCAGAGCCCCAGGCACAGACACCAGGGAAACTCTGAGATCAAAGAATCAAATGAAGAATAAAACTTTGCAGAGAACAGCGTGGCCACACTGTGCAGTGAGGCTGGGCTGCTCCTGTCTGGCTTGCTGCTCCCAAGTTCTCATTGCCACAGTCCTGTGCAAAGCAAAATGTGACGTTCATATTAATCACCTGTCAACTTACTGCAGAGGCAATCATGATGAAGCTGATTTATCACCATCTAATACATGTCTGAAAGATTTGACCCACGCCAAGTAGCCTGGGAGATTTCTCTCCATCTGACTACGTTCGAGGGCTTCCCAGGTGGTGCAAGTGGTGAAGAGCCTGCCTGCCGATGCAGGAGACGTGAGAGATGCAGGCTCAATCCGTGAGTCGGGAGGATCCCCTGGAGGAGGGCCTGGCAACTTGCTCCCGTATTCTTGCCTGCAGAATCCCATGGACAGGGGGAGCCTGGTGGGCTATAGTCCATGGGGTCGCCAAGAGTCAGACACGACCGAAGTTGACTTGGCACGCGTGCATGCAATCGCTTCTGAATGCAGCCCGCGATTTCACTCCCTGGATCCCTGATGTTCTGAAGCCACCAAGTAAAACCAAGGCATGATCGTAAGAATTTCATGCAAACAAGACATGAAACCAGGATTTAGCCAAGCAAGCTTGAAATGAACCTACTTTAATTCTCTCTCAAATATCTTTAATTAAAACACACTTCCTGAAATAGTTTTAAAAACAAATATGTTCTGGAAAAAAAAAAAAACTTGAGCATTAATCTAACTCTTATATCTCAGAGGGAAGGAAAAGCCATGATTCCCATCACTCTAGAGAAGGGTGAAGACTGCCCACAAAACCAATCCCAGGGTGCCCCTTCCAGGAAGCCTTCCCGATTTTCCCCAGGCACAACTCCTCTCCCTAGCCCCCTTTGACCCAGACAGTGTTTTGCCTTTCTGAGACATGATAGAATATGCTTTGGAAAATATAAAATTCTCTATGAACATCCCATGTGGTTGCCAACTGTTCCCTGCCATCCCACTTCACCCGAGGTCAGATAACAAGGGGTATTAGCCAAGAAGAAACCTCCCCCAAAGGAGGTCAGTAATGGCAGGCAGGCTGGCAGGTGGAAAGAGAGGGTCTGGAGGCTAGCGGTCCTGCCTCTGCAGCCAGTGGTCCCAAGTCTAGGCAAGGCAGGCGGGTGCCAGGAGCAGCGGTGTGGCCACGGCCGGGACATCCCTGCCGTCCACTGGAGGCAGCATTCTTATTTAGGACGAGTGACACGAAGTGGCAGGCTCCCTCCTCCTGCCAGCTTTTCTGGAACCAGGAGCAGAGAGAGGGGGCTCGGACAAGCCTTGTGTGTCAGGACGACGGAGAGAGACCGCCTGGGGATGAGGCAGCCTGTGGCCCCTGTTGCACCAGCGAACGCTGTGACCCTGAGCAAGCCTCAGTCCCCAGCGGTGGGGCCGCAGGAGGCCTGCAATGTCCAATCCGCTCCGACAGCGACGGATCTAAGCAGGGCCCGCCGGAGGATTCTCTCACAATAACATATGCTGTATTTATCTGAAGTAAAATCAAGATAAATTACCAGCAGAGCTCACCTCTAGGGGCAGAGAGCCAGGTGCAAGGAGGCTGTTCACAAGTATTTGCTACCTTTTACTCTATTTTTTAAATTCTAAATTCTATTTCCCACGGCAAGAATATTTTGGGCTTCCCTGGCGGCTCAAACAGTAAAGAATCTTCCTGCAATGCAGGAAACCCAGGCTCAGTCCCTGGGGTGGGAAGACCCCACCCCAGGGAAGGGAATGGCTACCCACTCCAGCGTTCTTACCTGGAGAATCTTATGGACAGAGGAGCCTGGTGGGCCACAGACCATGGTGCCACAAGGGGCCGGACACGACGGAGCGACTAACACACTAGCTCTAAGCGTATTTCACTTTTACAATCATAAGACAACACAATTTTTAAAAACCATTCATTGAGGCACGAGACCAGTGACTTCTCTTGCATTTACTTTGTAATATTAGCCATGATGTTCCATCACTTGGCGCTCTACTTGCTGGGCACAGGAAAGACCAGGGGAACGTTTTGTTGTGATGGAAGTTAGTTCAGACTCCCAGGTCCGTTCCGCATCCTTCTTGCCCCCACCTTCTTCAGCACAAGTCGGATTCGAAGTCTGAATCGGAGCATCCGATCACTGCGGATGCTGCCTTCCAACAAGGCTGGTTCACGGGGAGGCCGCCCCAGGGGCTGAAGAGGGAAAGCCGCGGCTCCCCTTCCAGGACCAGCCCGGGACCCGCCAGCATCCACGCACCCCGCGTCCCCGCCTGCCACAGATCACTGCCCTCAGACGTCTTTGCTGGGGGTTCAAGGAAAGCTCCTGAGGGCAGGTAAGGAGACAGAACAAGGTCAAATACCTGAGCCCAAGTGATCTCTGCTCTCACACCTTCCCAACAAAAGCCCGACCCCAGGCACTGTGCTCAGGACGAAGGCCCCGGTGATGCTGCAAACTGGGGATGCTGTGAACACGGCAGGCGATGTTCGCGGAGCACCTAGCCGGCTGCAGGCCCGGGATAAGTCCAGGCGGGAGTCATCATCAGGCCCTTCAGTGACAGGGGCCCAGGCTCTCTGAACGCCCCAAAAGCGGCGCCAGGGCTCTGTCTCTGGTGTTGGAGCCAGGCCAGGAGCCCACTCCCCGCCCACAGAGGGCGGGGCTGAGAAAAAGCACGCTGGATCCATGTATGCCCTTTAAAAAGTTCCTCCCTGAGTCCCGCAGCGAGCATCACCGTTGCCGCGGAGGAAGACCTGGCGCGCGGACCACAGCACACCCTCACAGTTTTGAGTTAAAATCTTGGCGACGTGGGCTGCCGGGTCTCTCGGCGCCATGCCAGAGGACTTGGGCATTGATTGCCCTAGTTTAAATGTTATGGACGCTTGCACTGCTTGCAGGCATTCAATTCATGTTACAGGTCAGATCTGCGGTTATTGGGAGACCGTCGTTAAAAGGGTGATGAGCAATGAAAGAGCCACAGTCAAACCGGAAACACTTGGCTGCTTCCGAAGGTGATAAATGGGGCAGCGTGTCACTCAGCTTTCATTGTGTCTAATGATGCTCTGACTTTAAGTAAACTGTTCTTGCAAATATGATCATGTAATTGGGGCATCTGTCTTGCTCGTTATTTGGCAAACATGTCCTTTCAGCGCCAGTCCAAATGAAATTTGGGGAATTTGGCTAATCACAGTCTAACAGATGTTTTGTCCGGTTCTACACGATCTTAACTTTAACAGACACAAATCCCTCCACTCCTTGATGTTCTGACTGGCATCTCTCCGCACCAGTACGGAGCAGAGAAGATGAGAGAACAGGACTTTTGCCACATAGAGTCTTGATCCCATAGCTTTAATTAATTTAACCAGGACCCCACTAGACCTTGATAGCAGCAATTATTTAAAGTGAACTCTGAGAAACTGTTTCTGTACTATACTCAGCAGCCTCCCAAAGCTGACATCTTAAATACTCTGTAGCAGAAGTTCCCTGCTCACCCACGTGGGCTCTGATGTAAAAGTCCCACGAATACACAGAAACTAGAATTTATTCCAACACACAGGAGATGCAAAAGGCAAGCAGCCTTGCAAAAGACACTCTTCTAATCCTTACCAAGGACAGCAGGAACCTCATCGAAAGGGCAGTAACATCAGAGCCCTGCTGCGAAGGCTCAAGGTAAAAACCAAACATTTCAATTATCCCTTTCGGCAGGAAAATCGGTTCTCTCTGCTTCGGACTGTAATTACCCGGGTGTCACCCTCCGCCTCTCTCCCAAGTGCTGGCTTTTTACCGGAGGTGACTGGCTTCTGGAAACAGAGTGCCCACCCCACTTTGCTCTGAATAAAAGTGAGACCTTTTTAAAAGGACACATGCGAGAGAAATTAAAGGGAGCTAATAACACTATCACATCACGAGATGAATGGAAAACACGTTTTGACTAAGAAATGAAACACTTCAGGCTCTAAGAAAAGCTTCAAGCACACATTGTCTAAGCTTATCCTGTAACAAAATTATGCCTCTTTTCATGCATAAATTGGAAGCGTTTTCTATCATTTTGCTCAAAAAAACACACCAGTTTTCTTGGTTTCTGATTTTTAACAATGGGAACATCCAACCCCACCCCGGCTCCCTGGACAGCTGCAGTGACAGCCAGCAGCCAGGCCTGGAGCTCCCCCGCCACGGACCAGCCCTGGGACGTGGGCTCATCAGTAACCCCTTGACTCCTAGTCTCTTTATCCCAAAATGGGGACAGTGGGGCACCCACCTCCGGGGGTGCTGGGAGGCGCAGAGAAGGTGACAGATGCTCGGGGCCCAGTGAGTGTCGCTGTTATTTCCGTGGGAGGACCCTCCCGGAGGAGCCACCAGACAGGTCAAGCCGGAACCCACGGCCCTGGCCGCCCCCCGCCCCGTGCTCCCCTCCTCCTCTGCTCCAGTAGCCTCGGAGCCCCCGACAGTCCCCCCGCCCCCCACACGCTTCCCCCACCATCGTGAATGAAAGACACCCAAGCGTCCATGGTCACAGCACCCAGAAGAGAGAGCAGCCAGCTGGGGACTCCATCTCTCAGCTCCACGGAGGTGCCCCCTCGGCCTCAGCCGCATCCGCAGCGCAGACAGACATTCCGCCATGTCTGGGCCCTCGCAGGTCAGCCTGGTACACAGCGGCTGACCCATCAGCCCAAGATGGACACACCCGAATGTCTCCACTCCTAAGACACTCAAAAAAAAAAAAAAAAAACCCTTCTGAACCACATTAAATTCATTCTGATTTTTAAAATATTGATGTGAAAGCTATCTGAGTCGATATATTGAAATGATTTCTTAGTCTGCTTTAAGCAACCATGAAAACACAGAAATGAAAAAGAAATTTGCTTCTGCCATTGCACCTCGGAAGCGTTTAGTGCAAAGAGCTCAGGCTCTGCAGGCCAGAATGTGCATCCCAGCGGGAGTCCGGGGCCCCACCCCACAGGGGGCAGAGAGAAGGCCCCAGAGGCATTCTGGTGACGACGCGCAGGACACAGGCGTGGCGCGGGACATTAATTTTATCACTAACTACTGACCCAGTGCTTTTCAAAAGAGGATGTCAAGGGCACAGTAAGAAGCGGCCCTGCGGGGCTTCCCTGGAGGCCCAGCAGTTGAGACTCTGTGCTTCCAATGCAGGGGTGTGGGTTCATTCCCCGTCAGGGCATTAACACCCCACATGCCTAGTGGTTGGGCTGAAAGAAAGAAGTGACAACGGTGTCTGCTGACCAGCCCCCTTCCGGTCCCCGACATCAGAAAGGGCAAAGCAGCATCTCAGAGGGCCTGCCGCTCAGCCCCCAGCAGCCCACACACGGTCTCCAGGAGAGCCCGGCCCCCGGGCCCCAGTGCTGGGCAATCAGCTGCCCACGGCACCCTGGACCTGCCCTCCAGGAGGCCTGAGGGCCTGCGCCGGGTGAAGGGAAGAGCCACGGCCCTCACACCCAGGCCTAAGAAGCCCGAGTCCCTGGGTCCCAAACACGCTGAAGCCAAACTTTGCATAAACGTTCTTCCATGCTCTGGGCTGCAGCGGGTAAAGCAGAGAAGGTGACGAAGCGGGGGTCCCAGCTTAGAGTCCATCTTGTGACCCTGAAAGTTTCTCCAGACCCTCTTGGGATGCATGGGTTCCAGCTGAAGATCCATGACTGAGGACTGACCTAACAGAGAACCACTGAAGCCCAGCCCCGCACCTCACGATCCGCCGCACCTTACAGCCCGTGGCCTCGCCCTCCCAAGCTGAGCCTGACTCAGGTTCTCTCTCCTTAAGGGACACGGGAAACAGTTTGACATGTGGCTCGTGACGGAATTCTGCAGCCTGAAAGGGTGACAGGCATATCCTGGGGATTGGGAGGAAAAGCCCACTGAACTGGTGCTCATGACAGTACAAAGTGCCTTGTGAAACATCAGACTCGGGCTACCTGAGACTCAGGCTTCCCCGGTGGCTCAGACAGTAAAGCATCTGCCTGCCAGGCAGGAGGCCCGGGTTCGATCCCTGAGTGGGAAAGAGCCCCTGGAGAAGGAAACAGCAACCCACTCCAGTATTCTTGCCTGGAAAATCCCATGGATGGAGGAGCCTGGCGGGCTACAGTCCATGGGATCAAAAAGAGTCAGCATGACTGCGTGACTAAACTTGACTTCAGCCTACTTGATCTCAACCCACGATAAAGTTATAATAAGTAAAATAGTGCAATGTTGGTATAAAGATATACAATTAGATCAACTGAACAAAATAAACTCTATAGATACCTGGACAACACAACCGAATCTGGACGACACAACCGAATCTTGACAGACGCAAATGCAAATAAGGAGAGAAAGGCAGTCTTTTAAAAAGCAGTTCTAGAACAACTGGGTAGCCAAGTACAAAAAATAAAGAGAACTTCAATCCATACTGCAAACTATATACAGAAATTAATTCAAATTGGGTAAAAGACTTAGGTATAAAACCCCAAATTACAACCCTTCCAAAGAAATATAAGATAAGATCTTAGTGGCCTTGAGTTAAACAAAAATGTCTTAGATATGAAACTATAAGCACAATCTATAAAATGATAAATCAATAAATGGGACCGCATCAAAATTTAAAGCTTCTGCTATTCAGTAGACACTGTCAAGGAAATGAAAAGGCAAAGCACAGCTTGGAGAAAACCCTTGAAAGTGTTTGCCGCTGTTCAGTGGTTCAACTTTGTGACCCTATGGACTGCAGCACACCAGGCTTCCCTGTCCTTCACTATTTCCCAGAGTTTGTTCAAACTCATGTCCATTGAGTTGACGATGCCATCCAACCATCTCATCTTCTGCTGCCCCCTTCTCCTCCTTCTTTCAATCTTCCCCAAAATCGGAGTCTTTTTCAATGAGTTGTCTCTTCACATCAGGTGGCCAAAGGATTGTAGCTTCGGCATCAGTCCATCCAATGAACATTCACGATTGATTTCCTTTAGGATTGACTGGTTTGATCTCCTTGCTGTCCAAGGCACTCTCAAGAATCTTTTCCAGCACCACAGTTCAAAAGCATCAATTCTTCAACCCTCAGCCTTCTTTATGGTCCAACTCTCACATCCATACATGACTACCAGAAAGACCATAGCTTTGACTATATGAACTTCTGTCATAGAAGTAATATCTCTGCTTCTTAATATGCTGTCCGGGTTTATCATAGCTTCTCTGCCAAGGAACAAGTGTTTTTTAACTTCATGACTGCAGTCACAGTCCACAGTGATTTTGGAGCCCAAGAAAATAAAGTCTGTCACTGTTTCCATTGTTTCTCCATCTATTCGTCATGAAGTGATGGGACCAGATTTCCAAATTTGTTGGCATATTGAGTGCAGCACTTCAACAACATCATCTTTTAGGATTTGAAATAGAATCAGATGGAATTTCATTAGCTTTTTCATAGTGATGCTTTCTAAGGCCCACTTGACTTTGCAGTCCAGGATGTCTGGCTCTGGAAGAAGCTGAAGTTGAATGGTTCTATGAAGACCTACAAGACCTTTTAGAACTAACACCCCAAAAAGATGTCCTTTTCATTATAGGGGACTGGAATGCAAAAGTAGGAAGTTAAGAAACACCTGGAGTAGCAGGCAAATTTGGCCTTGGAATATGGAAGGAAGCAGGGCAAAGGCTAACAGAGTTCTGCCAAGAGAAAGCACTGGTCATAGCACACACCTTCTTCCAACAACACAAGAGAAGATTCTACACATGGGCATCACCAGATGGTCAACACTGAAACCAGATTGATTATATCCTTTGCAGCCAAAGATGGAGAAGCTCTATACAGTCAGCAAACACAAGACCGGGAGCTGACTGTGGCTCAGATCATGAGCTCCTTATTGACAAATTCAGACTTAAATTGAAGAAAGTGGAGAAAACCACTAGACTATTCAGGTATGGCCTAAATCAAATCCCTTATGACTATACAGTGGAAGTGAGAAATAGATTTAAGGGCCTAGATCTGATAGACAGAGTGCCTGATGAACTATGGACGGAGGTTCATGACATTGTACAGGAGACAGGGATCAAGACCATCCCCAAGAAAAAGAAGTGCAAAACAGAAAAATGGCTGTCTGGGGAGGCCTTACAAATAGCTGTGAAAAGAAGAGAAATGAAAAGCAAATGAGAAAAGGAAAAGTATACCCATTTGAATGCAGAGTTCCAAAGAATAGCAAGGAGAGATAAAAAGCCTTCCTCAGTGATCAATGCAAAGAAATAGAGGAAAACAGCAGAACGGGAAAGACTAGAGATCTCTTCAAGAAAATTAGAGATACCAAGGGAACATTTCATGCAAAGATGGGCTTAATAAAGGACAGAAATGGTATGGACCTAACAGAAGCAGAAGATATTAAGAAGAGGTGGCAAGAATACACAGAACTGTACAAAAAAGATCTTCATGACCCAGATATTCACAAAGGTGTGATCACTCACACTCACCTAGAGCCAGACATCCTGGACTATGAAGTGGGATAGGTGGGCCTTAGGAAGCATCACTACAAACAAAGCTAGTGGAGGTGATGGAATTCCAGTTGAGCTATTTCAAATTCTAAAAGATGATGCTGTGAAAGTGCTGCACTCAATATGCCAGCAAATTTGGAAAACTCAGCAGTGGCCACAAGACTGGAAAAGGTCAGTTTTCATTCCAGTGCCAAAGAAAAGCAATGCCAAAGAATGCTCAAACTACCGCACAACTGCACTCATCTCACACACTAGTAAAGTAATGCTCAAAATTCCCCAAGCTAGGCTTCAGCAATATGTGAACCATGAACTTCCAGATGTTCAAGCTGGCTTTAGAAAAGGCAGAGGAACAAGAGATCAAATTGCCAACATCCACTGGATCATTGAAAAAGCAAGAAAATTCCAGGAAAACATCTATTCTGCTTTATTGACTATGCCAAAGCCTCTGACTGTGTGGATCACAATAAACTGTAGAAAATTCTGAAAGAGATGGGAATACCAGACCACCTGACCTGCCTCTTGAGAAATCTGTATGCAGGTCAGGAAGCAACAGTTAGAACTGAACATGGAACAACAGACTGGTTCCAAATAGGAAAAGGAGTATGTCAAGGCTGTAGGCTGTCACCCTGCTTATTTAACTTATATACAGAGTACATCATGAGAAACGCTGGACTGGAAGAAACACAAGCTGGAATCAAGATTGCCGGGAGAAATATCAATAACCTCAGACATGCAGATGATACCGCCCTTATGGCTGAAAGTGAAGAGGAAGCCTCTTGATGAAAGTGAAAGTGGAGAGTGAAAAAGTTGGCTTAAAGCTCAACATTCAGAAAACTAAGATAATCGCATCCGGTCCCAGCACTTCATGGCAAATAGATGGAGAAACAGTGGAAACAGGGTCAGACTTTATTTTTCTGGGCTCTAAAACCACCGCAGATGGTGACTGCAGCCATGAAATTAAAAGACACTCCTTGGAAGGAAAGTTATGACCAACCTAGACAGCATATTAAAAAGCAGAGACATTACTTTGCCAACAAAGGTCCATCTAGTCAAAGCTATGGTTTTCCAGTAGTCATGTACGGATGTGAGAGTTGAACTACAAAGAAAGCTGAGCACCGAAGAACAGATGCTTTTGAACCGTGGTTCTAGAGAAGACTCTTGAGAGTCCCTTGGACTGCAAGGAGGTCCAATGCGTCCATTCTGAAGGAGATCAGTCCTGGGTGTTCATTGCAAGGACTGATGCTAAAGCTGAAACTCTAATACTTTGGCCACCTGATGTGAAGAGCTAACTCATTGTAAAGAACCCTGATGCTGGGAAAAATTGAGGGCAGGAGGAGAAGGCAATGACAGAGGATGAGATGGTTGGATGGCATCACTGACCCAATGGACATGAGTTTGAGTAAATTCCAGGAGTTGGTGATGGACAGGAAGGCCTGGTGTGCTGCAGTTCATGGGGTCGCAAACAGTCAGACATGACTGAGTGACTGAACTGAATTGAACTGTACTGATGTCTGGCTCTAGGTGAGTGACCACACCATCATAGTTACTAGGGTCATTAAGGCCTGTTTGCACAGCTCTTCTGGTATTCTTACCATCCTTTTCTCATTATTTTCTGCTTCTCTTAGATCCATGCCATTTCTGTACTTTATTGCATCCATCTTCGCATGAAATATTCCCTTGATATCTCTAATTTTCTTGAAGAGATCTCTAGTCTTTCAAAGTATATATCAAAAAAAAAAAGTGAATTGCATCCAAAATGTATAAAGAGCTCTCAAAACTCAACAGAGAAAATATTTGCAAATGATGTGACTGACAAGGGCTTAATTTCCAAAATATACAAATAGCTCACACATCAACAACACAGAAAAATGAACAACCCAATCGAAAAATGGGCAGAAGGCTTCAACAGACATTCTCCAAATAAGACATACAGATGATCAGCAGACACATAAAAGATGCTCAACATCACTAATCATTAGATATATTCAAATCAAAACTACAGTGAGCTATCACCCCACACTAGTTAGAAAGATCACCATCAAAAAGTGTACAAGTAACAGATACTGAGGGTGTGGAGGAAAAGGAACACTTCTACACTACCGGTAGGAACGTGAGTTGAGGCTGCCACCATAGGGATCAGTGTGCAGGTTTGCCAGAAAACTAAAGACAGAATTACAGCATGATCCAGCAACCTCACGCTGGGCATATATCCAGACAAAACTCTAGTTCAAAGAGATACGTGCACCCCTGTGTTCAGAGCAGCACTGTTCACAATAGTCAAGACTTGGAACAACGTAAATGTTCGCTGACAGATGAATGAATGAAGAAGATATGGTACGTAGATACAAGGGCATACTACTCAGGGATTTAAAAAGAAAGGAAGAAAGAATGCCATTTGCAGCAACCTGGATGGACCTAGAGACCGTCATACTAGGTGACGTAAGTCAGACAGAGAAAGACAGGTATCATATGATATCCCTTATATGTAGAGTCTAAAATTAGGACACAAAACTCAACAGTCAAAAAAAGAGGGCAGAAGATATACAGACACTCCACCAAGGAGGAGATATCGATGGCAAATCAGCGCATGAAAAGATGCTCCACATTATGGATCACTGAGGAAATACAGACGGAAACCACAGTGAGAGGCTACAGCCTAATCAGAGCTGCTGCACCCGTCAGACTGACTCTCGAGAGACTGTGGAAAAACGGGAACAGAAAATGGTGCAACCACTTTAGAAAACAGTTTCTTCATAGGTTAGACTTTAAAGGTATGGCAACCTAGGATTCAGCCATTCCACTCACAGGTGTTTTTGCTCAGGAAATGAAACCACACATCTGTACCAAGCCCTGCACACGAATTTTCAGAGCCATTTTATTTGCAAGAGCCACAAGCTGTAAACAACCCAAATATCCCTCAGCAGGTGAATGCATAAGGTAATTGCGATGTATCTATGCCAGGGAGTTCAGCTCAGCGATGAGAAGGATGGGGCCCTGAGGCTCCCGGCAGCTTGGGTGAGCCTGGCAGCAGCTGCTTTGATTGATAGAAGCTGGACAAGAAAGAACACACAGCCTGGAATTCCATCTGCATAAACGCAGAAGATTCGAGCTATGATTCGGCGACAGAATGCAGGTCAGTGGAGGCCTAGAGACAAGAGGGGCTTCAGAGCGGGGGTGGGATGGATCTCCAGGGGCTCAGGAAGCTTTCGAAGGTGAGGCTGTTTTTCCTGACAGCAGTGGTGGTTTCAGAAGTATATACACCTGCCAAAACATCAGACTGTGTGCTTTAATTGTGTTGGTTTATTGCATATCCATTAGACCTCAGAAAAACTGTGAAAACCATGTTTGTGAAAATAACAAATACTAACTTTTAAACAACAGTCTTGTAAACTCTGCAAGAGCTTTGTAAAATGCTTATGATAAACTGTTACAAGACGAACAGAAATTTAAATCATATTCTTTAGTTATTTTTATGAAATAAAACAGCTCTGTTGGCCAAGAAATGACTGAAACAGCTGAAAATGTAGACCGCGCTTATATCTGCATGGTGAGGTTGGGACAATATTTTTCCCCAATTCTGATCGTTTCTTAATGCCTATTTTAGTCCAGCAGCACCTGCTTCTCAGGAGGGGAAGGCTGGGGGAGGAGGGTGTGTTGCCACGTTTCAGACACAATGGCCGGCTGTGTGCCCTGGGGGTGGAGGGAGGTGATGCACAGAGCAGAGGGAGTCTGCAGCCCCCTGCTGATGGCTGATCACCATTTTTCATGACCGGGAAAACCAGGCCCCGCCCTCCACCCCCGCCAGCCCCCACCCCCCACCCCCACCCCCACCCCCACCAGGTCCTAACCCCAGTCATGCCTCAGCACTGCAGCCCAAACGCACTCAGGATTTGCTTGTCAACTGCCAGGCCCAACGTCTCAAATTTACCTCCTCACTCAGCCTTCTGAGAGATTGATGTGCTCAAGGAAAATAGAGTCTTGCCCTTCCAAACCGCCATCAGATTGAGCCGTGACTCCAGACTCCTGCAAACAGCTCCGCCGAGACCTCCCAGGACCCTGAGAGGAGCTGAGTTAGGGTCCCAGATGTAACAGTTTGAAAAGAGAAAAAGCAGAGCTGGTTTCCTCAGCAACCCAAACACTAGTTCTTGCCCTTGAATAATTAAAAAACGCTGATTTAAAAAAAAAAAAAAAAAGGAAAAGCAATAATACTAAAAGCTCATTAATAAAGAACTTCACCCCGGGCCAGACACGGTGCTGAGCGTATCGGGCACGTTTACCCACTTATTCTCCCCACTTGTCAAGCCCTGCATCCAGGACACAGGCAAGCACAGAGATGCCAACGGGCTCAGTACTGCAGGAAGGCGGGAGCCAGGAGTTCTGGGAGCCTGCAGCCCTGCAAACACCCAGAACTGCCATCAAGGTGATCCAGACCACGGACAGAGGGGGCCAGCGCCTTCGCCCTGCTCAGGGAGCATCAGCATAGATTCCACCTCCCCCCAGCCCCCTGCCCCCCTGAAAAGGGCCGGGTGATGCTGCGGCCACAAACACCACAGGCAAGCGCCGCTTCGCCGCTCAAAGCCCACCTGTCTACACTTGCCCAAGTGGCTCCCAGTTCCTTCCGCCCCCTCTCTATCTTCTGTTTCTCTTCTCCAGCATCAAGCCCCACGGCATATTCCCTGATCCTTATCCCCAGAACCTAAAAGAAGTAGCCTTAGTACTGCTGCTGCTCGTCCATGCTAGTCCTCTGTGAGAAATAAGCCCATCGGCACAGAGGTCCAACGTGGCAGGTTTTTGTCCTTAAGGATGGAGAAGCCAGAGGCTCTGTTCAGAAGCCACCGGGTGAATCCCCCGCGTGCCCCTCGCCCTGCCCTGATGAGGGTGTGCGCTTCCTCCTGCAAAGCAAATCAGTTTATTTTTCCTCTGTTCCGTTCCAGATTGCCCCACCCACCGTCCTTGTTGATTTGACTGTTCCCTTAACCGAGCAGCAAAATACAACATGGTTCCGAAGCTGGCAACAGTGAGGTGGACGCAGAGACATAGCAGCCCCCTGCCCCCCTTTCTTCCTGTGCTTTCGCCCAATCCCACCCACTCGGGGAGGCCCCAGCTCCGGGGTCTCCGCATTGCCTTTCTTTGCGTGTGTGTGGTTGGTCTGTTTTGCAAATGAACAAACACATGTATGTTTTCCTAACTGCCCCCTTTCTCACTCACACAAACAACAGCAGGCTGCAGCCTTCCGCACTGTGCTTCTTCCCCACAGAATAGTACGTCCTGGATATGATTCCATACCAGTTTATGGACACCTCGCTCATTGTTTTACAAAGCTGTATAGCAAATACTTCATGGTTAGCATACGTCAGGGATTATTCAGCCACCCTCCTATGTAGGAGCGTTTAGGTTGCTTTCCATATTTTATAATTGCAAACAATGATTACAGGGATTGCATTGTAAATGTGTGCTTTTATATTTTTGGAAGTGTATCATCAGTGTAAATTTCTAGAATGGAGATTACTGGGGCAAAAAAAGAACATGAATTTTTTTTCAGCTTTTGCTAAACTCCCTTCCATAAAAGTACAAAAATTTACATTCCCATCAGCAAAATATGTTCCCACAACCTTGCCAGCAGAGTGGGATATTTATTTTCACACTTTTACCCATCCATTAAGAGAGAAATGTACCCCGCTGTAGTTTTAATTTGCCTTTATTGCTTTACAAGGTCAAAATCTTTGCATATCTTTAAGGGCACAATTAACACCTCACCTCTGGTCCAGTGCTGAACAGCGGTGGAGAGTGTGGGCATCTTTACCTGTCCATTTGGGGAGATCTCCCCCTGCTCAGTAAGTTACATGCTGTGGCACTAAAGTGCACATATTTTATCATGTTAATAAAGTGCCTGTCAGTTTCTACTTTCTTGAGTACTTTTATGTGGTCCACTGGAGAAGGGAATGGCAAACCACTTCAGTATTCTAGCCTTGAGAACCCCGTGAACAGTGTAAAAGGCAAAATGATAGGATACTGAAAGAGGAACTCCCCAGGTCAGTAGGTGCCCAATGTGCTACAGGAGATCAGAGGAGAAATAACTCCAGAAAGAATGAAGGGATGGAGCCAAAGCAAAAACAACACCCAGCTGTGGATGTGACTGGTGATAGAAGCAAGGTCCGATGCTGTAAAGAGCAATATTGTATAGGAACCTGGAACGTCAGTTCCATGAATCAAGGCAAATTGGAAGTGGTCAGACAGGAGATGGCAAGACTGAACATTGACATTCTAGGAATCAGCAAACTAAAATGGACTGGAATGGGTGAAGTTAACTCAGATGACCATTATATCTACTACTATGGGCAGGAATTCCTTAGAAGAAATGGAGTAGCCATCATGGTCAACAAAAGAGTCCAAAATGCAGTACTTGGATGCAATCTCAAAAACGACAAAATGATCTCTGTTCATTTCCAAGGCAAACCATTCAATATCACAGTGATCCAAGCCTATGCCCCAACCAGTAATGCTGAAGAAGCTGAAGTTGAACGGTTCAGTGAAGACCTATAAGACCTTTTAGAACTAACGCCCAAAAAAGATGTCCTTTTCATAATAGGGGACAGGAATGCAAAAGTAGGAAATCAAGAAACATCTGGAGTAACAGGCAAATTTGGCCTTGGAATGTGGAATGAAGCAGGGCAAAGGCTAATAGAATTTTGCCAAGAGAACACACTGATCATAGCAAACACCCTCTTCAAAAAAAAACAAGAGAAGACTCTACATATGGACATCACCAGATGGTCAACACAAAAATCAGATTGATTATATCTTTTGCAGCCAAAGATGGAGAAGCTCTATACAGCCAACAAAAACAAGACTGGGAGCTGACTGTGGCTCAGATCATGAACTCCTTATTGCCAAATTCAGACTTAAATTGAAGAAAGTAGGGAAAACCACTAGACCATTCAGGTATGACCTAAATCAAATCCCTAAACATTATACAGTGGAAGTGAGAAATAGATATAAGGGACTAGATCTGATAGACTGCCTGATGAACTATGGATGGAGTTTCTTGACATTGTACAGGAGACAGGGATCAAGACCATACCCATGGAAAAGAAATGCAAAAAAGCAAAATGGCTGTCTGAGGAGGGCTTACAAATAACTGTGAAAAGAAGAGAAGCGAAAAGCAAAGGAGAAAAGGAAAGATATTCCCATTTGAATGCAGAGTTCCAAAGAAGAGCAAGGAGAGTTAAGAAAGCCTTCCTCAGTGAACAATGCAAAGAAATAGAGGAAAACAGCAGAACGGGAAAGACTAGAGATCTCTTCAAGAAAATTAGAGATACCAAGGGAACATTTCATGCAAAGATGGGCTCGATAAAGGACAGAAATGGTATGGACCTAACAGAAGCAGAATATATTAAGAAGAGGTGGCAAGAATACACAGAAGAACTGTACAAAAAAGATCTTCACGACCCAGATAATCACGATGGTGTGATCACTCACCTAGAGCCAGACATCCTGGAATGTGAAGTCAGGCAGGCCTTAGGAAGCATCACTATGAACAAAGCTAGTGGACATGATGGAATTCCAGTTGAGCTATTTCAAATCCTGGAAGATGATGCTGTGAAAGTGCTGCACTCAATATGCCAGCAAATTTGGAAAACTCAGCAGTGGCCACAGGACTGGAAAAGGTCAGTTTTCATTCCAATCCCAAAGAAAGGCAATGCCAAAGAATGCTCAAACTACCACACAATTGCACCCAACTCACACGCTAGTAAAGTAATGCTCAAAATTCTCCAAGCCAGGCTTCAGTGATACATGAAGTGTAAACTTCCAGAAATTCAAGCTAGTTTTAGGAAAGGCAGAGGAACAAGAGATCAAATTGCCCTCATCTGCAGGATCATCGAAAAGGCAAGAGAGTTCCAGAAAAACATCTATTTCTGCTTTATTGACTATGCCAAAGCCTTTGACTGTGTGGATCACAATAAACTGTGGAAAACTCTGAAAGAGATGGGAATACCAGACCACCTGACCTGCCTCTTGAGAAACCTATATGCAGGTCAGGAAGCAACAGTTCAAATTGGACATGGAACAACAGACTGGTTCCAAATAGGAAAAGGAGTACGTCAAGGCTGTATATTGTCACCCTACTTATTTAACTTATATGCAGAGTACATCATGAGAAATGCTGGGCTGGAAGAAGCACAAGCTCAAATCAAGACTGCCAGGAGAAATATCAATAACCTCAGATATGCAGATGATACCACCCTTATGGCAGAAAATGAGAGGAACTAAAGAGCCTCTTAATGAAAGTGAAAGAGGAGAGTGAAAAAGTTGGCTTAAAACTCAACATTCAGAAAATGAAGATGGCATCCGGTCCCATCAATTCATGGGAAATAGATGGGGAAACAGTGCAAACAGTGTCAGACTTTATTTTTTGGGGCTCCAAAATCACTGCAGATGGTGATTGCAGCCATGAAATTAAAAGACGCTTACTCCTTGGAAGGAAAGTTATGACCAACCTAGATAGTATATTAAAAAGTAGAGATATTACTTTGCCAACTAAAGTCTGTCTAGTCAAGGCTATGTATTTTCCAGTGGTCATGTATGGATGTGAGAGTTGGACTGTGAAGAAAGCTGAGCACCGAATAATTGATGCTTTTGAAGTGTGATGTTGGAGAAGGCTCTTGAGAGTCACTTGGACTGCAAGGAGATCCAACCAGTCCATCCTAAAGGAAATCAGTCCTGGGGTTTCTTTGGAAGGACTGATGCTGAGGCTGAAACTCCAGTACTTTGGCCACCTCATGCGAAGAGTTGACTCATTGGAAAAGACCCTGATGCTGGGAGGCATTGGGGGCAGGAGGAGAAGGGGATGACAGAGAAAGAGATGGCTGGATGGCATCACTGACTCAATGGGCATGAGTTTGGGTGGACTCCAGGATTTGGTGATGGACAGGGAGGCCTGGTGTACTGCCATTCATGGGGTCGCAAAGAGTCGGACATGACTGAGCAACTGAACTGAACTGAACTGAAGTGATTAAATTTTCTAAGACTTGTCCAGCATCTAAGGAAAAAACCATGTCTTTCCCTCTTAGGTCCATTAATATATACTGTATTCTATTAATGGATTCTTCAGTATTATGCCAACATTGAATTAATGGAAAAAATCCTTATAGTATGACATCGTTTCCTTAACACGACATCTGGCTCTGCTCATCTCCGCCTCCCTCTTCCATCTTAACACGCCATCTGGCTCTGCTTATCTCCGCCTTCCTCTTCCATGTTCCATTCAATTTTTTGGTTTACTTTGTGGTTCCTTTCCTAGCTTTCTGGAAAAAAAAATTGATTCCTTTCTTTTCATCCTTTTATTTTCATCTACCAAGATATTTAAGGCTTTATGTTTCCTCTGATCATGGTTTTAAATATAAACCAAAGATTTTGATACAGCATGTTTTCATCATCATTTTTTAATGAACTTTGTAATTTTGGTTTGAATTCTCCTGTAATTCAAGAGTTAATGGCGTTTTAATTGCTTGATGGAAGGGCCCCTTTCTGTTTGCTAGTACTCTGTACTTTCATTTCATTGTCGTCAGAGAATGTTCTTTGTGACATTCGTGCTCCATGGAACGCACTACTGTTTCCTCCGCAGCCTGACAAGCGGTCAGTTTTTGTTAACATTTCACGTGCGTTTTATGTGAATATGTGTTCATGATTATAAGAGTGTAAATTACAATACCATATCCAAAAATCTACCTTGCTGACGATGCTGTTTAGGTCCTCTACATTCTGACTGCGTCATCACCTCTTTATCTCGTCCTGGGAGTGACATCTCAGCCTCTTCCTCTTCTATGTAAGTCTCCTTGAGTCTCTTCTAGCTTTTGCCCTTTAAAGGTAGCTGCTGACCTGTTCAGAAAATGAATATCCATAATGATTATGACTTCATTGTGAATAGTGACTTTTAGTGGTAAATTTTTTTTTTTTTAACATCTAATGCTTTGTGTTTGGAATTCTCCTCGGTCTAATGACTTTATTTTGTTTCCATGACCGTCCCTGTCATTACTCTCATCATCCTTGAAGCTTTAGGGATGTCTCTTGCTTTTCAGCTCGTATTTGAGACTTTCTTTCTGAAGCAAATTGAAAATCATTTTCTCTTATATGGTGAGTTAAACCCATTCACGTATTTATATCAGATAAGACTGATATATTTGGTTTAAACTCTGTCATATTATTTTTGGCAGCTTTATTGAGATATAAGTTGCACATCACCTATTCACACACTTGAAGTGTAAAACTCAATGATTTTTAGTCAACTTACAGCGCTATCTGATCAATGCCACAATCCAGTTCTCAAATATTTCCATTACCCTCAAAACTGCATGCCCATTTCAACTCACTCACTATTTCCACACTTAGCAGGGGCAACTCTGCTAATGAAAGAACAGGCTGAAGAAGCTGGCTTAAAAGTCAATATTCAAAAAACTAAGATCATGGCATCTGATCCCATCACCTCATGGCAAATAGATGGGGAAACAATGACAGACTTTATTTTCTTGGGCTCCAAAATCACTGCGGATGGTGACTGCAGCCATGAAATTAAAAGACAGTTGCTCTTTGGAATGATAGCTATGACAAACCTAGACAGCATACTAAAAAGCAGAGAGATTACTTTGCTGACAAAGGTCTGTATAGTCAAAGCTATGGTTTTTCCTGTAGTCACGCATGGATGTGAGAGTTGGACCATAAAGAAGACTGAGCGTTTTCAGACTGTGGTGTTGGAGAAGACTATTGAGAGTCTCTTGGACTGCAAGGAGATCAAACCTGTCAATCCTGAAGGAAATGAATCCTGAATATTCCTTGGAAGGACTGATGCTGAAGGTGAAGCTCCAATACTTTGGCCACCTGATGCAAAGGGCTGACTCATTGGAAAAGACCCTGATGCTGGGAAAGATTGAAGGCAGGAGGAGAAGAGGACAGAGGATGAGATGGTTGGATGGCATCACCAACTCAATGGACGTGAGTTTGAGCAAACTCCAGGAGATGGTGAAGGACAGGGAAGCCTGGTGTGCTGCAGTCCTTGGGGTCGCAAAGAGTTGGGCACGACTTAGTGACTGAAAAAGAATAAGCAGAGGCAACTACGAATCTGCTTCCTATCTCCATAGATGTATCTTTGCTGGATACTTCATATGAATGGGACCACCTGTCTTTTGTAATTTAGAATAATGTTATTGAGATTCATCTGTATTGTAGTAAGGACCAGTGTGTCTTTCCTCTTTCTTTTTGAACATTGGACA
This sequence comes from Ovis aries, assembly GCF_016772045.2. Taxonomy (NCBI): domain Eukaryota; kingdom Metazoa; phylum Chordata; class Mammalia; order Artiodactyla; family Bovidae; genus Ovis; species Ovis aries. The sequence goes on along the minus strand of NC_056075.1, from coordinate 49,196,343 downwards.
TGTATCACATTCTGCTTATCTGTCCGCCAGTTGGTAGAGATGGGGTCCGTAGCACTTTCTGGCTTTTATGAGTGACACTACCATAAACACAGACGTACAAGCCATCGCGTGGACATACGTCGCCTTTTCTCCTGGATGGATAATGACAAGCAGAACTGTGGGGTCTCACGGTGGATACGTGTCTGGCTTTCTAACCAACAGGCGAACCGTGTTCCAAAGCAGTGACAGCGCTGCCCTTGCCACCAGCCCGGCGGGGTCTTCCTCCGTCTTCACGCCCGTCGATGCTTGTATCGCCTGCTGCCCTCGAGCCACTGTGGTGTGTGTGTTTACTTGCTGGTGTGTTTGAGGTGACTTTATTAAAAGTCCAGCTTTCATTTCCTCTTTCATAGGGTGTGTGTGTGGCATTTTATCCAAGAAATCTCTGCTTAACCCAAGGTCATGAACACATTTCCCTTAAAATTTTCTTTCAAAACTTCTGTGATTTTAGATCTGATATTTCACTCTATGACCCACTTCGGATTAGTTGTAGGTGTTGTGACAAAGGTCTGAATGTGCCTTCGTGCACATGGACGTCCAGTTGCCCCCGAACCACTTGCTGAAATAACTCATTATTTGAAACTCTTAATTACTGTAAATACTGTGTCTGCTTCTGTTTTGTTATTTAACTGATGTGTTTTCTTTGCTCTTTCACTTCTGTTTTGTTTATTTTGGCAGTTACAACAGTCTTCATTTTTGTTTTAGAGGTCATCTTTGCTCATATCTTTTTAGCTGGCCTTATTCTCATTGATTGTTTGAAGTCCCGTGTTTTATTTCCTTTTTTAGTAGCTTTGTACAGATAATCTGCGCCTCCGCATTTATGAAGCCGGGGTGAGGATTTAGAGGGCTTTACAAGACGCCTAGTTGCCTCTCTGTTTGCTGTCAGTGTGGAGAAGTGCGGGCCTCTGCTGAGCGGATTGTTTTCTCTTTGTGGAGAAAGGAGCGCATGCCTTCTATCTATTTTTTCACGCAGGATCCCAGACTCCCTCGGCTTCCTTCTCCCTTCGTGTGTTGTATTCATAGGGCACCTCTCCTGTTAACCCCTCACTCTTCCCAGAGCATTTAGCTCTCAACGCTGCCTCTGCACATCCAGGGCACACTGCTAAGTCTCTTCTCTGTCTCGAATACTTTGATCGAGCGAAAAGCTTTGTATTTTCATGCTGAGAGTGACTTTCTCTTTCCAGCAGCGGCTTTAGATCAAGTTCAGACCCACCACCAGGTCCCTCTGCTCTGCGAGCTGGGCTTATGCTTTGCAAAGGCGTGAAGAGCGTGGGAGTCAGCTCACTGCACTCAGGGATCGTTTCCTAATTATGGGACTTTTGACGGTCGACCCCTCCCCGTCTTCTAAGTTATGCTGAGGACACTGGCTTTGCACAGCTGTGTTTCTTATTCTTCTTTCCTTTTCTTGGGGCACACAGGGATATAGTGGATGTTTTCAATTTATGCAGTCATCATTGCCTCAGCTACCCAGAATTACCCAATAAATTTATTCTTTAAAACTCCAAAACCTTATACTGGAAACGGAATACAGGCATTTATCTAATATGTGTGAATAAATTTAAGATTATTAAAAGTAAAAACTGTCTTTCCTAAGTAGACATTCCTCCAGAGAAAATATACAGATGGCCAACAGGCACATGAAAAATACTTAACTCAGCATCATTACAATAATCCCTGTTGTTCAGTCACTAAGTCGTGTCCGACTGCTTGCCACCCCATGGACTGCAGCACGCCAGGTCCCCCTGTCCTCCACTGTCTCCTGGAGTTTGTTCGGATCCATGTCCAGTGAGTCGGTGATGCCATCCAGCCATCTCATCCTCTGTCGCCCCTTTCTCCTTTTGCCTTCCATCTTTCCCAGCATCAGAGGCTTTTCCAATGAGTCAGCTCTTTGCATCAGGTGGCCAAAGGATTGGAGTTTCAGCTTCAGCATCAGTCCTTCCAGTGAATATTCAGAACTGATTTTCTTTAGGATGGACTGGTTGGATCTCCTTGCAGTCCAAGGGACTCTCAAGAGTCTTCTCCAACACCACAGTTTGAAAGCATCAGTTCTTTGGTGCTCAGCCTTCTTTATGCCCCAACTCTCACATCCGTACATGACCACTGGGAAACCCATAGCTTTGACTAGATGGACCTTTGTCAGAAAAGTGATGTGTCTGCTATTTAATATGCTAGGTTTGATATGTCTAGGTTTGCCATGGCTTTTTATTAGAGAAATGCAAATCTGAACCATCTCACACTGATCAGAACAGCCATCATTAAAAACACTGCAAGTAAAAATGCTGGAGAGGACGTGGTGAAAAGGGAGCCCTTCTACAGTGTTGATGGGAATATAAATTGATGCAGTCACTATGGAGAACAGTATGGAGGTTCCTCAAAAAAAAACTATACATAGAATTACCGTATGATCCAGCAATCCCACTCCTGGGAAGATAGTCAGACAAAATCCTAATTCAGAAAGATACACACACCCCTGTATTCATAGCTGCACTATTTGCAATAGCTGAGACATGGAAGCGACCTAAATGCCCATCAACGCTGGCGTTTCCAAAAGGAGGCTCAACAGTGGAGTCTGAGGCATGATGTCTGGTCATAAACAAACCACATTTTTTATTGAAATATAGTTAATTTACAATGTTGTGTTAATTTCTGCTGTATAGCAAGGTGATTCCCTTATACACATATACACATATTCTCTTGTGTGTTCTTTTTCCTGATGGCTCATCATAGGATGTTGACTATAATTCTCTGTGCTCCACAGGAGGACCTTGCTGTCTGCCCACCCTACACATAAAACTCTTATGTTTGCTCAGCGACCACACTCTCAGCCCTTTCTTCCCCACTCCCTCCCTTGGCAACCACAAGCCTCTTCTCCATGTCTGTGAGTCTGTTTCTAGTTTGCAGATAGATTCATTTCGTGTCATATTTTAGATATCACATATAAGTGATGTCATATGGTATGTATCTTTCTCTTTCTGACTTTCTTCACATAGTACAATAATCTCTACCACGTTGACGCAAATGCCATTATTTCATTCTTTTATGGCCGAGTAATATTCCATCGAATATATATATGTGTGTGTGTGTGTGTGTGTGTGTGTGTGTGTGTGTATATATATCTCACGTCTTCTTCATCCATGCATCTGTCAGTGGACATTTAGGTTGGTTCCTTGTCTTGGATATTGTAAATAGCGCTGCTGTGAACACGGGCGTGCATGGATCTTTTCGAATTAGAATGTTTGTCTTCTACAGATATATGCCCAGCAGTGAGATTGCTGGATCATAGGGTAGCTCTACTTGTAGTTTCTAAAATATTGCTCTGTTTGCTCCTAAGTCCTTTCTCCATCCCCAAACTCCCACCTGGGATCACTTTTCTCTGCTTGTATAATAATAGTTTGCATTTCTCCCACTGTTGTGTCTGTTGATTTTTCACTTCTCTTAAAATCTTTATTTGCCTTCATTTTTCAAAGATGTTGTCACAGCTTATAGAAGTCTAGGAGGCAGCTATTTTCCTTGAGTACATTAAACTATTTCTTGCTGTTATCTGAGTTTCATCAGTTTATTTAAAAGTCAGCTGTCAGTCTTATCTTTGGGTCTCTGAAAGTTGTGTGTTGAGAGGGGGAGGTCGTTTTTGGCTCCTTGTAAGGTCTTTCTCTTTTTTTATTTTAGCAGTTTTGCTATAATGTGCTTAGTTGCGGTTGTTTTTAGATTTACCTGACTTAGATAATGCTCCCTGAGGTCATCACTTAGCGTCTTTTACTATTTCCACGCTTGTCTCCTGAGCCCCAGTTTTATCGTATTATCTCTTCAGCCGTGAGGAAGGGCCAGTATTCAGCCAGTCCTCCTCCCTTCCTCCTCTGGCTCCCCCTAATATTTTGCCGCTTGGGGAATTACTTTCTTCCACCCTTTTGTCTCTCAGTGACTCAGTCTGGATGTGTTCTGCCGACCTGCTCTCGGGGTTACTGGTCCTTTCCTCACGTGTCTGATGTGCTGTTAAACTCAACCACTGATGGTTAATTGCACTTTCTGGACATTCTGGTTCTGGAATCAATCATTTTCCTTTTTTTAATAATTCCTAACCCTGTGTCAATTTTTTCATTCCTATCTTTTATTCATGTTAAGACATTAAGTGTGGCTCTTAAATTCTGCGTCTGATAACACTATCATTTCTGATCACTCTGTTTCCTGGATACCAGGCATATCCGCTTTGTTTGCCTTCCATTCTTCTGATTTTTCTTTATGTCTTATCTCCTCATACGCTGGCTGCTCTGTGTACGTGTTTTTTTCTGAAATGTAAAATTCTGCACATGAGAAAACAGCAGAGAGCATTTTAATGATGTCGTTTGCTTTGCTGAGCATGTCCTTTCTTCTTCTTTAGGTGGTCACTGTCGGTCACCTGATATCCAGTCAGAGGCTGAGGTGGTTTAAAGCTGGTCCACGTGGACTCCTCTTTCTGCTTTCTCTTTTGTTAGGGTTGTAAACATCTCAGGTCTCACCCCGAAGCCCAGGGTGGCAGATCTATCTGGAATGGATGCACAGCCCCACTGCTGGCTTTCTGAAAGTGAACGTGAAGTCGCTCAGCTGTGTCTTTGCGACCCCATGGACTGTAGCCTACCAGGCTCCTCCACCCAGAGGATTTTCCAGGCAGGAACACTGGAGTGGATTGTCATTTCCTTCTCCAAGGGATCTTCCCGAGCCAGGGGTCAAACCCTGGTTGCCCACATTGTAGGCAGACGCTTTGCCATCCGAGCCGCCAGGGAAGTTCAGTTGTTGGCTTTCTCTCTGCCCTGACCCTTTCCGTATCCCTCTTGTGCCATCTCTTAGACTTATTGTGTGCTCCGACTCTGTGAGACCCCATGGGCTGTAGCCCACCAGGCTCCTCTGCCCGTGGGATTTCCCAGGCAGGGATACTGGAGCAGGTGGCCATGTCCTTCTCCAGGGGATCTTCCCGACCCAGGGACTGAGCCCGTGTCTCTACGTCTCTATGTCACTAGCCCCACCTGGGAAGTCCCCGTAGTTTCATTCGACACTTTCATACAGCTCTTTCATGCTTGTCCTGGAGACCATGACCGATCCTTCCGCTATCAAAACTGGACTCTGCGCTCTGGTTCCCCAGCCCGCAGCACCTGGTGGAAACTCGCCTGGCTTCTTCCCAGCAGCTGCAAGCACACGTTCGGAGGCTGCGGGCACCCCCAGGTCAAAGCGGCCCCAGACCGCAGGCCCATCGTTCTGAGTCTCTGTCCTCCCCTGGACCCTGACAGGTCCCCCGGGCTTTCAGATGGAATTTCCAGATTCTTCCTCTGGCTCTCGTAACCGTTCTCGGCAGTCGGTCCAAGCCTCGTCAGCCACCCCCAGGTGTGGGAACGCGTTAGCAATCTCTGCAGTTGCTGGGCTCACCTCCAAGCTTTCAGTTTTCAGACGTCAGTCTAGAGAATCGTATGCATGATGGGGACTTTTGGCCCCCACCCTAATAGTCAGGATTTATTATAAGTGTCCGCCGTGTTGGACACTGGCCTGAGCACTCTGCATGTGTTAGTTCACTGTATCCTCACAGTAAGGCTTCGAGTCACAAGTGTTAGCATGACCGCACTGTGCAAGTCACAGATGGGAGGTACAGACGAAAGCCTGCTGCGGCCTCGTGTCGTGGCTGAGTAGGGGCGGCAGGGAACCGGAAGAATCTGACCCCGGAGTCTCCCCTCTAGACCACCACGCTACATTGGTGACTGGGAAACAGTTAAAGATCTTTCCAAAGCCACAGACCCTGAAGTGCTGGGTAAGTGGAGCTTGTGGTTAAGGGAGACGGGTGTGTGGTGAGCAGCCTCTGACCAGACCAGTAAAGACGCGTGTTAATAAGGTGGATCCTAAGATGCTATATTTTGCATTTCCTTAAGGTACATAAGGACTGATCATTGTCACTGACAAAATCATAAACCTGAGCTCAGAGATGGAAACTATGTCAAGAGAGGGCTTGGTGCTAGAATGTGTGATCGGTCATCGTTAAGACAGCCACATAATTGTAATCAGTTTCCTGGTGCAAAAATAAAATAAGACTTTACTTCTGAATATACTGAAACTCTAAATTCTAGAAATTCTACTCGAAGAGTTCAATTGTTACTCTGCTAAAGAGCAGTAAAGCCGTATTTGTCCAGGTTTCACGCCAACGCCATTCTCCCAGCGGGAAGGTACCACACTCCCTCCTCCAGGCACAGAACCACGCAGCCCTGGGGGCAGTGCTAGCAGACTGCCCCTCTTGTCCGCTACCAGGAGGGAGAGGACACAAGCTACGCAGCATCCCGGAGGCTGTCCTTCCTTAGCCATCTAGCGGTCACCACTGTCCTGGGACGATGTCTGCTAGGTCCCTCCCCAATGGCAGCCCCAGCCAAGGCCGGCTCCCCACACCTCCTCCCACCGTGAAACACAAGCACCCAGCCCCCTGGAGTCCCACAGCCCAGCCTCTGAGCCAGGACATGCAGAAGGCCCCAAGAAGGCAGACTAGTGAATGGGGTAAAGACATTAACTAGGAACCCACCGCAGCCCCTCAGAATCCCCAGTCCAAACTTCCCTGAAAACGTCACCAATTAACTTTGAGTCCAGCCCAACATTTGCTCCAAAGTGAACAGCTGAGAAATGAGTCCACAGGCTTAAAGCAGAGGTGCCTACGACAGTGACTACATTCTGCCCACCGGCTCCTGGGGCCCGGCGCTGGGGTGGTTGGATGGCCAATCCACTGCCTCCTGGGCGAGGCCTGAGGGGGGAGGACCTGAAGAGCAGACCAGCCAGGTCCTGGCCTGTTGCCAACCAGAGCAGCTGCTCACAACACACAAAGGAGCCCCCGATCGGGAAGGACCCAGAGCCCGCCGGGGCAGGAGCCGGAGGACTAGTTTCCTGCCCAGGACACCCGGCTCTCACAGCCCCGACCCCAGGGCAGCTGGAGAAGTCACACTCCAGCCCTGGTGTTTGCTTTCGCACAGAACACACAGAGTTGCTCCAGACACACAAGAGCTGGGAGTTCAAGGGAGCCCACTGTTTGACTTGCTAATGGCTCCAGCGCAGCTGCGTCTGCAGTGGGTCAGGGCCCTCCACCGCCTGCCACGGGCGGAGAGTTCAAATAAAAGCGAGAATGCTGCATTGAAACCGAAAATTGAAATAATCAGCATAGAAGCCCTCCTGGAAGCAGACCCGGGCATGCTTTTCACCCACCGACGCCGGAGAACAACAGCCCCTACGATCGATTAAACAGCTGCTTGAGAGGATGGGGGCCAGAAGACCGACCCGGCTATTTTCTGTCTTCATTCTCAGTCTAATGCCTCACTGTTGGGAGGCGGCCCGAGAGGTCAGAGAGCACGCTGCTGCCTTGTTTCGAGGACCACAGGTGGGCCCCAGCTAGACCGAGCTCGGGGGAGGCGCTGTGTCCCTGACTCTGGACGAGGCCAGCAGGTGCCAGGGCGGCAGACAGAGCCCCCGCCTTTCTCGGGGCCGAGCACAGACCAGGCTCCACTCCAGAGGGAGACAGCAGAGGCTGCCGGGCCGTAAGGAGGTGAGCCCGCGGCCCTGGCACTGCCCGAGGGCACCTCCACAATGCAGCGCCTGGGTTTGCCGGAAGGTCCCCAGCAGGCCAGGGTCTGCAGAGACCACCCTCCGTGTGCCCACACCTCTGCCCCCCTCTCCCCCAGGACCCTCCGGCCACCCCAGCCCCCTCTCCAGCACCCTCCCGTCTGAGCGGAACCGCCTACCCTCCTTCCCTACCCTCCTCCCTGGCCTCCTTCCCTGCGAGGCCAGCCACAGCCCATGGGCCTAGCAGGGCAGCCGGATTTCATGTCTGGTGGCTCTTGTAGCAGGGAGAGGGGCTGGGCTGGGGAGAGATGTCAGTCACAAGCCCTTAAATGAAGCAAACGCCACAAAGAAAAATGGGGTCAGCAGCTCCCAGTAGGTGAGCCTGTGAAGTTCAACTCTATCGTTTTTAGCGGGAGCAGAGCTGACTCGCAGTACTGTCAGCTTCGGGTGTACGGCGGGAGTGGTCCGGGCACACGTGTGTATCTGTGTGTATCTGCGTTTACTCTCTCCATTGTGGGTTACTACAGGATATTGATACCGTTTCCTCCTGTGCCAGGTCGATTCAGGCGTGTCCGACTCTTTGGGGCCCCCAGACTGTGGCCCAACAGGCTCCTCTGTCCGGGGGATTCTCCAGGCAAGAATACGGGAGTGGGTTGCCATGCCCTCCCCCAGGGGAATCGTCCCCACCCAGGGACGGAACTCCTGCGTTGGCAGGCGGGTTCTCTACCTCTAGCACCACGTGGGAAGCCCCGCAGTCCCCTGGGCTATACGTGAGCCCCTTGTCCATCTGGTTCGCATATAATCGTGTGCCTCTGTCAGCCGCACGATCCCTTCATCCTAGTTTATCCCTCCAGCATTGCCTTTTGGCAGCCATAAGTTGGCTCTCTGTCTCTGCGCGTCTGTTTCTGTTTGATAAACAGGTTCATTTGTACTGTTCTTTAGACTCATAAATTATGAATCTAAGATAATGAACCCAATCTAAGTTATTCATTCACGTCACAACTTAGGACAGGTACGTGATGTCACATGGAACTTGTCTTTCTCTGCCTGACGTACTTGCCTTAGTATGCTCATCTCTAGGTCCATCCACGTCGCTGTACATGGTCTGTCTTTATGGCCGAGTCATGTTCCTTCGGATTACTCGGAGGGGCGCTCAGCTCCTCCCCCACTGGAACGCACTTGCTCCCTCACTAGTCTGCGGCGCCCAAGCCTGCCCCCAGGGAGGCCAGCCCCCGCCCAGGTAAAGGTGTGAGGCTGGCCTTACAGAACCACAGCCCTTCCCAGGCGCCACCCTGTGCCCTGGGAGCCTCCTCCCAGGGATCTCATCAGAAACAACTCTTCTCTGCTGGCTGAGCTTCCCTGGGGGTAAAGGCACCTGCTGGTTGGGGGCAAGTCAGCATGTGCACCTGATGGTCGGGAGCTCCCTGCCCCGGGGCCTTCACCCTGATGACCAGCGGCCAGGAGGCAGAAGCACCTCCAGGATAGCGCCAGCACTTCCCACACCTGCCGCCAACCAGGGCCAAAGCAAGCGCATGTCGTCATCAACATTCCCGTCTCCTGAATTCGCAGAGGTTTTAGTATCTATGTGCCTCCTACCTTCACATAAAGCACTTCAGAAAAAGCAAATTGCCCTTGACCAGGGAATTTTGGCTTTTGAAAAAGAGTCATCCAATAATTCAACCCCAAATAGCAGTTCAGGGCTTTAAAAAGAAACTCACTTTTAAATATGTATTGAGTTTTCTTAAAGGCTGCTTACTCTTACCACTATTTTAAAATTATTTCTCCCTGAAGCAGGAAGGGAAATTTCATGAGATGCAAATGTCAGGACACCTGAACTCAATAAATTCTTCCCTATTACCCTATCATCCTATTCCCCACTTCCTCCCCTTAGCCTGGCCATCACTCCAGCCGAAAATTAAATAAAATGAGAATCATCGCTTCCTTATGCAGACTCGCTGTGGCAGGAAGCTTCTGGTAAGTCTAATGTATGGTACCTTGAAAAAAATTCTTACAAAAAGCAGCATAACCATCAGGGTTGCTAAATTTTCCCTGGAAAAGAAAACACGCATTTCAGAGCACGTGGTGTATTTTCTTTCCTCTCTCTCACTTGCCTTGGTGAGAGTCGAGGGAGCAGAATTCCTGCACGCACGTCGGTCAAGGATCAGTCGATTTTCTGGAGGCGTTTTCCTCTGTAAGAGAAGACCACCATTTGCTCTAATCATTTTGGATTTTTTGCCTGACATAACATTCGTTTCCTCAGGACAAACTAAATAACCAAGTTCCACGAACTGAGCGCGTTTCACAGTGCACAGACTTGACAGGGAAGGGCATTTAAGCCTCGGAAGCCTGGCTTCATCCATCAGCGGGTGACGTTTCAGAAGCAAACAAGGAGGAAAGGCTAGAAAAAGGACGCACAGCTTACTTACTCTATGGGAGGGATGAAGGCTCTTACGGGTCAGGAATACTGTTAGTTTTAGGACGTGCTTATAAAGCCTGACAAGCCAGTCCAGAAAAGCTGGGGTCTAACCCAGGGGTGGACGGGCTGAAGACCCCAGCCACTGCAGGCAGCACCCCCCACTCCCCATCACCTACCCCACCCCACCCCCACTCCCCACCCCCACCCCCACCCCCAGGCTCCACACAGGCCGTCCTCATGGCACCTGCAACGCTACCTGGAAGCGACACCACCTCCACCAACCTACTGGCCAGACCTGGCCACACAGCCAAGGCTAATTGCCACCAGCCTAGACAGTGTATTCAAAAGCAGAGACATTACTTTGCCAACAAAAGTCCGTCTAGTCAAGGCTATGGTTTTCCAGTGGTCATGTATGGATGTGAGAGTTGGACTGTAAAGAAAGCTGAGCACCGAAGAATTGATGCTTTTGAACTGTGGTGTTGGAGAAGACTCTTGAGAGTCCCTTGGACTGCAAGGAGATCCAACCAGTCCATCCTAAAGGAAATCAGTCCTGAATATTCAAAGGAAGGACTGAGGCTGAAGCTGAAACTCCAGTCCTTTGGCCACCGGATGCAAAGAACTGACTCATTTGAAAAGCCCCTGATGCTGGGAAAGATTAAAGGCAGGAGGAGAAGGGGATGACAGAGGATGAGATGGCTGGATGGCATCACTGACTCGATAGACGTGAGTTTGAGTGAACTCTGGGAGTTGGTGATGGACAGGGAGGCCTGGCGTGCTGCAGTCCATGGGGTCACAAAGAGTCGGACACGACTGAGCAACTGAACTGAACGGAGGTTTCCTCCATTCTCTCCCCCGGGAGGGCACAATTCCACAACATGAAGGAGACACTCCTCCTTGAGGTTGTTTTTGCTTGGATTGAGAAGCCTGCAGGGCCCAGGTCGTTCTCTGTTCCCTAGTCTCCAGACCTGGGTGTGTGTTTCATCGAGGACTCTGGAAACCGTGCATCATGGTGAAAAGTTACCCAAATCCTGGGGAGGAATGTGTCCCCGACACTCACTCTCTCGTAACCACAGTGTAACGGTGCCAGGCCACTGCCTTGAAGAGGGCTGGGGCAGTGGGTCAGCCCAGGCCGGGGGCCCAGGCAGCTGCTGCGGCCACTGCTGGACCCAGATGGCTAGCTGGGGAGCAGGTGTCCACACAGGCCTGCTGGACTAGCATGCATGGACCATCAGGAGCTGGGTTCACTGGAATCCAGAAGAGGTGAGGTCCCGCGAGGTCACAGGTGCCTCCACAAACCGTCTTGAGGTCTCGCCCCTCATAGAGATGGACTCCGGTCATCTGTCCAGCAGTCAGACAAGTTCGGGAGGCTCCGGTCACAGCTCTGAGGGCAGAGCCCACCTGGTCCTACTGGGAGTTTTCCCCCTCCCCCAGCCACACACCCCATCACGAGGACGACCCCCCGCCTTGGCCTCTGGTTCTCCATGTCTTGCACAGGGAGGAACAGGACTTGGGTTTCATGACGGGGAGACAGGAAAGCCAAAAGTTAGGAAAAACACCTTGGACTCAAGGTCCAAAAAAGGAAATCCAAGAGGGCCCACTCCTGGATTCCTCAGAGACTGCAAGTCCCAGGCAGGTGGGGAGTGACATGAACAAGCTTCCAAGATGAGGGAGAGGATAGACAGAATCCAGCCCAGGGCCAGTCCACAGAGGCAGGTGTGCGGGTAGAGGGGGGGACGGCCCTGCCCTCATCCTCCACCGACCCCACGTCTGGCCCCGCTAGGAGAGGTGGAGAGGGGTGGTGTCTGAACAGTCTGCAAGGAACCTGCTCCCCTTGGAGATGAGACCACCCGGCCTCGAGTTTCACCTCGAAGGGGGGTCCCCTCCAGCCCAGCCCCTGAGGTCCTCACCTCTCTTCCAGCTCTAGAGCACTCCCTGTCAACTTGATTAACCCCCCAGGGCATGTTCCGTCATTTCCATACATCACCGGTGCAAACAGATGCCTCTCACCCCATGCCTACGCGGGGTGGGGTCTCTCCCCAGGTTTTCTTTTCCAGGAGGATGTGACTCACCCCACCCTCCCCCGCCTCCCCCCATCGCTTCACCAGACTCAGAGCTGCCTCTGACAACACGTCACCCACAGTTTAATCACCTGCTCAGTCCCCATCACTCCTGTGTCTGCACAGCACCTCCGACCGGGTCCTCCCTTCCTTCCTGATCTCAGCATCTCACCCGCTCCCGCCCGGCTCACTCTTCCATCCGCACTTCCCCACTGACATCTACCCAAGCCTCCAAGTCCTCCACCCGCCTCACGAATATCGCCTCTCTGGGCCCTCCATCCTATGAAGTCTCCAGGCTCCCCCGCCTAGTCTCCGAGCCTTTCTCCACTCTTCCCAGGCTCTCATCCCAGAGCAATGCCAAGGGGCCCCGCCAGGTTCCCTGGATGGTCCCACACTTCAGGCTTTGCTCAAGACACCCCTGAGCCTGCAAAGTCCCCCTCTGACATCCGCCACCTGCCAGCCCAGCTCCAGCAGCGCGACAGGACAGGCTCTAGCTCGGCCTTGCCTTGGGAACAATTAAAATGGTACGCTGTTGCTGTTCTTCAGTTGCTAGTGAAGTCGCTCAGTCGTGTCCAACTCTTTGGGACTCCATGGACTGTAGCCCGCCAGGCTCCTCTGTCCATGATTTTCAAGGCAAGAATAGTGGAGTGGGTTGCCACTTCTTTCTCCAGGGGGTCTTCCTGACACAGGGATCAAACCCAGGTCTCTCAGATTGCAGGCAGACTCTATACCACCTGAGCCACCAGGGAATCCCCCTTCTTTAGTTGCTAAGTGGTGTTCAGTTCTTTAGCCACCCCATGGACTGTAGCCCGCCAGGTGCCTCTGTCCATGGGATTTCCCAGGCAAGAATATTGGAGTGGGTTGCCATTTCCTTCTCCAGGGGATCTTCCTGAACCAGTGACTGAAGTGTCTCCTGGGTTGGGGGGTGGGTTCTGTACCGCTGAGCCACCAGGGAAACTCCAGAATGGTGTATGGATGATGTTATTTTGACATGTTGGCCAAACAGGAAACCCAAGGACCACTGGAGAATCTAAAGAGAGCTTCCCAGGTGAAGATAGGGCTCTGGAGGGCTCTGTCCACAGTAAGTATAAGCAAGAATCACCCTTCACATATAGAAGACAGTGGGAGCGTACTTGTCTCCACCCTTACACGGGGGGAAGGAGAAAAAGTCCCTGAAAACCATAGGCCAGCCTGCTTATATGTCTGCTGTCGGAATTGCCTCTATTCTTCATCCCAAAAACTTCACGCAGGAATTTTAGATTAAGTTGGTGCCTCGTGGCAATGCAGCAGACAAAAAGAAGAGGTAAATGTGGAACCTCTCCGGAGGAAATCAATCTCGACACACCTCTCAAAGAATCCCCCAGTGCTGAGGGAGAGGAGCGGCTTGTCTTCCAAATAAGGAGATGAATCTCATGAGTGAGAACCATCCAGACCAATGGAGGCAGGTAGGCAAAAGCTGATCACGGCTGATATTTTAAAGAAATGAAAGAGAAAGACGGAAGCAAAGAGTAGAGTTGGAAAAAAAAAATAGAACCCCTAGAAGTGAAAAATCGGATGATTAAAATTAAAAACTCAAGGATCTCCACATCCAATGAGATGTAGAAGACGCCCAGGTCCTCCTGTTAAGCGTGACCACAGCCCTGGCCACTGGGTTTGAGGCCAGGTGAGGAGGTGTCATCGTGCAGGGGTGGCCGGTGCAGGGCTCTAGAGATGAAGGGCATCGGGGTGATGGGCTGCAACCCCTGTTTGCTGCAGACATCTAAACTCAGCGCCAAGCGAGCCAGTCTCCTGGAAATGCCAGCCAGAGGCAACGGGGAGCCCCATCCAGGGCTGCCCTGCAGGTTAAGGGCCAGGAAGAGGGCCCTTCAGGATGGAAGACAAACTTCTGGTTATCAGAGGGGGGGCAGTGGGGAAAGGGGTAAATGAGGGGTTTGAGATTAACAGATACAAACTACTACATAAGAAACAAACAACAAGGACCTACTATGCAGCTCATTCAGTGTCTCGTAGTAACCTGTAATGGCAAAGAATCTGAAGTAGAATACACACACACACACACACACACACACACACACACACACACACACAGCAGGCTTCCCTGGTGGTTCAGATGGTAAAGAATCTGCCTGCAATGCAGGAGACCCAGGTTTGATCTCTGGGTCAGGAAGATCCCCTGGAGTAGGAAATGGCAACCCACTCTAGCATTCTAGCCTGGGAAATCCCATGGACATAGGATCCTGGTGGGCTGCAGCCCATGGGGTTGCAAATAGTCAGACACTTTTCACTTGGGGTGTGTGTAACCGAGTCACTTCATTGTGCGCTTGAAACCAACAAGACATTGCAAATCAACTATATTTCAGCTTTTTACTTTTTAAAACAAGCAGAAAATGGTTAGACAATAACAACTCTTCTCCAAGCACAGGAAAGACCCCCACCACCTCCACCCTCACCCAAGCCAGCAAAAACCAAGGGGGGGGTCAACTTCCTCCCACCCTGGGCAGTAACCTCCCCTCCCTGCGAGGGTGTCAGAGGAGACCCAGGAGAGCTGGGAACTCTGGCTGGCATCCAGTAGCTACCCGCCCCCAGCCTGCACTCCTATCCTCTGCTTTCCCCACCCCTCTGTGGTCCTCTCATGGGGACCACACAGGGAGATGTGATGAGGGTCCCCCACACTCCACCCCTCACCTAGTGAGGCATCAGGGGACACCCAGTGGGGATCTGGAACCCCACCCCCACGCCACAGTCAGGAGAGGTGGTCCTGGGGGTGATGATGGAGGGGGAACCTGGGGTTCCTTCCCCTCCTGTAACAGGACGCCTCGCCCCGTGGAGTTGCCTGTGGTCATTTCAACTTGACTCTTTGGAACTAAATGAGTAACCCAGCCCACACTAATGGGAAGGGGAATTAAGCCCCAGCTATTGAAAGGAAAATCAACCCTGAATTTTCACTGGAAGGACTGATGTTGAAGCTGAAGCTCCAATACTTTGGCCACCTATGTTGGGAAGATCCTTTGGGAAGGATTCTCCAAAGGCAATACTGGAATAGCAATCCATTCCAATATTCTTGCCTGGAGAATCCCATGGATAGAGGAGCCTGGTGGGCTACAGTCTATGGGGTTGCAAAGAGTCAGACATGACTGAATGACTAACACTAAGAATAAATATAACCAAATATTCACATCTCTTGTGGGGAAAATTATAAAACCTTATTGAAAAGAAATAAAGAATACCTGGGAAGTGGAGATGCAGAGCATGACCTTAGAAAACCTCAGAGCCCCAGAAGACTCAACTCTTCAAATAGAGCTACAAGTCCACCCAGACCCCAAGAAGCCTGCCCCTAGCTTGGTGTTTGGAGGTTTATTCTAAAGTTGCAAATGGAAGAATAAGGAGTAACATGAGCCAAAACACTCCTGGAAAAGGATAATATGGTGGTCAGGTGCAGGGAAAAAGTTTATTGACCAAAGAATAAATTTTTGTTGTCCTAAGCCACCCAATTTGTAGTCATTTATTTCAGCAGCTCCAGGAAATTTATACAGGGGCATGTAGGTTTTCATATCCTGCTTTGTATGTATAACATATTTTAAAATAAAATGAATCCTGTGCACTCCCTCCTATCCTTCTGGTCAGCAGCTCAAATGCCGCCCTCTCACCACCACCAATGCCCTGTACTCCACAATCACTTTTTAGCCCGTGTTTGAAATGCCCCTATTTTGTCTTCTCCTATGAATATGAATAGGAGTTCCCTGGTGGCTCAGGTGGTAAAACATCTGCCTGAAGTGCGGGAGAACCAGGTTCAATCCCTGGGTTGGGAAGATCTCCTACAGAAGGAAATGGCAACCCGCTCCAGTATTCTCGCCTGGAAAATCTCATGGACGGAGGAGCCTGGTCGGCTACAGTCCATGGGGTCGCAAAGAGTCAGACACGACTGAGCGACTTCACTACGCTGCTGCTGCTGCATCGCTTCAGTCGTGTCCGACTCTGTGCGACCCCATAGACGGCAGCCCACCAGGCTCCCCCTTCCCTGGGATTCTCCAGGCAAGAACACTGGAATGGGTTGCCATTTCCTTCTCCAATGCATGCAAGTGAAAAGTGAAAGTGAAGTTGCTCAGTCGTGTCCGACTCTCCACGACCCCATGGACTGCAGCCCACCAGGCTCCTCCGTCCATGGGATTTTCCAGGCTTGAGCACTGGAGTGGGGCGCCACTGCCTTCTCCATATGAATATGAATAAATGCATTTAATCGTCCCTCCTTAAAAAGACTGGCCAAGCCCTTGGCAGCCAACACGTCACTGAGAACAGTGCTCGGTCCATATCCCTGGATGAGTGAATGTCAGCAAAACTCGACAAGGGAGACTCTGGGTCAGGTGAGACCCTCATACACATCGAAGAGAAGGAACCAGAGCACTCAGTCCCCAGAGCACTCAGCGGGCAGCGGGCATCTGCTTCACGCACTTCACAAAACGTACCTCATTTCAACCTCAAGAAAAACCCATGAGGTGTGGGCCATTGACATTCCCAGCTTACAGCCAAGGAAACCAAGGCAGGGTGAGACAGACCCCAGGCGAGGGACTGAGCCGGGGTCTGACAGGGCATCAGCCCTGACCCCTCACAGGCCTGACCCACACTGGGTACTGCCAACAGCCTGGGGCACCACGTCCTCCCGACGCGCCTCGGGCCCGTGGCCCGGGAAAGCCCACGGCCATCGGAGAAGGAGGCGTGCCCAAGCCAGCCAGCGGTTCAGACTGAACTGTCCCCTCCTGGAGTCTGAACCATGACTAGAGGCATCGCAGCCTCTTCCCAGACCCAGGCCCAGGGCAGCGCCTCATTCTGGACTCTTCCACTCACAGAACACCCCCAGTGGGAACCACCCGTCACAGCCTCACACACGCAGATGCAACTCCTCCAAGAAAGAGCAATCCCTCCAGACCTGGGGCCAGTCCTGCTCCTGGGCAACACAGGCACCGCTGGACCACCGAGCTCTGGCTACTGCAGCCTCGTCGCTTACACTGGCCCTTCCTGGGAGCAAAACTCCGTCTCACTCAGGACAAACGAGTCTTGTGAGCTTAGGACAAGTCTTGGCACAAAGAAGGAACTAACTTTACCATCTTGAATGAACAGGATCTGGTTAAATTCTTGCTGTTTGAACAAACTATTCCATGGCTGACCGAGAGAACGTGGGAGAACAATGGAAACAGTGTCTCTTTCCTCAAGTTCAGTTCAGTTCAGCTCCGTCGCTCAGTCTTTGCGACCCCATGGACTGCAGCACGCCAGGCTTCCCTGTCCATCACCAAGTCCCAGAGTTTAATAGACACTGAGACAAAAGCCTCAACTAAGGGCTTCCCAGGTGGCCCACTGGTTAAGAATCCGCCTGTCAATGCCGGGGACACGGGTCCAGTCCCTGGTCCAGGGAGATGCCCCATGCCGTGGCGTGCCTGAGCCGTGTGCCAGCCACTGTGCTCTGCCCTAGTGCCCGAGAGCCACAGGCGCTGAGCCCGCACAGCCTGGAGCCTGCACTCTGCACCACGAGAAGCCGCCGCAGTGGGGAGCCCGCCCGCCGCAGCTGGAAGCAGCCCGTTTGCCGCAACCAGGGAAGAGCCTGCGGGCAGCGACGAAGACCCAGTGCAGCTAAAAGCAAAAATAAATGTTTTTGAAAAGTCTTGGCCTGGCTGCCAGGCTGTCGCCGGGGCAGGGTGCACAGGGCGAGTGCCGGACATGCCACAGACCCTTCCTGAACCCCTTTGCAAACCTAGGCTGGACCCAACTGCGGTTCTAAAGGCAATGACTCCCCATAGCCTCCCAGGGGGCCTGACCCCATACCATCCTTCATCCCATCAGAGGCCAGATATCTGCTATACCCCCAGGATGCCCTCAGTGCTCCCAGAAAAACCAGGAAATCACCCCAGTGCCTGCATCCCAAAGGCGCTCACCAGCCGGTGTCCACCCACCAGCCCTGCCTCCCGCTCACACGCCCCACGCCCCTGCCCACCCCTGCCCAGCTCAGTGAGGCCACCTCGGGAGCAGAGGTGCCCCGGGCTGGGCAGGGGCCACCAGCTTCCCACTCCCGACACTTGCTTCCAGGCCTCTCTGAGCCACAAGGAGGGGAGGCACTCGGGTCAGCTGGGCCAAGGCAGCGAATGCTCCAAGCCCCACTTCTGCCACAGGTTTGGAAAGAACCGGGCCCCCAGCCTCCTGAAGTGGACAAGAGCCACGTGCCCTGAAAACAGTGTCCTCTGCACGGCTGACCCGGAAAGGGCAAAGTCAGGACTGAGTGATGAGTACTCATGGTGGGAGCATGCATCTCTGCAGCATGGGGGGACGTCTGCGGAGGCATCAAATTGTCCTGAAAAATGAAACAAAAAATCGTTTTATCATCCAAGTGAACCGCTGTCATAAACAAATTGTAATGACCTAATATGTTTATTGAAAGCTGAATTTCCTGCCTCTTCAGCAAGCTCTCTTGCCCCTGGGATCTATCATACGGTTCCGACAGGCTGTGCACTGTCCCTGCCAGCAACAAAATGGTAATAGACACACATCATCGGATTGTGTGACTGTGCAAGTGATGTGATTTACTTTGATAAGATGCCATCAGTAACTCATAAACGGTACCGTGGAACACAATATTGCTTCAATTCCTAGACCCAAAATCTAAGGAAACTCCGAGGGAAGTTCAGGATGGCAGTTTCTGGTGCACAGGGATTCTAGAATCGTGGGGGGAAGGCACAGGGGCTAAGATGTTGCAAATTGATTTTTAAAATCCCTCTTTTCCATGCAGTGTGCTAACAAAGCTGTAATTCAAAAGGTTGTTTTCCAAATGAATCTGCAGAAGATACCTTTCTCCCTCTTTACCCGCCTTTGACCACAGATGAAATGTGAGCGGGAGAGGGTCCAACACCTGCCAACAGACTCCTCTGAAAGCAGCGAACCTTACAGACAGGCCAAAGCCCAAACACGAGCAAGTGATGAATGAGCGTCCAGCCAGCGGAGGCCAGGGCAGCCCTGCTGGTCAACGCAAGCAAGCTTGCGAGCCAGGCCTGTGTCGCTTCATGAACCAAAGCCAGGGCTGCTCCCGGGGCTGGAGCTGGGCCCCAGGCCCACACCGGGCGGGAAGCGTCTGACCAGGGTGGAGCTGCCGATGAACCAGTCTCGGGATTGTTGCTGTTGGGCCAGGAGAGAAGCAGCGCCGAACGGCTGGTGGTCATCGCATTTCGCTGTGACACTTTCAAGCTGGGAACGCCGACAAATACTTGATGGGGGAGCAGACTGCCGTGGAGCATGTACCTAAAGGGAGGGCTCGCCGACGATCCATCCTTTTCTGAGTCAGGGCTGCCTGCGCCAGCCCAGGGGTGGGCCTGGGTGGGCTCACTCTGAGCATCACCCCCAGCCCCTCCCCTGGGCCTGGGGGCTTCACGTAACTATAGAGGGCCTTCTGGGCTCCAGATCCAAGGATTTCAGTCCCTCCAGCAAGG
Organism: Ovis aries; assembly: GCF_016772045.2. Lineage (NCBI taxonomy): Eukaryota > Metazoa > Chordata > Mammalia > Artiodactyla > Bovidae > Ovis > Ovis aries. The sequence continues at coordinate 49,176,817 of NC_056075.1, read as the reverse complement.
ACCAGCATGAATGTGTGTGCCCACCCCTGCCCACAGTACTCCTGACAGCTGTTGGTCGGGACTCTGAATCCTGCTAATCAAGGAAGAGGCTGCCCTGCCACTGCCTTCCAGAAAGTGAAGTGAAGTTAAGTGAAGAAGTGGCGCAGTTGTGTCTGACTCTTTGCGACCCCACGGACTGGAGCGCACCAGGCTCCCCCACCCATGGGATTTTCCAGGCAAGAATACTGGAGTGCGGTGCCATTTCCTTCTCCAAGGGTCCCTGCAAACACGGCCAACTCGGTGACAGTGCAGAGGGGCTGCTGCTCCCCAGGAGAGACCACACCGAGGGTCTTAGCAGCTGAGAAGGCAGCTGAACACACCCCCAGGGAGAGGGCACAGGAGGGCTGACCACACCCAAAGGCTGATTCGGGACCCTGCTGGGCGCTGCAGCCCTGCCCACACACGTACCCATCTGACTTACTGCCCGAGCTACCTCGGCCTTCTCGCTGGTTCTGTCGGGACAAGCCATGTGTTTCCCACAAACCCCCATGGGGTCCTGCTGCAGGGAAGCACTTCCAGGTCAGTGGCCCGACCCTGAGAGGCCCAGCCGCTAGGTCTCTGTGATGCTTGCCCCGTGGTGACGCCTGCTTCTTCTGGGAGTACCGAGCTGCTGGCTCTACGGGGTCTGAGCCCTGCCCAGGGCCTGGCATGTGGCAGGCGCTCACGGAGGAGCAGCCACACGAGCCACCCCACTGGGAGACGGGGCAGAGGCAGGGGGCAAGCTTACTTCTCCTCTGTGTTTAACATGAGGAAGGTAATCGAATGTAGAGAGATAGATGAGGACCACAGACCGCTGTCTCCACACTTAAATCTTCAGCTGCCATTTGTCAGAAGAGCATATCCGTCAAGTTCATAACGAGTTTGCCCTTTGGAGCCAGTCACCTAGCAAGCCTGGCTAGCTCTCTGACGGCCCTGGAGAGCAACTGCACTCCTACACGTGTGCCTGCGCTCATGGACACAAATCCACACATGTACACGCCTGCACAGATGCACATGTATACAGACACACGTGTGCACACATAGACACGCACGTGTACAGATACATGTCCACACACACAACAGGCATTACACGAGGACTCATATGATGACACACAAATGCACACACCGGCACGCACGGCCCCGCACAAACTGTGTGTGTGCGCACATCTGCATGCGTGGACATGTGTGTGCTCGCAGAGCATGTGCACGTGTGTGCTCACTCCTGCGCCTGCCTAACTGCGTTCCCATGGCTGCACACACAAACACACATGTCCACACATGAGGTGCGCAAACACACGCCTACACAGCCACACGTGGACCCATGTGGACACCCATGTGGCTTGCACACACACACACACACACACGAAGGCCTCCGGTAAAAGTGCCTTCTGTGACACAACTGTTGGGATCACGTTGTACAGGCTGGAACCTAGGAGCAGATGCAGGCTCGGAGGACTCACCTCTGTCCTCCACTGAGCCCCGCAGCCCGCCTGCCCTCCAGCAGAGTCCCACAGCCAGCCCCACCCTGTACCCACAGAAAAAAAAGCACAGCATGCCGAGGTGTGATTCAAACTAGGCTTTGTCTCCAGGCCAGGCTCTACTTCTCTGTCCACATGGTAATCGATCTCAGCTCCGCTTCTCATAGAAACATTCAGACATGCCTGAAAGTGGAGAAAACAGCCAAGCGACACACACAGACCCGTCACCCGGAGCCTCAGCGCCTCGCAGGACCACCCCCCCCCCCCCAGCCAGTGAGTCGGCTGGGAGCAGAACACAGAGGCACGCTCCACGCCCAGCCCCTCACAACACTTAATTAACAATGATTATTAGCCGACACCTGGTCTAGATGACCCTGGACTCCAGCTACAGCGGGTGCACAGCCTGCCCTGGCTCTGCCTCTTGCCCTCTGACCCCCTGAACGGGGGACACAGCTCTTGTCAGCTTTGGGCACCCCCACAATGCCTGGCTTCATCAGAAGCTTGAGGAACAGAATCACTGGTATTTGGACTCCAGAACATCACTCTGAAAAACAGAAACGTTCCACAGGCATCGATTTGTGAGTTGAGTGAGCAGCTCTTTGAAAAGTACCTTCCATTAAGTCTGAAAGTCTCATTTTTCAAACTCTTGGTTTTTTAAGCTCTGCTTTTAACTCTAAAGGACAGCACTTTGCTTTTGGAGTTGGAAGCAGCCTTGCCGCACGGGGTGCTTGCATTCCCCAGCTTGCAGATGGTGGATGGTCCTGCCCACCCCCGACTCCAGCCTTCCTTCCCCACCTTCCCCCCTCCCCCCGACACAGACGAGGGGCTCTGGGGACAGGAGAGGCTGCGGGCTTCAGGACCCAAGGCCAGGAGGAGCCTTGCTCTGAAGTGTTGCCTGCAGCCTGCTCACCCCATGCACGTACACTCTGATAGACAGGAGGACATGCTTTTCCCTCAAGCCCACCCGAGCTGCTCTCTCAGAACGGGCGGGCGCCTGCCACAGCTGCTGGCAGCTCAGGGATGTGAAGGAGGACAGCTTGCACACAAGGGAAGCAGGGGTCTCTGGAGACCCCCAAGAGGCCCTGCATGAAGCGGAGCATCGTCTCCATGCGCGGGTCAGACACATGCCCTGACCCCCGGGCGGCTGGAGGTGGAGCCAGGGGCGGCCCCCCATTTACAGATCAGAACCTGAGCGCCAGAGAGCACGCTTTCTGCTGTTTAGTCCCTAAGTCACGTCTGACTGTTTGCGACCCCATGACCTGTAGCCCGCCAGGCTCCTCGGTCCGTGGGATTTCCCAAGCAAACCTACTGGGAGAAGGTTGCCATTTCTTTCTCTAGGGGGTTCCCCGTGTCCTGCTCTTCCTTCTCTGAGTCGCACCTTCTGCGTAATTTGGAAAATGAGAAGGGATTGGCTGGGAGTGGGGTGAGAAGAAGGGTGGGGGCTTCAGTGCTCGCGAGCTAAACCAAGCAGGTCTCAGCATCGCGTTCGCTGCTGCAGCCTGAGCACCATCTCGTTCCGGGCGGGGGCAGCTCCTGCTGTCCTGGCTTTACTTGCCTTAGAAAATGCTTTGCCACGTGGGCCACCCAGCCCCGACTCCGCCGCCATCAGACGTGACCCAGCAGTAGTTGACCTTGCAGCATGAGCCGCTGGCACCACAAACAATTCCTCAGTCAAATTAAATATTCAATACACCCTAGGTGCCCTGAATCATAATGCTGCTCACGGCGACGGGGCTTTACCTGGCTCCAAAATGGTTCCTTAACCACAAATTCATTCCAAGTGACACGTCCAGTGAAATGAACCTTCTCCCAGTGGCTGGAGATCACCCCTCATTCGCCACTGTGTCCTTCCACTTAATGGTATGCTTTTAAAAATGATGTTGCTAGTTAAATCCGTGTGGTCATTTCATCCCCAACTCATCTCTACAGCTTTCAAAGAATGCTTATAATTCCTTCCGTGAATTTTTTAGGAAAATAAACAAAAATCACGGTTTCCATCTGGGAGTTAGTGAGGAATGAACAATTCACAGCTTGGTTTTAAAGTAATGGCTCAGGCACTGGCTTTGGTAGAAGCTAGAAAATGTAACTAGTGCTGGCTTGGGAAAAGATGTTTTTTGTTTTTCCTGCAGATGAATCATTAGAAGCAAAGAGAGGTGTTTTGCAAAGCAAGTACCTCCTGCTTCCCATGCAAGGCCTCCAGGCAGCAAGAGGACCTCAAGAAGGTCCAAATGGTCCATTTAGCCAGCAAGACTGGGAGGGAGAAGAACGCCCTCCCCCCACCGCCCCGTCCCGGCCACACCACTGCTCTGCATGAAAGGACATTCACCAGTCCCTACAGGCAAGTTCCCAACTCAGAGCATTTCCTACATGGTTATCCCTTCTTAGTACTGTGTGCTAAGTCACTCAGTCATGTCTGACTCTTTGCAACCCCACGGACTGTAGCCTCCCAGGCTCCTCTGTCCATGAGGATTCTCCAGGCAAGAATACTGGAGCGGGTTGCCATACCCTCCTCCAGGGGGTCTTCCTGACCCAGGGGTCGAATCTGTGTCTCCTGCCTTACAGGTGGATTCTTTACCACTGATGCCACCAGAGGGTTAACCTTACATGATCGGTTATTTTCTTTTTTTTTTTTTTTATCTTTTTGTATATTTTTTTCTATTGTATTTTATTTTTATTTTATTTTTACTTTATTTTACTTTACAATACTGTATTGGTTTTTCCATACATTGACATGAATCCACCACGGGTGTACATGCGCTCCCAAACATGAACCCCCCTCCCACCTCCCCTCCCCATAACATCTCTCTGGGTCATCCCTGTGCACCAGCCCCAAGCATGCTGTATCCTGCATCGGACATAGACTGGTGATTCGTTTCTTACATGATAGTATACATGTTTCAATGCCATTCTCCCAAATCATCCCACCCTCTCCCTCTCCCTCTGAGTCCAAAAGTCTGCTCTACACATCTGTGTCTCTTTTGCTGTCTCGCATACAGGGTCATCATTACCATCTTTCTAAATTCCACATATATGTGTTAGTATACTGTATTGGTGTTTTTCTTTCTGGCTTACTTCACTCTGTATAATCGGCTCCAGTTTCATCCATCTCATTAGAACTGATTCAAATGTATTCTTTTTAATGGCTGAGTAATACTCCATTGTGTATACGTACCACAGCTTTCTTATCCGTTCATCTGCTGATGGACATCTAGGTTGTTTCCATGTCCTGGCTATTACACACAGTGCGGTGATACACATTGGGGTACATGTGTCTCTTTCAATTCTGGTTTCCTCAGTATGTATGCCTAGCAGCGGGATTGCTGGGTCATAAGGCAGTTCTATTTGCAATTTTTTAAGGAATCTCCACACTGTTCTCCATAGTGGCTGTACTAGTTTGCATTCCTACCAACAGTGTAAGAGGGTTCCCTTTTCTCCACACCCTTTCCAGCATTTATTACTTGCAGACTTTTGGATCGCAGACATTCTGACTGGTGTGAAGTGGTACCTCATTGTGGTTTTGATTTGCATTTCTCTAATAATGAGTGATGTTGAGCATCTTTTCATGTGTTTGTTAGCCATCCATATGTCTTCTTTGGAGAAATGTCTATTTAGTTCTTTGGCCCATTTTTTTGATTGGGTCGTTTATTTTTCTGGAGTTGAGCTGCAGAAGTTGCTTGTATATTTTTGAGATTAGTTGTTTGTCAGTTGCTTCATTTGCTATTATTTTCTCCCATTCAGAAGGCTGTCTTTTCACCTTCCTTATAGTTTCCTTTGTTGTGCAGAAGCTTTTAATTTTAATTAGATCCCATTTGTTTATTTTTGCTTTTATTTCCAGAATTCTGGGGGGTGGATCATAGAGGATCCTGCTGTGATTTATGTTGGAGAGTGTTTTGCCTATGTTCTCCTCTAGGAGTTTTATAGTTTCTGGTCTTACGTTTAGATCTTTAATCCATTTTGAGTTTATTTTTGTGTGTGGTGTTAGAAAGTGATCTAGTTTCATTCTTTTACAAGTGGTTGACCAGTTTTCCCAGCACCACTTGTTAAAGAGATTGTCTTTACTCCATTGTATATTCTTGCCTCCTTTGTCAAAGATAAGGTGTCCATATGTGTGTGGATTTATCTCTGGGCTTTCTATTTTGTTCCATTGATCGATATTTCTGTCTTTGTGCCAGTACCATACTGTCTTGATGACTGTGGCTTTGTAGTAGAGCCTGAAGTCAGGCAAGTTGATTCCTCCAGTTCCATTCTTCTTTCTCAAGATTGCTTTGGCTATTCGAGGTTTTTTCGTATTTCCATACAAATCTTGAAATTATTTGTTCTAGTTCTGTGAAAAATATCGCTGGTAGCTTGATAGGGATTGCATTGAATTTGTAGATTGCTTTGTATACTCATTTTCACTATATTGATTCTTCTGATCCATGAACATGGTATATTTCTCCATCTATTAGTGTCCTCTTTGATTTCTTTCATCAGTGTTTTATAGTTTTCTATATATAGGTCTTTAGTTTCTTTAGGTAGATATATTCCTAAGTATTTTATTCTTTTCGTTGCAATGGTGAATGGAATTGTTTCCTTAATTTCTTCTTCTACTTTCTCATTATTAGTGTATAGGAATGCAAGGGATTTCTGTGTGTTGATTTTATATCCTGCAACTTTACTATATTCACTGATTAGCTCTAGTAATTTTCTGGTGGAGTCTTTAGGGTTTTCTATGTAGAGGATCATGTCATCTGCAAACAAGGAGAGTTTTACTTCTTCTTTTCCAATTTGGATTCCTTTTATTTCTTTTTCTGCTCTGATTGCTGTGGCCAAAACTTCCAGAACTATGTTGAATAGTAGCGGTGAAAGTGGGCACCCTTGTCTTGTTCCTGACTTTAGGGGAAATGCTTTCAATTTTTCACCATTGAGGATAATGTTTGCTGTGGGTTTGTCACATATAGCTTTTATTATGTTGAGGTATGTTCCTACTATTCCTGCTTTCTGGAGAGTTTTTATCATAAATGAATGCTGAATTTTGTCAAAGGCTTTCTCTGCATCTATTGAGATAATCATAGTGAAATCAATTACACTGATTGATTTGCGGATATTGAAGAATCCTTGCATCCCTGGGATAAAGCCCACTTGGTCATGGTGTATGATCTTTTTAATGTGTTGTTGGATTCTGATTGCTAGAATTTTGTGGAGGATTTTTGCATCTATGTTCATCAGTGATATTGGCCTGTAGTTTTCTTTTTTTGTAGTATCTTTGTCAGGTTTTGGTATCAGGGTGATGGTGGCCTCATGAATGAGTTTGGAAGGTTACCTTCCTCTGCAATTTTCTGGAAGAGTTTGAGTAGGATAGGTGTTAGCTCTTCTCAGAATTTTTGGTAGAATTCAGCTGTGAAGCCATCTGGACCTGGGCTTTTGTTTGCTGGAAGGTTTCTGATTACAATTTCAATTTCTGTGCTTGTGATGGGTCTGTTAAGATTTTCTATTTCTTCCTGGTTCAGTTTTGGAAAGTTGTACTTTTCTAAGAATTTGTCCATTTCTTCCACGTTGTCCATTTTATTGGCATATAATTGCTGATAGCAGTCTCTTATGTTCCTTTGTATTTCTGTGTTGTCTGTTGTGATCTCTCCATTTTCATTTCTAATTTTATTGATTTGATTGTTTTCCCTTTGTTTCTTGATGAGTCTGGCTAATGATTTCTCAATTTTATTTATCCTTTCAAAGAACCAGCTTTTGGCTTTGTTGATTTTTGCTATGGTCTCTTTTGTTTCTTTTGCATTTATTTCTGCCCTAATTTTTAAGATTTCTTTCCTTCTACTAACTCTGGGGTTCTCCATTTCTTCCTTTTCTAGTTGCTTTAGGTGTAGAGTTAAGTTATTTATTTGACTTTTTTCTTGTTTCTTGAGGTATGCCTGTATTGCTATGAACTTTCCTCTTAGCACTGCTTTTATAGTGTCCCACAGGTTTTGGGCTGTTGTGTTTTCATTTTCATTATTTTCTATGCATATTTTGATTTCTTTTCTGATTTCTTCCATGATTTGTTGGTTATTCAGAAGTGTGTTGTTCGGCCTCCATATGTTGGAGTTTTTAATAGTTTTTCTCCTGTAATTGAGATCTAATCTTAATGCATTATGGTCAGAAAAGATGCTTGGAATGATTTTGATTTTTTTGAATTTATCAAGTTTAGATTTATGGCCCAGGATGTGATCTATCCTGGAGAAGGTTCCATGAGCATTTGAAAAAAAGGTGAAATTCATTGTTTTGGGGTGAAATGTCCTATAGATATCAATTAGGTCTAACTGATCTATTGTATCATTTAAAGTTTGTGTTTCTTTGTTAATTTTCTGTTTAGTTTCTCTGTCCATAGGTGTGAGTGGGGTATTAAAGTCTCCCACTATTATTGTGTAATTGTTAATTTCCCCTTTCATACTTGTTAGCATTTGTCTTAAATATTGTGGTGCTCCTATGTTGAGTGCATATATATTTATAATTGTTATATCTTCTTCTTGGATTGACACTTTGATCATTATGTAGTGGCCTTCTTTATCTCTTTTCACAGCCTTTGTTTTAAAGTCTATTTTATCGGATATGAGTATTGCCACTCCTGCTTTCTTCTGGTCTCTATTTGTGTGGAATATCTTTTTCCAGCCCTTCACTTTCAGTCTGTATGTGTCCCTTGTTTTGAGGTGGGTCTCTTGTAAGCAGCATACAGAGGGGTCTTGTTTTGTACCCATTCAGCCAGTCTTTGCCTTTTGGTTGGGGCGTTCAACCCATTTACGTTTAAGGTAATTATTGATAAGTATGATCCCATTACCATTTACTTTATTGTTTGGGGTTCGGGTTTATACACCCTTTTGTGTTTCCTGTCTAGGGAATATCCTTTAGAATCTGTTGGAGAGCTGGTTTGGTGGTGCTGAATTCTCTCAGCTTTTGCTTGTCTGTAAAGCTTTTGATTTCTCCTTCGTATTTGAATGAGATCCTTGCTGGGTACAGTGATCTGGGCTGTAGGTTATTTTCTTTCATCACTTTAAGTATGTCTTGCCATTCCCTCCTGGCCTGAAGAGTTTCTATTGAAAGATCAGCTGTTATCCTTATGGGAATCCCCTTGTGTGTTATTTGTTGTTTTTCCCTTGCTGCTTTTAATATTTGTTCTTTGTGTTTGATCTTTGTTAATTTGATTAATATGTGTCTTGGGGTGTTTTGCCTTGGGTTTATCCTGTTTGGAACTCTCTGGGTTTCTTGGACTTGGGTGATTATTTCCTTCCCCATTTTAGGGAAGTTTTCAACTATTATCTCCTCAAGGATTTTCTCATGGTCTTTCTTTTTGTCTTCTTCTTCTGGGACTCCTATAATTCGAATGTTGGAGTGTTTCATATTGTCCTGGAGGTCTCTGAGATTGTCCTCATTTCTTTTAATTTGTTTTTCTTTTTTCCTCTCTGATTCATTTATTTCTACCATTCTATCTTCTATTTCACTAATCCTATCTTCTGCCTCCATTATTCTACTATTTTTTGCCTCCAGAGTGCTTCTGATCTCATTTATTGCGTTATTCATTATATATTGACTCTTTTTCATTTCTTCTAGGTCCTTGTTAAACCTGTCTTGCATCTTCTCAATCCTTGTCTCCAGGCTATTTATCTGTGATTCCATTTTTATTTCAAGATTTTGGATCATTTTCACTATCAATATTTGGAATTCTTTCTCAGGTAGATTCCCTATCTCTTCCTCTTTTGTTTGGTTAGGTGGGCATTTCTCCTGTTCCTTTACCTGCTGAGTATTCCTCTGTCTCTTCATCTTGGTTATATTGCTGCATTTGGGGTGGCCTTTCTATATTCTGGGAATTTGTGGAGTTCTTTTTACTATGGAGCTTCCTCACTGTGGGTGGGGTTGTATCAGTGCCTTGTCAAGGTTTCCTGGTTAGGGAGGCTTGTGTTGGAGTTCTGGTGGGTGGGGCTGGGTTTCTTCTCTCTGGAGTGCAGTGGAGTGACCAGTAATGGGTTATGAGACGTCAGTGGTTTTGGGGTAACTTTGAGCTGCCTGTATATTGAAGCTCAGGGGTGTGTTCCTGTGTTGCTGGAGAATTTGCATGGTATGTCTTGCTCTGGAACTTGTTGGCCCTTGGGTGGAGCTTGGTTTCAGTGTAGGTATGGAGGCGTTTGATGAGCTCCTATTGCTTAATGTTCCCTGAATTCAGGAGTTCTCTGATGTTCTCAGGCTTTGGACTTAAGTCTCCTGCTTCTGGTTTTCAGTTTGAATTTTACAGTAGACTCTAGATTTCTCCATCTATACAGCACCTATGATAAAACATCTAGGTTAAAGATGAAAAGTTTCTCCACATTGAGGGACACCCAGAGAGATTCACTGAGTTACATGGAGAAGAGAAGAGGGAGGGGGTAGTTAGAGGTGACTGGAATGAGATGCAGTGGGATCAAAAGAGGAGAGAGCAAACTAGCCAGTAATCACTTCCTTATGTGCGCTCCACAGTCTGGACCACTCAGAGATGTTCACGGAGTTATACAGGGAAGAGGAGAGGGAGGAAGTAGACAGAGGTGGCCAGGAGGATAAAAGAAGGAAATGAAAAGGAGAGAGACAAATCCTGCAAGTAACCAGTTCCTTAGGTGTTCTCCACCGTCTGGAACACACAGAGATTCACAGAGTTGGATAGAGAAGAGAAGGGGAGGGAAGAGACAGAGGCCACCTGGTGGAGAAAAAGGAGAGTCCAAAGGAGGAGAGAGTGGTCAAGCCAGTAATCTCACTCTCAGGTAAAATTGGGTAGTGAAGTTTGGGTTTTTAAATGTACAAAATTGACAACAAAAACCAAAAAGCAAAGATTAAAAATCTAGATTAGAGGTTGGATTTTCAAAAGTACAATATTAAAGAAAAGAAGAAGGAAAAAAGAAAAAAAAAAGAAAACCAAAAAAAAAAAAAAGCCACAAGAATTATTAAAAAACACCAACAACAACCACACAAAGACTATATATGGTGTTTGTTTTTAAAAATAGTCTCTTTTTTTTGAAAAGTAATAGTTGGTTATAGAAATAAAAATTAGAGGAGAAATAGAAGACTTAACAATTTTAAAAAGTTAGAAAAAAAAAAAAAAGAAGAGAAAGAAAAGAAGAAAAAACAACCCCACACCAGCGTCAACCAAAAAAAAAAAAAGAAAGAAAGAAAGAAAAAGAAAAAAAAAGGAATGATTGTAAAAATAGTAAAGATATATCTGGCCCTTTCTCTGGTGTTGTGGGCAGTGTGGGATCACTTCCAAGGCGGTTCCCTCTGTTTAACTTCTTCTGTTTGCTGCTCTCTTCAGTGTCTGATTTCCGTCCTGACACCGGGGGTGGTGGTGGACACTTTTTTTTTTTAGGCTCACTAGTTCAGTCTCGCTGTGGGGAGGGGGGATGCTGCAAACAAATAGCACTGTCGTGTGAACGCAGTGTCTCAGCCCCGCTGGGCCTGTCCCTGCTCGCAGCACACAAACCGCTCCGGCTCTACGATGCCCAGCCGGGAACCGTCTGAGGCCGGCCCTAGGCTGCGTGCACCTCCCCAGTCTAAGCCACTCAGGTTCGGCACTCAGGCAGCCCTCAGAGGCACAGATTCCGTTGGGACTGCGTTTTGTGCCCTTCCCAGGTCCGAGTAGCTCAGGAGTTTGGCAAGTGCGGTTGCTGCGACTTGTCGCCTTTTCTGTCTCTGCTGCTCAGTTTTCTGGGTGTACCGCTGGCACCCCTTGTGAAGCAGATGGTGACTGTCCAGCACCCCCAGAAGTCTTAGCAAAGAAGCCTGCTTGCAGTTTGGTAGGTAGAGTCTCTACGGGGCTGTGATTGCCCCTTTCCAGCCCTTACGGCTCTGGCTGCCTGTCCCCGGCAGGGGATGGTCTGTAGCTACTATTTCCATTCCGTCCTTTGTTCTGTGCTTGGTCCTGGCGGTGTCTTATGTTCGAGTTTTTCACGTGGTAGCTATCCCACAGTCTGGTTTGCTAGCCCAAGTTAGTTCATTCTGGTTATGCGCGGGGCATTCCTGCCCGATTCTTACAAATCTTTGCAGCCCGCGCCTCCCGCGCGTCCCTGCCCTGCCCCCACTTGTTAGTGGCTGATGCAGGCGTCTGTGCTGCTTTTCCTCTGGGGGAGTTGCTGTTGGGCTTGTAATCTGTTGGTTTTGATTATTTATTTGTTTTTCCTTCCTGTTATGTTGCCCTCTGTGCTTCCAAGGCTCGCCACAGACTCGGCAGGGAGAGTGTTTCCTGGTGTTTGGAAACCTCTCTTCTTAAAATTCCCTTCCCGGGACGGAGCTCCCTCCCCACCTACTTTGTCTCTTTTTTCATCTTTTATATTTTTTCCTACCTGTTTTTGAAGACAATGATCTGCTTTTCTGGGTGCCTAATGTCCTCTGCCAGCATTCAGAAGTTGTTTTGTGGAGTTTGCTCAGCGTTGAAATGTTCTTTTGAGGAATTTGTGAGGGAGAAAATGGTCTCCCCGTCCTATTCCTCCACCATCTTAGGACCGCCCCCTATTTTTTTGTTTTCCTAGGGACATCAGAGTAGCAGTTCTCAGCCTGAGCAGTACACTGGAAACAGCTGGAGAGATTTAGAAAGACAGGTACTCGGACTCACCACCAACATTCTGACCTAGTTGGTCTCAGGTGCGGCTGGCGTCAACACTGCTCTTCAAACGTGCGGCCCAGGAGCCCAATGCCAGCCAAAGGCATGAGTCTGGAAACAAAGGACGAGGGAGGAGGCTGGGAGAGAGGCCAGGGGAATTGGGAGAGCGAGCATGGGAACAGGGGACCTGGCCTGTGAAGGACAGGTAAACGGCCTGCACCGGAGCACATGCCCCCTGCAGAATGGAGAAGCTGTCCCGGGTGTGTCCTGCCTGCGAAGGGCATAACAAGAACACGAATTCAGTGGAAACAGTGACTCAAAGGCAAGATTCCAAAACAAAAAAAGATGAGAATGGAAACTGCAGGCTCCAGGAAACAAATTGACCAAAAACACCATCATTACAAAAATCCTATATAAAGTTGGAATATCGAGGAGGTAACAACTAATACCAAATCTGTAATGCAGACAAAAGACTGACCAGTGAGGGGGCAGAGGAAGCAGGGAAGGGAGCAAAGACAGAAGGCAGGCTGAAGAGGAGAAGGCCTGTGAATCCGCCGCTCAAAACCTCACGTGGTGCTTCAGGATGAGACGACCCGAGCGATCTACGCCAAAGACACGTCCTGGTCGAGGCGCTGGCTTTCAGGCTTAAAGAAATGGCTCTGGACCGTGTAGGTAGACAACTCACCAACTCATCGAGAGCCACCAGACTGGCCCAGGGTCCTTCTCGGCCAAAACCAGTGCTTGGGAGAGGCGGGATCACCAGGCACAGAGCTCTCAGGGAGAGGAGGTGGGGCCAACACGGCTGTCCAGGGCGGAGACCAGAGGCCAACCCCCAACCTGGGGGACCAGGGAACGTACCACCGCCCAGCCCTTCTGGGGCACCTGCTCCATCACCAAGTCCAGCCAGAGGGAAAGGTAAGGGAGAAGTCTTCCTCACTCCAATCCCTGGAGGCCAGAGATGATGAGAAATTGCCAAGGAGTCTCATCCTAGACGCAGAGTGTAAACAGAGATAGACACTCCAAGCTCCTTGGGAATATGGCAGTGGGGTTCTTGTAGGAAAAGAATCATTGGCTACACGTCCAGCTGATCAGAAAACAAGTTTAAATGGGGGATGGCTAGGGATGGAACAGCCTTCATGGACAGGACCACACAGATGTGGGGGTCCCTTCCAGAGTGAATGGACGTGACAGCAGCTTTGATGATGTTAAAAGCATAGCTGATGCAAGTTTGAAGCCAGGGAAAGGAGAAAGGAGGTTCATCACCCCATATTCATCATCCTTCCTAACAGACGCAGTTGATACATGGAAAGGTGAAAAGGTGGGCTTTCATCAAGAGGCTCCAACCTTAAGAATGTCACAATTATTTTTCACCACCTTGCAGGCATCACTGTGTATTAAATCTCTTTTAATTAAAAACATTCATCTGAGCCTCAGCAGCCCCCCCTATTTTATTTCCTTTATCTTCAGGCAGAATTAAATTTAACACCTATTCTAATAGAAGCACACATGGCAGAGCCTGGTTCATCACTGACACGACTGCCCTACACGAGCCACACGACTGAACACACATCCCCCTCCTCACCTGAGCACAGGCGCAGCGGATCCGAAGCCTTCACAACGTCCGCCAGTCCCTCCAGGTAGTGGGAACAGAGGGAGTGCCTTTGTTTTGTTTTTACTTCCTCACGCAGACCTTGACTGAATGCGTAAGTTTTAAAAGCGCATGTTCCAAACCAGAGAAGTCCAGAAATAAAATAAAAAACCTCACATGCTTTCCCACTGGGGAAAATCTAAAAAGCCCCTGATGCCCAGGGCGGTTCCTTGTCTCCAAGCCAAGCCCCCCACTCTGCCTCTTGTCTCCCTGGAACTCACTGAAGCTCATGAACACACAGTGAGTCAGAGACCAGAGGCTCCTGACATCCTGAGCCTTGCAGGTGCACGGCACAAGCAGAAGTGACAAGGTCAGGTTCAAGCACATTTGCGTGGGCATCTTCACCACCTCGAGGCACCTGGTGACAGCCAGTTGACCTGCTAGCTTGGCACAGCCGTGCTCCCCACCCCACTATGAATCGGCTCCTGTGGGGAGAGAGAGCCAGGCAGATTCGTAGGGAGGCGGAGAGGAGTTGGACTCCTCCAGCCTGGAGCCTCGCCCAAGGAGGCCCAAGGTCTTCCTCCAGGGCAGCACACCCCGCCCTCCTGAGCCCTGAGGCTGAGCTTGATCTGGGATTTGAGCAGCATCTGTGTCCTTAGAATAAACCCTCCTCCTCACGAGCTGCCTCCGTGGGCTTCTATTTCTTGCAATCAGATAACTCTGCCCAAGAGACTCCGCTCAAGCCAGGTTCCCTTTTGGGGGTGATGGCACAGTCCTGGCGCTGTGCTGCTCAGGCACCATTACTGAGCCTCACACCTCCTTATGGAGGAGGCAGTGACGGGCAGCAGCCCAAGTCACTCAGTCCTGGCTGTCCTGCTTCTGCAGATCAGACATCAGAGGGGGCGGTGTCCAGGCCAGAGAACCCGGAGACGGTGAGCCTGCCTGGACCACCGTGTGGTCCAGTTGCTTCTAAGGCTGGATCTCCAGTTTGCCAGTTCTCAGGGAAACCTCCAACAACCACTGTGGCTGAGTCTCCACAGCCAGGTGCCCCAGGGAAGCGAGCCCATTCGGAGCCCACGGGAACAGTAAGAGTAGCAGGTGGGGTGCGGGGAAGCCCACCCACGGGGTGCCTGCACGTATGGCCAGCACAAAGAGGCTCTGCAGTCACCCAGCCCCAGTCTGGCAGGACCTGAGAGGTGGTGTTGACCTCCTCCCAGGGGCCATCGGTCATTACGCAGGGCCCTTCCTCGTGCCAGCCGAGCAGAGCTCTCCAAGCCTGGCACAGCTTTCAGTGCTGAGCCAGGGCTGCCCCGCTGGCCCAGCAGCACTCAGAGAGCAGAGAATCCCGAGGTTTCCCGGGGGGCACTCTGAACAGCCACACGCTCTCCAGCAAAGCCTGGAGGAGAGAAAGAAGTAGGTGAGTCTCAAGCAGGAGCACGTGGCCAGGCTGCAAAGAACACAGAGGTGATTCTGCAGGACAACGGTGCAGGAGATGCCTTGGCGGCCAGCCTGGAGCCCACAGGCTGGATGGGGCCAGCCCTACAGGTGAACCCCCTGTTTTTGGATGCAATCTGCCACCATCACGCCTTCTGGGGCTGGGCTGGGAAGAGGCCTTGACGGCTGTCTTTCCAAATGTTTCTTTTGCCACTTCAGTCGTCCTTCCAGGAGACCAGCATCTAATTCAACCAAGCACTTGGTTGGTGCTCAGTAGTGTCCAACTCTCTACCACCCCACGGACTGCAACATGCCTCCCTGTCCTTCAGCATCTCCCGGAGTTTGCTCAGACTCACGCCCATCGAGTCTGTGATGCTTCCTGGGTGTTCTTGAATAATCTCACTGGTGGCATGTTGGGTTTCTTCCCTGCTGGAGTCACGCCCCACGGGGACCAGGCCCATGAAACCCCATGGTGACACCAAATTCGGAACCAAGGCAGGAATGAGACACAGCCGGACACAGAGCCCAGAAGGGATTTAAGCCAGACAGGAGGTCAGTGCGGGGAGGCTAGACCCCCACGTCAGGGGGTGGCTGGAGGTGTGTCACACATCTGCGGGGTCCCAGGCCCACAGACGCAGCCCACAGAGGATGAGGTGGGCCTGGGAAGCCCTCAGGAAACCAGTGAGACGTGAGGGCAATGTCCCCTCCCTCCTCGGCCCACGGGAGCCCGGGCAAACGTGCTGGGATGTGGGATGGGCGTGCAGGGCCTGGGCATCCGCTGAGATGAACAACCACTCATGAGATGTGCAGAGCCTCACAGCTGCCCCCCAGAGTCCTCCCTGCAGAGCAGACACTCGCTGTGGTCAGCCCAAAGGGGTGCTGAGCTCAGACTGCGTCATCTCATGCGGAAGCCTTCCTGGGGTGGCCGTCAGTTCACGGCCCCTTGAGAGATGAAAACTCTGAGGCTCATGATGGCCCTTGGACTTACTCGGGTCCCACAGATGGTCAGTGAAGTCCAGGCCCCTCCTGGGCCAAACCCTATCGCCACATCAGGTTAAGTCTGCAGGGGCTATTCTTGTGATCATGGCTATAATTACCGACTAGCAAGAAGATCCAACCAGTCCATTCTGAAGGAGAGCAACCCTGGGATTTCTTTGGAAGGAATGATGCTAAAGCTGAAGCTCCAGTACTTTGGCCACCTCATGCGAAGAGTTGACTCATTGGAAAAGACTCTGATGCTGGGAGGGATTGGGGGCAGGAGGAGAAGGGGACGATTGAGGATGAGATGGCTGGATGGCATCACAGACTCGATGGATGTGAGTTTGAGTGAACTCCGGGAGATGGTGATGGACAGGGAGGCCTGATGTGCTGCAATTCATGGGGTCACAAAGAGTTGGATACGACTGAGTGACTGAACTGAACTGAAGTGTGGTTATGCTCACATTCGGAGAGAGCTCGGTGGGCGGCATGAGCTGGCACAGAGTCACAGGAAATCGGGCAATGCAAAGCTCTGAGCTAAAGCCAGCGTCAGGACGAGACCGGCACTGAGGAGAACCCTGCCCCTGGCTGTTCCTCCTGGACCTTCCGGGCAAAGTGCTTCCACTTAGGTAAGGTTTTCTGCGTGGGATCTGGAGGTAGTGTTGGGCTTCCCTGATGACTCAGACGGTGAAAAATCTGCCTGCAATGCAGGAGACCCAGGTTCAATCCCTGAGTCAGGAAGATCCCCTGGAGGAGGAGATGGCAACCCACTCCAGTATTCTTGTCTGGAGAACCCCATGGACAGAGGAGCCTGAAGGGCTACAGTCCATGGGGTCACAAAGAGTCAGACACGACTGAGTGACTAACACTAGAGGTAGTATTGAATGAAAGAACGTAATGCACAGCAAACAAGCCGTGAGCACCGAGGGAAGCTTTCCACACCCTCCCCAGGGCAGCCTCACTCGGCTCAGTCTGAGAAACAGATGGCAGAGATTAATGTTTAAACCAGAGCAGCAACACGTTCTCCGAGTGGCCAAGATCCAGAGCTTGACGGTGGCTTCTGTAAACATACAACTACAAGCCCCTGGGGACAGATTTTCCACATTCAACAACAGCCGGCACTTAAAGAAGCATCGTATGGGAACCAGTATGGAGGTTCCTCGAGACACTAAAAATAGAGCTGCCATGAAGCCCCTCTCCTGGGCGTTCACCCAAAAAAGGGGAAATGGGTACCTCAAAGAGATGCCTGCACTCCCGTGTTCATGCAGCATACTCACGATAGCCAAGGGAAGGAAACAGCCCATCACGAGGTGACTGTGGGTACACAAGGATTATTTTCCAGCCAGGAGGCAGGAGGCCCTGCCATTGGCAACATCAGGGACGAACCTGGAGGGTACTGCGCTGAGACACACTGCACACAGAAAGAAAACATCTGCTTGGTCTCGCTTATATGTGGAACCTTAAAAAGTCGGATCCAGAGAGTGGTAGCCGCCAGGGCCAAGGAGGTGAAGGAAATAGGAAGATGAGGTCAAAGGGCACAGAGCTGCAGTTCTCTGGGATGACCAGTTTAGACCTTAGCGGCCTACACGGTGACTGTAGTTGATAAAACTGTGCTGAACACTGGAAATCTATCGGGAGAGGAAGTTTCAAGTGTTCTCGCCACACATGCAGAAGAGAGAACCATTTGAGAACACTATTAGCCTGCCTATGGTGATCGCTTCACTGTGCATGTTTTACCAAATCATCATGTTGCAAAACTTAGATACATACACTGCTTATTAAAAATAAAAGTTAGTGGATTTCCCTGGTGGTCCTGTGGCTAAGATTCCACACTCCCAAAGCAGGGACCCGGGTTCAATCCCTGGTCAGGGAAACAGATCCCACATGCCACAGCTAAAGCTCCCATGTGCTGAAATGAAGGCCCCATGAAGCCAAGTAAAGAAGTAAAATAAACCTTAAAAAAAAAATTTATAAAAAAATTACCCCCATAAAAGAATGCATCAACCTTGGGAGGTACTCATTGAATGAATGAACAAAAAGAAGAACACTGACTCCTCCTCATGACATGATGCCCATGAGGGGGTCTGGCCTGAACTAAGTCAGCATTCCCAAGCATCTTTGCTCCTCTCCCATACGACTCAGCATTCTTCCTTCTCCACATTTGCTCCTAATAGGTGAAGTCCACTGCCAGTGAGCAAATAAGAATTATTTCTACAAATCAAACCGCCAAAAATAATTTGCTTCAATTCTCATCTAATACTAATAAAAATGCAAAGTATTACCATCATTCAAGATTTAAAATTAAACCAAAATAAGTTGAATAGTTCCCATCACTCACATTATGGTTCAGGCCGATCTGAAAGATAATGTTTACCAACTAGTAGTCATAATGAAAATTAATCTAAGTACTTAATGGGTTTTCTGGTACAACTCACCCCCCTCCCCACCCAATTACCCTCAAGCAGCTAGAAATTTAAATGCTGTCCTGACTCTAGTTAATATCAGGAATGCCTAGAAGGCGCCAAGAGGACAAGAAGGACTTTAGGACCATCGATGAGTAGCTGCACTAGGGCAAGACGCTCCTCGCCAGCTGAGGGAGCCTGCCTAAGGCCGGGACACCAACCGGCTTCTGAGCGTCTTCCTGGCTCAGGGAAGACTCTTGTCCAACCGTCCTCCACGGAGATGCCCCGACTCAGCTGCAAACTCTCTCTCCCATGGTTGGGTACCATTAACGCAAGCACAGGTGGGTCTTAGAACAGGTTTCCCCAAAGTAACTCAAGCTCAACACCACCCTGCCAGAAACAGCCGCTGGGCTCCCCCAAGGAAGGCAGCACCAGGGCCCGGCTGTAAGCTGGGACCTAAGGCCACACGGCAGCAATGTGATCACACTGCTGTCTTTGAGACCAGTTCTCCCAGAGGATCGCGTCAGGAAAAGAAGTGAGGCGACAGGACCCGGAGGCTTCCCAGGTGGCGCAGTGGTAAAGAACCCGCCTGCCAGTGCAGGAGGTCCAAGAGATGCGAGTTCAATCCCTGGTCTGGGAAGATCCCCTGGAGGAGGGCATGGTGACCCACTCCAGTATTCTTGTCTGGAAAATCCCATGGACAGAGGAGCCTGGCAGGCTATAGTCCATGGGGTCACAAAGGTCCGGACACGACTTAATGACTAAACACACACAACAGGGCCTGTAACAAGGAAAGCTAATATGTATTTTAAATTTGAATTTTCTTTCTAGCATTCAATAAGCCACTAACTCTGTGTGTTGCAGCAGCCCTAACTCCACACCAAATTAATCGCATTTTTCAGTTTTATTGTTCTTCTCTCAATTAAGCATTGCTGACTGCGGCCGGTTTCGCTTAGGAGGGAAGAAAGGGTTTGAGGCCGTCCCAGCCCCAGGTGACAACATCCAACATGTGAAGAGCTTCAACTCTGAAAACCCACAGTTGCTAAAATCAAAACCCAGCATGATTATGATGAAATAGTATGAACTCTAAAGGGAAGGGATTAAATGTGATGCTCTATGGCTTTATCCGTGCGTTTGGATAAAAGCTCAGGGTGTATTCGGGCTTTTGCCCCACTCACGTATTCAGTGTTTCCATCTTGTTATAGAGCCAGATACGGGCCTATAGGATTAGAAATCAAGATGGCTTTGGGGAAATCTCCCGGGGAAAGGAGAACAGAGAAGCCTGTGAGTGGGTCCCTCTGGACGCCACCTAGGTCCCCTCTCCCTGCCCACAGCCCTGTAGTCTCCTCCTGTGCTCCGTAATAGCCTCCGCCGTGAGCGAGCTGCACGCTAGCCTGAGCCTGGCAGATCTCCAGGCGTGGGAGTGGTCCCTGGGCCCCCCACACGGCCCCTTCTGCTAACCTGAGTCATCTGTGTGCCGGAGCACGCTTGCTCCAGATTTCATTCTCGGGGTGGGGGCCCTGAGCAGAGCTGCCCCTGGCGTGAACCTGCTGGCCCTGGCTGGACCTGCCCTTTGACCCTGTCACAGAGAAGAGTGGCTGCGTCAGGAGTCCTGAAGGAAAGGCAAAGCCCTTCCTCCAGGAGCTGACCCGAACCTCGGAAGAGGAGGAGGGGGACTTGCCATCCTCCCAGCACTCAGCCTGGGCTACGCACCGCCTTTGTCTTTGAGCAGGTGGCATTGACGAGAAAAGGAGACATCGAGGGAAGGGAAGGGGCGGCGGGAGGCCCTGTGCACTTAGGGGGTGTCTGCAGCCCAACCCCCATGTTGACATCTCACCCCCAGTGGGAGGGTGTGGGGAGGTGACCCAGTGTGGCCCCGAGAATGGGACTGGAGCCCTTGTGAGAAGAGACCCCGAGAGCCCTTCGCCGCTTCCTCCCTGTGAAGCCCCAGCGGGCAGAGCCTGCCGCCCTGACCCTGAACTTTTGGCCTCCACAGCCATGAGCTAAGTGTCCCTGCAGATAAGCTGCCCAGTCCGTGGGGATATCCCAGCACCTGAGCTGCTCACGCAGGGCCAAGTCCTGGCCCACTAAGGACAGAAACTTAGGTCAGCCCCAAGGGGGAATGCAAGGGACTGAGGACACACAGCCCGGAGGAGCCTCGTGAAGTGGGCACGTGAGCCGGGAGCCAGGAGGACCCGGGAGAGCAGGGCGGGGCGGGGAGGAGAGGTGGGGAGGAACGCGCCCGCCCCGCCCCCCGGGGGTTCCGGTGAGTCTCATTTGCTAGCTGACCTGCCAATAAACACACATACCCCTTCCCCCAGCGGGCCTGTGTCACCTACGGTCAGGGCCTTGCCCTGGAGATCTGGAAGTCGGGCCGGCTGACCTGGCAGCACAGCCCTGCCCAGCTGGAAGCCAGCAAGACGACTGCAGACCGCGGGCCTCCCTGCCCACTGCACCAGGCTTGAGGGCGCCCCCTCGCCACAACCAGGACACCAGACGTGTCCGAGACCGCATCTGGGCCACGCTTCTCGAGGTGCCTCTGAACCCCAGCGTCGCGTCCTGCAGGTTCCTTCCTCTGTGCGGACCACAGTCGGATCTGAGAACGTCTTGCCGCCTCACTGGAATCCCCACTTCCCACGCGACATCTCCTGGGGTCGGGATAATGCTGCGGATGAACCTTTGAAAACGCATCGATTTTGGCAAGGAAGCCTAGACTGAGACCCCGTTCACAGTGTGAAGGCCCGTTTCTAACGAGCCCGCAGTGAAAAGAGCCATCATTGGGTAGAGGATACCGCGTCTTGATTACAGAAGAGGGGGGAGGGTCAGGCACCCCCGAATGTAACTCTGGCGGTCTCCCAGTACGACGACCCCTGGAGGAGGCTTGGGCCGAAACAGGGGACATGGGTGTCACCTCCAAAATCCAACTTCAGGTCCCCAAAGTGGAAATTCCACATCAAACCCAAGGGAGCCTATGCCCTTTTAAGGTTCTCTGTCTTCTGTTCGCAAACAAAGAAAACCCTGCGGGTGGGGAGGGGAAGGGCCTGGGACCCTCCCAGCAGGGGGCGTGGCCGAGGCCACATCTGGGATACTTGCTCGAGCAGAAGGTTGTGGTGGAGTCTGGACCAGCCGGGTTTGGGTGTGCTCGGTGGAGACTCGTTCTTTTTTAAAAAAACTTTCTGTTTTATATTGGGGTATATGGTAGCTCAGACGGTAAAGCGTCTGCCTGCAATGCAGGAGACCTGGGTTCGTGTAGAGCCTGTTCATAACAGTGAAACGCAGACTGTATTATCAAGCAGCGGCCTCCAGACAGGGTGTCCGCATGGTGAATTTTCCATGCTTTGCAATTCCTTCCCTCCCTTCTCTGTCCATTTCACAGTTTATCAGCCCAGACAGAAGGGAACCGGGAAAACGTGGAAATGCAGAGCCCACCCAGGGACTACCTCCACTCCCGTCGTTCAAATGAGGTGCAGGAACTTGGAAGCAGGAAACCAGAAGGGTCGTTGGTAATTCCCTTCGTAACTCAGAACAATGACCAAAATTTAAATTTAATCATATCTCCCTAAACCACGGAGGAGCTCACAGCAAGGGCCATAACAAGGGGAAATAATGACTCTCCCTATTAAGCACTGTTCCGGAGCTGCACAACGAGTATTCTGTGTTCATGTATTCAGAGTCCAAGAGGGATAATTTACGGTCTCAGACAGGTACAGGTACAGAGGCGGGAACGTAATGGATTAGGACAACAGGTCTGCAGACCCTGGTGCTGAGAGCTGATCTATTCGGAAACAGCGGGTGTGTCTCCTGGGACTGAAGAGGGAAAGGCCTACTGAGCCTTGACGGCATGGGGTTATTCCGCTATTTCACTAGAAGTGCTTCACTCCATTTTTCAATTGGAAAGTACTTATAAATATTAAGCAGCAAAAAAATAATCAAGCTATTGTTCCCTTAGAATGAAATGTGCTTTCCCCCACTCTGTGCTACTTAAGAAGCCACTCTCAGAAAATGTGTCTGCAGTGAGAGATCAGTAGGCCAGTCCAGACCCTTCCCTAAATCGGGGCCGCCCCTCAGTCCTGGTGCCAGAGAGCAAGTCCCGTCTGCAGAGGGCGCGGCCAGCTCTCCCGAGTGTTAGTGGGCCCAGCACAGAGCCAGGCACTCAGTAGACGCTCAGTTAACAAGGCGGAGACACCGTCTTCCCTCTAAAACACGATGGCGACCTGAACTGTGCAGCTCGTGCGAGAGTCAACTTTCAGCGGCGCTCCATCTTCTCTTAGCAGCCACCCCAGGAGCTGTCCCCCCAGAGGCCCCGGAGGCCACCCCCCTGGGGAGCAGCCCCAGGCCCGGGAGGCCCCGCCAGGTCTGTGCCTTACTCGCTGTCACCTGCGGGTGTTCCACACTCAGTAAACCCAGGATTTTAGGACACAAGCCCAGGGAGGAGGTACGTGCTGGCCCCGGCAGCAGAGGGGAGTCCCCCGCTCTGACCTCTCTGCCCCTCACACTGAGGGCACTTGGCTCTGCTCTCTCTGCTCCTGTTTTGTGGAGGAGACACGTCAGTTCAGTTCAGTTCAGTCGCTCAGTCATGTCTGACTCTTTGCAATCCCATGGACCGCAGCACACCAGGCCTCCCTGTCCATCACCAATTCCTGGAGTTTACTCAAACTCATGTCCGTTGAGTCGGTGATGCCATCCAACCATCTCATCCTCTGTCATTGCCTTCTCCTCCTGCCCTCAATTTTTACCAGCATCAGGGTCTTTTCAAATGAGTCAGCTCTTCGCATTAGGTGGCCAAAGTATTGGAGTTTCAGCTTCAGCATCAGTCCTTCCAATGAACATTCAGGACTGATTTGCTTGAGGATGGACTGGTTGCATCTCCTTGTAATCCAAGGAACTCTCAAGAGTCTTCTCCAGCACCACAGTTCAAAAGCATCAATTCTTCAGCACTCAGCTTTCTTTATAGTCCAACTCTCACATCCACACATGATGACTGGATGTGACTACTGGAGGAGACCTTCAATGAGTCCTTTAAGCCAGCCTAGCCCTCCCCATTTGGGTCTCTGCCTCCTTGGGAAGGCTGCATCATGCTTGGAGTTGGTGAGAGAAGGCTTGGGACTCCCCCAGGACCCCCCTGCTGAGCCATCACCCGGCCGGACTGAGCTTAGTTCTCCCACTGAGACTGGGAACACAGTGGAGCCTCATGGGGTCCTAGGGCGACAGTGCAACACGGCCCAAGGTGTGCATGTCCCAGAGAGGTCGAGGAGTGCACCCGGACGTTTAGTGACTGCCACATGGAAGGGGGAGCAGCCCTTGATGATCACTGCTTCCGGAAGAAATGCCAGCCCCTCAGCCATTAATGTCTCTTAACACTTTACAGACTCTGACACATCCTCCTGATGACAAAGGCCCCTGGGGTCGAGCCTGGCGGCCTCGGTTCGCCAGCTTTGCCCTCCGGGCATCGCAAACCAAGGAGAGTGGGGCATCTCATGGCGAGTTCATGGGCTCACGTGTCGGCAAAGGCAACTCTGTGTCCAAGAACCCCTCACAACTCTGAGAGCACCAGCCTGTCAGTGGGCCGTGGGGCCCTCCAAGTCTATACATTAGCACACAGACACACACGAACACACACATACAACACATGCACGCAGACATGCACACACAGAGACTCCTGCATGCGTACACATGCACGCTCCACACAAACACATACGCACGCACGCACACACACACAGAGACACACGTGCGCAGACATACACATTGAAACCTGAGGAGAAAAAGAGGGAATACAGTGACCTGCCTCTGGCGGTTTCTGCAAGAAGAGACATCGCGATGTCACAACCACCCCCTGATCTAAAGCATATGAAACATCTGCTGCAGAACCAGGCATGTGCGTTTCTTTTTCTACATCATTCATTGACAAACACATTAGGAAATTCATGCCTGTCACAGAATTGATAAGTGCGAGAATCCTTTCAATGGACTACAGGTGTCCACCCAGCTCTCCGTCCCTTCCAGCACCGGACTTACTTCCCAGTGAAGCTGCTCATGTTTTGCAACAATGGATAAGCTGTCTATTCCTCTAAAAGCTCTGCTCATCCTCAGAGACAATCGCCCAGGGGCGCAGAGGATGGAAACCTGACAAGTGGCCAAATCAAGAAATCAACAGCACTTTGGGAGGCGAGGCTGATTTTCTGCACTCAGTCAGCCCAGCGGCAGGGCTGGGCGGCCGTCAGCTGGAATGTTCCATCGCTGTTAACATGACCTGACAAGGCGATTTTTTTTCCCCCAGATTGGCTGCCAGGCAAATGCAAGAGACTTGACTCCACAGAGTAAGTCAGTCCACTGGAAAATGAGTTTTAAATGGAGGAAAGCAAACCTTATCTTTGGCGTTGGAGATTAATTTTGTAGTGGTGAGAAAAGCAACTGTAGTAAATAACTTCACAGCCACACAGTGGGCTCAGGTCCTGCTGTGGCCCCGGGATGACGAGACTCGGGTCCTGCTTTCTTCCCACGTGTTCGTTTGCCTTCTTTTTTCCAGACTGAGATGAAGGTATAAATAGCACAGAGGCAAGTCCACCGAAGCCGCTCCCGACAGCTGCACGTCTCTCCTGAATATCTTCTGTTCCTTGTTTCACATCTCATGCAGTTTTTCTGGAGCGCAGGGAGTAACCAGGTCCCTGATTTTGGAGCAGAAAGAAAGCCCAATAAAAATGGTGAAATTCTTGACTATCCAGAGTAACCTGGGGCAGAAAGAGAAATGCAAGCTGGCCGGTCTGCCATTTCCAGTAAGAACCTTGCCATCAAGTCCAGCTAGAAGGCTCCAGACAAAAGATTTGCTCAATGTGAGCAATCTACCAAACAGGTACTGCACGTCGGGCACAGGGCTTCCAGAGGTGGATGAAGCGGGGATCCTTCCCACAAAGAGGGAGCAGATGTAAGGGTGGGTGGAGCAGTGTCAACACTGACATGAGGGCCCGTTAATGTCAGAGGCACCCCGGAGAGGAAGCAGACGGAAGGGGGAATGATGTAGAGCGCCTGGCGCCTGGTCTGAGTCAGCCAGAAAGAGCAGCAGGGTGCCCACGGGCCCCGGAAGGATGGCGGCACAGTGGTGAAGGCAGAGGTCAAGGCCAAGGAAGGGAGCCAGTGGGTGAAGCGCTCAGGGGTGGGCCACCAGCCTGGAACCAGAAAACACTGTCAGGGTGGTAGGGAACACAGCCAAAGAAGAAGTCAGGAGAAAGACAGGATGTGGGGAGTGGTTAGATGGGAAAAGAGGTTGATGGGTGAGAAGGAGAATTCAAAGATGGCACTGAGGTTGGGTCTCATAGGAAGAGGATTCCTTCATCTGAGATAGAAACTCAGAGGAGAAGGATGGGGTGGGGAGCACAGAGGGTGAGGTGTCAGCAAGGTAGGAGGGTATGCAAACCGGAAGCTCAGGAGTCAGCTCTCTGCCCGAGCTCAGTCTGCTGCGGTGCAACTGCCTGGGGTCAGCAGAGAAGACAGGAGTGGCTGGGGCCCTGCAGAGCATCTCAGGGCAGTGAAAGAGGGGCAGGATGGGCTGAGAGGAGCTGAGAAAACCAGAGACGTTTCTTCACAGATATTACAGGGAGCCGAAGGATTAGCTCAAGGTGGATAGCAGCTAGATCGCACACAACTGCCTGATTTCCCCCTAATATCACTGGAAATCCTCCGTGAGTGAAGAAACCAGATGACCGGCTCCCTCTGGTGGGGCAGTTAGCTCCTCCTATAGACGCCTAGTCCACCAGGCACCATGGGAGCAAAAGACACAGAGGTGTGGCCTCGGGCCTCCAGGACCTGCCAGCTAACTGGAGATGAGCGCACAAGCGTCAGCCGTGTTAAGGACAACAGCACGGTGCCCACTCCAGATCATGCTAAGAATAAGCCCTTCAGAAAGGCAAGCCGCAGCAGGTTGAAACTGGGAAGAATGTGTAGAGGAGGAGAGGCAAGCGTTTCTAAGAACAGAGCACGTTAAGCTCATCAGACGAGGAGGGAAGCATGTAGCTACATGGTAGCTTTAAATACAGCATCATGGATAGCTGCAGAAATGGAAATGGTCTTTAGAAAAACAATTAGGGAGCTTCCCTGGCGGTCCAGTGGCTAAGACTCTGTACTTCCAATGCAAGGCTTATGGGTTCCATCCCTGGTGAGGGAACTAAGATCCCAGAGGCTGTGTGCTGGTGTCAAAAAAATAAAAATAAATGAATAGGATGGCCCATGATAATTGAAAAAAAAGACAGATTGAATAAAGAAGCATGATCAATATATATATTGTCCGAATAAAGATATTTTTGTATGAACATGTATACCCATATATGTGTAACTATTTCTGTTTTAAATGGGTTTGTACACAATTGTATTGAAAGCAAAAGGATATAAAAGGATATAATGTATGAACAGTGATCAGAAGAAGGAAAGCCGGAGCGGCTACAGTAATATCAAAGCAGAGTACAGAATACTGCCTGCAACAAAGAGGGCCATTACGCGACTCAACAGAAAGAGAGACAGTCCTAAAGGCCCATGCAGATAACAGCGGAGCCTCAGGATACGTAAAGCAAAAACCAAGAGGACAGAATGGCAAAAATAAAGAAATCTATACACATAGTTGAAAAACTTCAACAATCCTCTTTGAGTAATTGAAAAAAACAAATAAGACAAAAAAATCAATAGGCATATGGCTGATCTAAACAACACTTTGAACCAACAAGACCTAACTGAGATTAACAGGACACTCCATACAATGATGCCTTCTTTTTAAGCGTAAATTAGATATGCACCAGGATAGGGTATTCTCTGGGCCCCAAGACAAACTTCAACAAACGTGAAAGAACTGAAACCATACACACACTAGAAACCGACAGTAGAGAGATACCCGAAAATCACCCCCAAATCCCAAGTTAAACCACACATTTCTAAACAACCCATGGGGTCACAGGGAAAGTCCCAAGGGAAATTAGAAAAGATATTTAATTGAATGAAATAAAAACATGATATCAACATGTGCGGGGAGCAGGGCAGGCAGTGCTTACGGAATAAGTTTTAATAACTATTTTTCATATTAGAAGAGAAAAATGTTCTCAAATTGATGATCTAAGTTTCCACTGCTGAAAATAAGACAGGAAAGAACAAAGTGATGAAGATGGAGCAAGAATCAAAGAAAAAAACAAACACCACGGGGAGAAGTCGCTACCGCTTTCAACCTTACCCTCATGACTTCAAGACGTGTGCCCACAGCCCTGAACGGAAGCTGCAAGCCCTCAGGCCCCTCAAACCCCATCTGCCCCAAATCCTCGAATCTCCTTACTCCTCGCCTGCCCCCCGCCCCGGCCTCCCACCACCTCCCTCCCGCCCCCTCACCCAAACTTCAGTCCCAGACAGTTCCTTCCCCTCCCTCACCACCTTCCACACACAAATCGGCACCAGACCCAAGAAAAGCTGCCCCCAGCCTCCCCTCAGTCTCTTCCGAGTTCCCCGTTCCTATGACTTCTGTGTTGTTGAGTCACTAAGACCCGCCCAACCCCTTATGATCCCAGGGATCGCAGGCCAGCAGGCCCCTCTGTCCATGGGATTTCCCAGGCAAGAACACTGAAGCGGGTCGCTGTTTCCTTCTCCAGGGGCTCTTCCCAACCCAGGGATTGAACCCGTGTCTCCAGCATCACAGGCGAGTTCCCTACCGCTGAGCCACCTGGGAAGCCCCCTAGGACTTCTGCTCGGGGTCAGCTCTCATCTGCCACCTCCCTCCTCCCAACAGCCTCCCAAGTGGTACCCGTCCAGTCACCATCCTGCTGCAGCTCTGGTAACCTCTAAACTAAGATTTGGTGTTTGAGAAAAGGGCGAGAACTGCCAGAGCCAGCCAGCTCCCAGTGCGGGGCTGGGACACCGACATCACCTGCCCTGAGCTCCCAAACGACACAGCACAGAGTTTTCATCCAGTGCTTGGGAGAGCTGCGCCTGTAGCAACACTTTATGTATGCCCTTAAACCCAGCACACAGGACCCATAAAGAGGCCACAACACAGCAGTTCCTACTGAGGAAACCAGAAAGTACTTTTCAGCCATTGATCTCGTAGCCAGCACTTCGGGTCAGAAGAAAGCACACGTAATGACATCACATCTGAAGACACCGGTTCCAGCCCCGCCCCCGCCGAGCCCGCTGATGCGCTGCAGCAAGGGCAGCAGCAGGCTGTCGGGGGCGGGATGCCCCCAGGAGCACAGGGGCTGTTTCTACCCCAAGCAACGGTTCACTTTCTCGACATTTCCTTTTGTCTTGCTAACTCAGTTAATTTGGATGTGTATCTGAATAATCCAAGGCTTTTTCCAGTTTATTCTGGTGGAGAAACTATTTACAGGTCATTTCCATGTTAGGTGGTAGACAGCTGCGATGCAGGGTCAGACGGCAGGTTGGGGTACCATCTGACAAGTGGGGAAACCTCGACCCAAGACCCTTCATGCATCCCTGAGCAGAGCAAGGTGTGCAAACGGCGAGGGCCCCCTCATCTGAACAAACGTCACAATGATGTCAATGAGCCAAGATAGGAAACCCAGGGCTAATTTCTTCATAATGGAAAGCAATTCACAGAGCAAAAGCATACATATCTGAAGGAAAAGAAAGACTGCTTTCAAAAGAAGGTTTTATTTGATCAAGACTTAGTTGCTCTCTGTCTGCAATGCAGGAGACCTGGGTTCAATCCCTGGGTCTGGAAGATCCCCTGGAGGGGGGAAAGGCTACCCACTCCGGTATTTTTGCCTGGAGAATCCCATGAACAGGGGAGCCTGGCAGGCTACAGACATGGTGTCGCGGAGTCGGACACGACTGAGCGACTAACTTTTCACTTTTCACCAGTTGCTCTCACCTTCGCACTCAGGTGCCTGCCCTGAACTGGACCTGTTTCTTGAAACTAAAACTGCTGAGCTTAGAGGCACTGTTACCTCATCACAATAACCTTCATTGTGTTCAATTTCAAGAGGCACAGCCCTCGAGGAAAAGCCATCTTGGAGGACCCCCCTCCAGAGGTGTGTCCGCTCCCCCAGAAGACCCAGGACCTCCTCTCCCAGGCCACCCTCGGGCACTGCCAGCCTTCAGCTCTCAGACGGCCCTCAACCTCTGTCCTGGATGGCTTCAGTGCAGGACCAAGTGACCTGCGCCAGGCACAGGGCGGGAGGAGGTGGCGACACCGTCCGTCCTTCTCCAGCCTCCTCCCAGGCCAGCGGGAGGGAAGAGGCTGTCTCGGTGTGCATTTCCACAGCACAGCAGGAGCCACAGCAAAGGTCAGGGTCCAGGGAGAAATGTCATCCAAGGAGCCTGAAATCTCCCGCAGTTGACCTGGACCACAGTGGAAACTGAAAACCATTGTATCTGAACACAGCAGTTTCACAGTCGGATACGCCCATAAGTCCAGGGCAGAGATGCCTCGAGGTTATGCTGCACCTTTTGAGGAATGCAGTGGGAGGCAGGCATCTTGGAGAAGTTGAGGTGCCGCAGACAGAAGCAAAGCCCACTGAGGCCTCGAGCTTTCCTGCTGCACAAACTCCCCCGGACACGCTCCCCATCTCCTCCCGCCTCACACCTGCAGGGTTACAGGTGGCGGGTGGGGTCGGCCGGGAGAAGCGGGGGCAGGAGAGGAAGTGGGGGGTCTCTCCTCGTAGACTCGCCCTCAGCCGGATGCGGCAGGAGCTCCATCCCAAAGGACCCCACACACTGCCCGCCTGGCATTGGAGGCAAGAGAGTGACTTTTAGAAGAGAAGTGAAAAGGCAGTCTACACTTCCACCCATCACCCTTAGACACAAGGCTCAGGACTTCAGCTCAAAGGGAGTTCCACCCAGTTCCTGAACAAGAAAACACCGACGTGTCGAGGCAACAAGGAGCATCGATCGTTTTGGCAAAATGCTAGGTCGCACTTTTCAAAGACTCGTGCACTGGAAATAGTCTCTGTATTATCTCGTCTTGGTGTTAATACCCATCCAAGATCAGTGGTTCTCCTTGCATTATGATTCCATTATAATTTCATAAACCTGTATCTAAAAGTAACTCAAACCAGGTTTCCCGTAGAGCTCAACGTTCAGGTCCAAACATATATTTTTCTGAGAACGTGACATCCAGAAAGAAGGCCTTCAGCAGCCTAACAAGTGCTGTTGGCTGACCCTGGCCCAAGATGGGGAGCTGTCAACACAGATGGAGAGCAGAGGGAACGTTTTATTCAAAATAAATGAAAACCTTTCACCCTGTTCTCTCTCTGCCCACCCAGCAGAGGGAAGCCCTGGCCCTGTCAGTCCCTGCAGAGGAGAGGTGAGCAGGTGGGCATTAGCACGGGGACAGCCCAGGAAGACAAGGACACCTCCTTCTCTGGAAGGGGCCGCCGCCACCACCAAGTCGCTTCAGTCATGTCCGACTGTGTGACCAACAGACGGCAGCCCACCAGGCTCCTTCATCCCTGGGATTCTCCAGGCAACAACACTGGAGTGGTTGCCATTTCCTTCTCCAGTGCATGCATGCATGCTAAGTCGCGTCAGTCGTGTCCAACTCTGCGCGACCCTACAGACAGCAGCCCACCAGGCTCCTCTGTCCACAGGATTCTCCAAGCAAGAATACTGGCGTGGGAAGGGGCCAGGCAGCAAGAATCTCCCAACAATTCACTCAGCTCAGCTACAGAGGAGACCTCACTGGGGGTCTGAGGAGCCCCACAGAGGGCTGACTCAGCTGAGTCTGTCTGTCTCATCCATCTTTCACGAACACCTTGGAAAACAGCTGCAGGGCTTCCGATAACTGAGGCCAGTGATGACCGCTGAGTGTCTGCTATGTGCCCATCATGATGCCGGGTGATTGCCACAAGTCCTCATCTGGAAGCCCCGACACCCCGGGAAGAGGCACCCTCACCTTCTTCACAGATGAGGAAGGTTCAGCCACTCACCTGACATCAGCCACTCGGCTTGCATCTATCTGAGCAGGGCTCTGACCAGGTGACTGCCAAGGTCCCTCCTAAATCTAAGGTCCTAAGTGTGCAGCCACCACCAGGGGAGGAGGGGAGGCTGGCAGCCCCTCCGTGGCCCTGAGTACAGCCACCACCAGGGGAGAGGGGAGGCTGGCACCCCTCTGTGGTCCTGAGTGCAGCCACCACCAGGAGAGGGGTGAGGCTGGCACTCCCTCTGTGGTCCCGAGTGCAGTCACCACCAGGGGAGGGGTGAGGCTGGCACCCCTTCCGTGCCCATGTCCCCTCCACCATGGAGGGGAGGGGATCAGGTGCCTGTCTTGGCCTCTGTTCTTCCCCACCGTGGCAGCTGGTACCACACAAAGCCTTGGGCTTCAACCTCATCTATCAACTGCTCCCAGATGACCTCACCTACCCCCCCCCCTGTGCCAGAGCCTCCCAAAGAGCCTGACCTGTGCACAGTCCAGACCCATGTTGCCAACCACCGACTTGATGCCTCCCAAGTGCCCCAGACCCAGCCTGTCGGAAGATAACTCACCTTCCTCCCCAAACCTCACCATCCATCCACCACCCCAGCCGGGGCCAGGACTCATGAACTCACACAATCACACACTCATTCAATCACACACACACAATTAGATCAAGCTCCTCACGCAAGGAGCAGATACAGAAGCTGCCCCTTAGTGATGCTCAAGTCCCCTCAGCTGGGGTTGAAGGGAGAGGCCCACAGCCAGTGTGGACAGTCTCCACAAACTAGCAAATCTGGGTCTTATAGACCAAAGAAGCTAGTTCTTCTGGGACCAAGGTTCTTTTATGCTGGGAGGTTTACATCAGTGATCATGGAGGACTTATGCAAGTCATCTTTGCCCTTCATGGGAAATTCCCATGGACATCAGGCATCATCATGGCTCTCAAGGTTCATCATGTCCCACAGCCCCCCTCAGGGACCTGGGAGCATGTCAGCGCCCAGGGGTCTTTAAGCAGCAGCTCCAGCCTCCCACAAAGCCTGCTGGGTCCCGTGGGTCCAAGCACCTTGTTTAATACTCAATGGCTGGGTAGTTTTGACGAGGAATTTTTACCAAGACCCCATTCACAACTTCCTTCTCTGTTTCCCCCCAGACCCCAATGGTGGTCACATATCAAGGAATCGCGGGTCACAGATGTACAGCTTCTATAAGTTGGAATTGATCAATACACCCACTAGGCTTCCCTAGTGGCTCAGCAGTAAAGAATCTGTCTGCCAATGCAGGAGACATGAGTTTGATTCCAGGGCTGGGAAGATCCCCAGAGAAGGACATGACTATCCACTCAAGTATTCTTGCCTGGAAGAATTCCACGGACAGAGGAGTCCAGCAGGCTATATAGTCCATGGGGCTGCAAAAGAGTCACACACGACCTAATGGCTCAGGTCAGTTCTGTTCAGTTGCTCAGTCGTGTCCGACTCTTTGCAACTCCATTAATCGCAGCATGCCAGGCCTCCCTGTCCATCACCAACTCCCCAAGCTCATGCAGACTCACATCCATCGAGTCAGTAATGCAATCCAGCCATCTCATCCTCTGTCGTCCCCTTCTCCTCCTGCCCCCAATCCCTCCCAGCATCAGAGTCTTTCCCAGTGAGTCAACTCTTCGAATGAGGTGGCCAAAGTACTGGAGTTTCAGCTTCAGCATCAGTCCTACCAAAGAACACCCAGGGCTGATCTCCTTTAGAATGGACTGGTTGGATCTCCTTGCAGTCCAAGGGACTCTCGAGAGTCTTCTCCAAAACCACAGTTCAAAAGCATCAATTCTTTGGTGCTTAGCTTCCTTTATAGTCCAACTCTCACATCCATACATGACCACTGGAAAAACCATAGCCTTGACTAGATGGACCTTTGTTGACAGAGTAATGTCTCTGCTTTTAATATGCCATTTCCTTCTCCAGGGGATCTTCCCAACCTAGGGACTGAACCCGGGTCTCCTGCATTGCAGGCAGACGCTTTATCCTCTGAGCCACCAGGGAAGCCCACTTTTAATATGACTTAATGACTGAACAGCAACAAAATACCCCCATCAGTCTCTATGACCTTTTCTAACACACGTCCTACACTTGTCCCTTTTTTGAGCTTCATCCTGGATTCACAGCCCTTTACAAACTCAGCTGTCAGCACCGAGGTCTGTTTCTGAGGTTCAAACTGTAACACACTGGACAGCAATGCCCGCTCTGGTCTGGCTTGCTGTCCCTACCTCCCCAAGGATTGCATGCACCCCTGTCTCCTCAGGAGGTGTTGCAGGCCCGTCTTCAGTTTTTCTGCTCCTAATGTGGGATGTAAGGCCCTCCCAGCAGCCCTGGTGCCCTGGGCGGGGGAGAACAGCCTGAGAAACCCAGGCCCGACTCCAAGAGGGCCTGCAAGCCTCAGAGCTGTTGACAAGAGCATCGGCCCCCCGCTGGTACCTCCGCCCACCAGCCCTGTCCCAGCACATGCAGTCGGCTCCCATCTCTCCCCCACCCCCGGTCGGCTTGACCCGTCTTTGCCTCTGTCCCGGCTTGGGGAACCTGCACGCGGTCTCACGGCGGGCAGGGAGCGCACTGCTGTAATCCCAGCGCACCGCTGATCCTCTCACTGTGCACACTGTCCGCACTGTTTGCTGAACCCAGGGTAGGCAAGGCGCGAGCCAAGAGGCTGGGGGGAGACTGGAGGAGCCATGGGAACTGCAGGCGCGTGTACCCTCTCCTGGCGGGCGCAGCAGCCGTTAGCAGCGGCCAGAACATAGCCTCATGTAGCATAATCCCGGGGTCGCTCCAGCGTACCCGCAAGTGCCGCGGCAGCCAGGGCTTTCACGGCGAAGCTCGCACGGGGCGCTGCGCACGCGGCAGCTGCTGACCGGGCGAGGGCCTCGTGGCCGCGTGCGCGGCGCTGTGCGCGGCCTCAGCTCTGCCATGACCGCGCTAAGTCACTGTTCACAGAACACCGGGCGAGAGCGCCTGGCTGGCACCAGCCTGTTGATTTCCCGGCACCCAGCGAGTGTGCCCGGCCCCACGTGCTTCCTCTCTCCAGATTCCTGGGTCAGGCAGCCCGGACTGAACTTCAGAACAAGCTCCTAGACAGCCTCCCGCCCGCACAGCCCACGCTCCAACTGAAAAGGACAACCCCGCCCCCTCTGGAGACAGAGGGTTCAGGAAGGATCCCAGGCACTTAGGAAGCAATGATATGGAAAGGAAAACTGCAAAGAACACCAAGTCCCCCACGGACTCTCCATTTCCATGAGCAGTGATGCCATTATGCATCTTTCCTTTCATGTAGGCTGGCACGGACTTGAATCTCTTTTAGCCATTGGATAAATACAAATATTTGACAGGTCCATCATCTCAAAAGAAAATGAATACTTGGATAAACCTTGAGGACAGTATGCTAAGTGAAATCAGCCAGCTACCAAAAAAAAGATAAATACTGTCTGATTTCATCTCTATGAGGCCCCAAGAGCAGTCAGATTCATAGACAGAGAAAGCTGGGTGCCAGAAGCTGGAGGAGTGGGGATGGGGAGTTCGTGAAGGACCGAATTTCAGTTTCACACGATGAAAAGTTTCGGAGATGGATGGGGTTGATATTGCATAACATTTTAAGTGCATTTTATACTGAACTGTACACTTAATGGGGCTTCCCTGGTGGCTCAGCTGGTAAAGAATCCACCTACAATGTGGGAGACGTGGGTTCAGTCCCTGGGCTGGGAAGATCCCCTGGAGAAGGGAAAGGCTACCCACTCCAGCATTCTGGCCTGGAGAATCCCATAGACTGTCCTGCCCATGAGGCCACTTAAAAATAATGAAGATGATTAATTTTATGTTGGAAATGTTCAAGAGAAACAACTTCTAGAAGGCCGTGTAATTCGCACAGTAATATCTGAATTCCATAAGAACCAGCTATGAAAGATACCCCAGCAGTTCTGTATTACAATAGCTTTAATTTTTGTTCACAGTGCCTTTGCATAGCCTCTGACACCAACCCAAGTGGAGGTATAGTTTGGTTTTTCTGACAGAAACCCCGGAAACTTACAGCCCCGGAAAATGATTGTGCAAACTACCCAAGTAGGTCATTGAAATGAAGTGTACTAGTCTGTGCCCCTAATTTTATGTTCTTTGATGACTGCACAACAGTGATAAAAATAAGACCCATCTGGGGGCACTCGTGGGTCGAACGCAGTAAAACCCCAAACAGGGTTCTGACTGGCCCAAGTCCCATGCAGACAAGTGGGCCTGCGCTTTCCTCTTGAATCCGGAGGCGGAAGGGGCCACCAGCGTGTCCCCAACTCCCGACGTTCTCCCCGCAGGCCTGCCGGGATGGCACTGCTCCCTATGGGCCACCTGCCTGGGGCAGGCCGCAAGGAGACTCCACCTCGTGTTACAGGCGCACCAGACGCCAGGTGCCTGCAGCCTGGACTTGCTGGTGTGTCCTCCCCAGAAGGAGCCATGACTCAATATCCAGCCAGGACCTTCCCTGCCCAAGGATTAGGAATTTGCTTTCCAGCTGGAGGAAACATGTGGGTTTCATTGGTCTTCAACCTCCCTGCCATCATTCTCAACACGGTGAGTATAAAATAAGTGTGTTTCCTGGGAGGAGGATCAAATACGGACACATGTCTGTGTATGACTGAGTCCCTCCCCTGTTCCCCGAAAACTATAATATCACAGCAGCATTAACCAGCTATACTCCAATATAAAATAAAAAGTTAAATAAAACATCCTTATCTTTAAAACCAAGAAAAAAGACAAAGCAGCTACCGTGACAGAGAGGTATGTGGTGGGGTGGGGTGGTTTGGTCTCAGACTATAAGGAAGTCGTTTTGTTTTCTCCCCACCAAGCAAGCGCGCAATGTTTAATTTAGGCAAAGGCAAACAGCAAATGGCAGCCCACTCCAGAGTTCTTGCCTGGAGAATCCCAGGGACAGGGGAGCCTGGTGGCTGCCGTCTATGGGGTCGCACAGAGTCGGTCACGACTGAAGTGACTTAGCAGCAGCAGCAAACAGCGAAAGGTTTAAAGCAACAACAACGGAACGCACGCTGTGGCTGGCCGGCAACATTTTAGGATTTAACGCGGCTTCGTCTTCCTGCCGCTGCACAAGATAACAACTTGGCGCTTGGGAGCCCCGTCGAGCTGGGAACACTGAGGCTTGTGCTGAAGTGCACAGCTCCATGGCTCAGCGTCTCTGGGGGAGTCGGGCTTTGTGCAGCATGAGAACAGGACACGCCAGGGGCCTCAGGCACTTCGGCATAGCGGTTCTCCACGCCTGTGTCCTGGCTCAGAACCCCGGCCACTGCAGGGCCGCAGACAGGGGTGCTGCCAATGTGGCTCCTTAAGAGCTGCCTCCTCTGATATATTATTCAGCAACCGAAACCCCAGGGACAAACATCTATTTTTCATTCCCCCTCCATGCCGGAGGGGCCCAGGAACCTGGAGAGGGAGGCATCCTCTAACCAGCACGTTGTACAGGGAAGGCCGTGGTCGGGAGGCCCATGAAACCAGACTCTGGAAGTGGGCCCCGCCCCGGGCCCCTGCCCTAGGGCCTAGCTCCAGATGGCAGGAGCTGCCCCTGCCCAGTCTCAGGGAGGAGCAGCGGGGAGCCCCCTTCCCGGGTGCTGCTGCCTGCCTGGACCCCGATTCCAGCATCCCAGGACCCCTGCCCCCACCAGTGAGCACTCCTGGAGCCCAGAGACATCCCACCTACTCCTGAACTTGGAGCCCTCCCATCCCCACAGGCACCCCCCGTGACCTTCAGGAAACATCCTGGAGCCCCCGTCTTCCAGGCAGCCGCAGGAGCCCCTCCCCTTTGCGCTCACAGGAACCACCATGACAGTGGGCATTTGGGCAGAAAGTCCCCACGGCCAGGGGCGGGCAGTGGGCAGAGGACAGGGAGGGGCCGGCCCCAAGGGCGAGTTCTCGGAGGCCCTGGCAGACGGCTCTGGGCCTCCATCCAACAGCTCCCCTGCCCGAGGCTGCACCCGCGGCGCCCCCACCATGTCCAGAGCGCGCAGTGGGACCCAGGCAGCCCGCAGGCCTTTGTGCTCCAAGGACGCTGTGGAGCCGGGACTGAGACGGGCGGGGCGGCCAGCCCGCAGGCCGGGCTCCAGCGCTGCCCTCCATGGCCACTGTCCGTCGCTGACAGCTTCACCGGCCCAATTCCCCAAGCTCGCTGGCCAACGGCCCCTGCCCCTAACACAGGGAGGTCACCTGGCTCTGGACTGAAGCTCGGGAGTCCACCCTGCCAGCCAGGCGGCGGGCCTGGGCAGTGCGAGAGCTCAGCCCCAGCTCCACGGTCACCTCGGGAGGCCCAGCCCAGCCCGTGAAGAAGGGCGAGAGGGGGCGAGCCGGCTGGGCCAGTGCAGGGCTCCCAGGCTCCATCTGGGCCTGAGGACCCCACACAGAGCCCCTGGCTCCACACCAGCCCTGTGGTCCAGCAAACCCACTGCGGATGCCGTTTCCGAGAAGCTGCCGAGCGCCTGGTGGGAGCTGGGAGGGCGGCGGGCTCCGTGTCAGGCCGGGCGGCGGGGGCCAGGACGCTGCGGTGGTGGAGCAGAGGCACGCTGGCATCCAGGAGGGGTGACAGCCCTCGGGGCCTTCTGCCGGCCGCGCCCCGGCCCAGGGCAGCGGTCATGCGCTGTCCTGAAACAGGATCATCCTGCCTCTCCTGCCCGAAAGGCCTCACTGCCCCAGAAGACAGGGCCTGGCTTTCTTTGCTTTTAGGTCAATTGACTTTTTAGGTCAATTCCCACATACCGAACTCGGCTCTTTGAACTGGAAACACTGCAAAGGCCCACCCAGCGCGTGGAGCTAGGTGACTGGGCCCCTGTTTGTTAGCAAGCCACGGAGCCCAGCTCCTGGCAGAGGCATAACAGAGGGGCTGGGGGTCTGAGGGACCCTGGCCCACAGCCACCGCACTTCAGCCACCCCCCACCCAGGACACACTGAGGCCCCTGAGCCACGTCCAAAGAGCTCCCAGGAGCGTGTGCACATTACTGGCACTGCGAAGCAGAAAAAGAATTAAATTCAGTTTTAAAAGTCCAAGCAGGTGTGGCTGCCACCTCCCTACAACCTCACAGTCAACACCTGTGCTCTTGGGAACGTGAGGGCCCCCATTTGGGGAGCCTCCAGCAGTCCTGAGCTGATGCAAAAATGCCTTCCCAGAGGAGGTGCAAGCCCCAGCTCTGGGATCAGCACTGAGGCCCCATCTCCTTTCGGGGGACCGGCTCTAAGATAATGGACGTGATGGATGCAGAGCTCCCTGGAGAGGGGGCGGATGTCTGGGACTGCCAGAGGGTGAGGACTGGTTCCTCTAGGAAATGGTAGGAACCCCCATGCCAGGCCCCCAGGGCAGCCCAGCACCGCAGATTCTAGACTCAGCCATGCAGACATAATTCATTCAAACGTATCACTTCTGGATCCATGAAATCAGAGCAGACAGAGCCAGGCATGGAGACAGGACTGGCAAAGCCACGGGTCATCGAGCTGTGCGGCACCGATCGGCCTCAGTCAGGCAGTGGCCCGGCCACCCCTGGACAGAGAAGCCCCCTGCAGAGCCGGCCACTCTGGCGCAAGCCTCCAGGGAGTCTCTGTCGGCCGCGGACGGAGCTGGAACACACCCACTCCCCCTCTAACGGCCGCGGACGGAGCTGGAACACACCCACTCCCCTCTAACAGCCTCCATCTGTCTGGGAAGGCGCCGGGGTCAGAGCGCTTGGCCGCTGGCAGAGCCGCCTGACGGCGCAGGAGCTGGGGTCCCGGGCAGCGAGGGCTCCCCCAGCCCCCACGGCCCCTTGACCACCAAGGAGGAGAGCAAAGAGCACACTCTGGGAGGCACGGTGCTAAGCAGTGTCCACGACACTTAGAGGCCGAGCGGCGGTAACAGCCTCAGCCCAGGGGACAAAGGGAGGGACAACAGAGCATGGGGGGCAGGCTCGGCTAGGAGGGCCTGCTGCAGTAGGAGCCTCATCTCCAGGATGGCTCACAGCAACCTCCTGGTGGGAGTCGTTACCAGTGAGGTTATCAGGTTACAGGTAAGGAAGCCGGCTGGGCTCAGTCAGTGGGCCAGACATCAGGCTGCTGGTGCCTAGCAACACTGGGATTTGCCTGATGTGGTCCAGCTCCAGCTCACTGCACTCTGGTCTCCAGGTGGGGCAGCCCCGTGAAAGCTGAAAGCTCAGATGGTTGCCCCCTCCAGCAAAGTGACTTCCATGCACTGGTGACTGAGGCAGGAGGGCAGGGCAGACGGAGGGTAAGCAGCCCATGGAGAGAAAGACACGCAGACACTCATCCAAGGCTTGTGACCGTGAGGAAGAAGCATGAAACTGGGGGCAGGGGAACAGGGGAGAGTTCTCCATGATGAGATTCACTGGAAAAGACCCTGATGATGGGAAGGATTGAGGGCAGGAGGAGGAGGGGACGACAGAGGATGAGATGGTTGGATGGCATCACCAGCTCAATGGACATGAGTTTGAGTGAACTCCGGGAGATGGTGGTGGACAGGGAAGCCTGGCATGCTGCAGTCCATGGGATCGCAAGGAGTAGGACTTGACTTAGCAACTGAACAATAATTCCACGTTGATGGTATTATAACTGAGCTTGGTTGAGCACAGAGAGCAGGGGTTTTGGAGAGAGGAAGACTCTGAAGTTGCATGAGAGGAAAGAGAGCCAGGCATTGGGTGGGGTGGGGGTGGGATGCAGAGCCCCCTGGAAGGCCTGGCCTCAGACGGCAAGACAGCACCATCTGTATCTTGACAGGAGAGAGAGAAAGGATGCCTGTGGGTGCAGAGAAGTTTATAGGAAAAAGAGGCCTTTCCTGAAGGCAGTTTCTCTTTTCTGTAATGAGTGGAAGGTGAGGATTCAGCTCAGAGTGAGTGTGGGAGCTGGAGGCTCAGAGATTTGAGGAGGATGAAAAAAGATGAAAGACCTTCCGCAGGTCCAGGAGCCCACCCGCTCGAGGGTCACGCTGGCATGACAGCAGCCACGATGGCCCAGGTGCGGCTGGAGACCATGGGTTTACCATGAGCTGGTTATTGACACGACCAACCACCATAAAGATTCAAAGCAGCCACAATACAGCCAAGGTTTAGGGCAAGCACAAGAAAGTGAGGAGCAGGGGAAGGATGATGAAGATTCTATCAGCAAACAGCGCAAAATGGAGCGTGACGTTACTGCCACAGATTTCCGTTTTCAAAAAATAGCCTTCTGTAATTTGTCTCTGTTTATCCCACAGTTGAAGTGGGACAACTAACGGCCCACAACCTACTTGGAACAAAAGTTTGACATCTTGTTTATTATCTGCTTTTTCCCTATTAATGTATTATGAACTGATTTCCCTTTTAATTGGACAAGGAAATGGCAACCCACTCCAGGATTCTTGCCTGGAGAATCCCAAAGATAGAGGAGCCTGGCGGGCTATGAAGTGGGCTATGGACCCTGGTGGGTCCATGAAGTCGCAAAGAATCAGACGTGACTGACTGACTATCATGCCCCTTTTAATAGATTCATGCCAATAAGTATACTTCTATAACTTCAGGTAAAAATCTGTATAGATGTTCATTAATCCCTCAGTTGAACATTTAGGTTATTTCTTCTGAAATAATTCTTATCTCCTCTGGGCTGTGCTGTCTCTCCATTGCTGCACAGGCCGCCTCTGGCCGCAGCAAGCAGGGGGGCTCGACTGCAGATTCTCGGTGCGGATCATGGGCTCTCAGGTGTTCGGGTTTCAGCAGTCGTGGGGCACAGGCTTAGTTGCTCCGTGGCCTGTGGGATCTTCCTGGACCAGGGATCAAACCCATGTCTCCTGCACTGGCGGGCATATTCTTTACCACTGAGCCACTAAGGAAACTCTAGATCATTTTTCAAACATATTTTAGCCAATCTTATGTCTTTATGATAAGTCCTTGGAGATGGAATAAGAAAATAAAGACTTTTAAATCCGTTTTCGTTCTTTCTCGTTGTGCTTAGGTTGGCTGGCACTATTTTTGTGAAGTCCTTTTCCTTAGCTTATTAGGCAAGACTTAGATGTTCTCCTGCTTTATTCTATGTTTGTTTTCCTATCCCGCAAAAATGGGGACTCCACTTGTGACTGAGAACAGTGCCTATGTGGATAAATACTGCTAACATAGCCCTTGCTAGTCAACAGGATTTCTGTCTCTCATACAGGCTGCTATAGACACTATGGATGTGTTTCTCTTTTCTGTTGGTTGGCTAGCTGCTTTCATTTCTTATCAAGCAACACTTGAGCTGTCCTTAAATAGTTTGTTCTATTATCCTTGATGTTTGCTCCCCTACTTTCATTGATAGATCCTGCTGCTGCTGCTGCTAAGTCGCTTCAGTCGTGTCCAACTCTGTGTGACCCCATAGACGGCAGCCCACCAGGTTCCCCCGTCCCTGGGATTCCCCATTGATAGATAAGTATCTGGTAATCAGGAGATTGAGAGGAGATGTCTAGATATCTAGAAAAGTTTGTCCTCAAGCCTAGGTGGTTGTTTGACTTCCCTGGATTGCTTGCTTCATTTAAAGATTTCCTCGGTCTCTTAATCTGAGATACAAGATGTGTGAAGGATTTAGAAAAGCACCAAGAACATAGACAATTATTAAGCAATCCTGGCAGCTGTCACTGCCACAGTTATGGATATCAACACCGTCTTCATCAGTATCATCACCATCATTGTCACCATCATCATCAGTAAAGATGTTTTAAAACCAATGAAAACAGAGTATTTGTTGCTAGAAGGTCCATACTACAAGGAACAACAAAAGAAGTTTTTAATGGTAGGGGGGAAAAGCATCCCAGATGCACACACAGAAATACATTAAACAATAAATAAATGGATACATGTGTGAGTGAATATTAACTGTCTGATATGAAAATATACAAATACACTACTTACATTAAATATAAATAGAATAAGCACTTCAACTGAAAGACAAAGATTGTCAGACTGATTATGGAAATAATTATGTACAAACCCAATTATGCTTTTTACAAGATGCACATTCTAAATATGACACACTTAAGGGCAGGACCCAGCCTGGCTTTGCAGTGTTGGAGAAGATGTACAATATTGAGAATTCTGCCAGAGAGAACAAGAATGTGGAACATGGGTACCCACAGAAAAGGTCTCAGAAAGCCCCAGGAGCCCTAGCAGGACTGATAAAAGGTATTTCTCCCTCTAAGCCAGGCAGTAAGGACTAGAGGGGTAACCGCTTCTTCAAATGACCAGAGAGTGACAGAGGCTTTCAAGGAACATGAAAAGTTAAGGGAACATGACACCACCAAAGGCACGCAATGAGTTTTCAGTGACCATCCCCAGGGAAATGGAGATCCACAAATCGCCTGAGAAAGAATTTGAAATAGTTGTTTAAAAAGGGCTCAGTGAGCCACAAGAAAACAGAGAAAGACAGCTTGACAAAATCAGGAAAAACATTAGCTAACAGAGATAGAAATCATTAAGATGAGCCAAACACACTATGAAACTGAGGAATATACTGAGTGAAACAGAAAATGCGGGAGAGACCATCAGCCTCAAATCGGACCCAGCAGAAGAAGGAACCTGTGGACTCAAAGACAGGTCACTTGAAACAATCCAATCAGAGGAGCACAAAGGAAAACAGAATGAGAAAGAGTGGAGAAAGCCTGTGTGAATGTGGACACAACTAAGAGCAATCCACAGCTTACTGCAGAAGAAGAAAAGAGGGAGAAAGGGGAAGAAAGTTTGTTGGAAAAAATAATGGCTGAGAACTTGCAAACCTAGAGAGATTTGAACACCAAAGTTCATGAATTTCATAGGTCTTGCTGATTTTTTTAAACTCAAAAAGATCTTCTCCAAGATACATTATAATAAAACTGTCTAAAATCCAATAAAGAGAAAAGTTTAAAAGCATCAAGAAAAAAAAAAAAAAAGCCCCTCACATACAAAGGAACCACCTAAGGCTATCAGCAGTTTCTCTCAGCAGGAATCTTGCAGGCCTGCAGAGAGTGGGCTAATATATTCAAAGTGCTGAAAGTAAAAATTTCCAACTGAGAATACCTTACAAACTGTCCTTCAGAAGCAAAGGAGAGATAAAAGATTTCCCAGATAAACAAAAGCTAAGAAAGTTCATCACCTCTAGAACTGCATTACAAGAAAATTTGAAAGGATTTCTTCAAACTTGAATTAAAGGACATTAATTGAAAAAGCAAAAAATTAGAAGGAATATAGAAGATTTGAACATGATTTACAAACAGTACATAATTGGCAAGAAAAAGAGGAAAACAATAGAATGGGAAAGTCTAGAGGTCTCTTCAAGAAAATTAGAGATACCAAGGGAATATTTCATGCAAAGATGGGTACAATAAAGGACAGAAATGGTATGTACCTAACAGAAGCAGAAGATATTAAGAAGAGGTGGCAAGAATACACAGAAGAACTGTACAAGAAAGATCTTCATGACCCAGATAGCCACGATGGTGAGCCAGACATCCTGCAATGTGAAGTCAAATAGGCCTTAGGAAGCCTCACTATGAACAAAGCTAGTGGAGGTGATGGAATCCCAGCTGAGCTATTTCAAATCTTAAAAGATGATGCTGTGAAAGTGCTGCACTCAATATGCCAGCAAATCTGGAAAACTCAGAAGTGGCCACAGGACTGGAAAAGGTCAGTTTTCATTCCAATCCCAAAGAAAGGCAATGCCAAAGAATGCTCAAACTACCACACAGACACACTCATCTCACATGCTAGCAAAGTAATGCTCAAAATTCTCTAAGCCAGGTTTCAACAATACATTAACCATGAACTTCCAAATGTTCAAGATGGATTTAGAAAAGGCAGAGGCATCAGAGATCAAATTGCCAACATCTGTTAGATCATCAAAAAAGCAAGAGAGTTCCAAAAAAGCATCTAATTCTGCTTTATTGACTACACCAAAGCCTTTGACTGTGTGGATTACAACAAACTGTGGAAAATTCTGAAAGAGATGGGAATACCAGACCACCTGACCTGCTTCTTGAGAAACCTGTATGCAGGTCAAGAAGCAACAGTTAGATCTGAACATGGAACAACAGACTGGTTCCAAATAGGAAAAGGAGTATGTCAAGGCTGTATATTGTCACCCTGCTTATTTAACTTCTATGCAGAGTACATCATGAGAAATGCTGGGCTGGATGAAGCACAAGCTGGAATCAAAATACCAGGAGAAATATCAATAACCTCAGATATGCAGATGACACCACCCTTACGGCAGAAAGTGAAAAAGAACTAAAGAGTCTCTTGATGAAAGTGAAAGAGGAGAGTCAAAAAGTTGGCTTAAAACTCAACATTCAGAAAACTAAGATCTTAGCATCTGATCCCATCACTTCATGGCAAATAGATGGGGAAACAGTGGAAATAGTAACAGACATTATTTTGGGGGGGGGGGTTCCAAAATCACTGCAGATGGTGACCACAGCCATGAAATTAAAAGACACTTGTTCCTTAGAAGAAAAGTTATGACCAACCTAAACAGCATATCAAAAAGCAGAGATATTACTTTGCCAAAGGTCCGGCTAGTCAAGGCTATGCTTTTTCCAGTGGTCATGTATGGATGTGAGAGTTGGAGAAGACTCTTGAG
Organism: Ovis aries; assembly: GCF_016772045.2. Lineage (NCBI taxonomy): Eukaryota > Metazoa > Chordata > Mammalia > Artiodactyla > Bovidae > Ovis > Ovis aries. Next base: position 49,131,826 of record NC_056075.1, on the reverse strand, counting down.
AGTCCCTTGGACTGCAAGGAGATCCAACCAGTCCATCCTAATGAAATCAGTCCTGAATATCCATTGGAAGGACTGATGCTAAAGCTGAAACTCCAATACTTTTGCCACCTGATGTGAAGAACTGACTCATTGGAAAAGACCCTGATGCTGAGAAAGATTGAAGGCGGGAAGAGAAGGGGACGACAGAGGATGAGATGGCTGGATGGAATCACCAACTCGATGGACACGAGTCTGAGTAAATTCTGGGAGTTGGTGATGGACAGGGTAGCCTTGCGTGCTGCAGTCCATGGGGTCACAAAGAGTTGGACACGACTGAGCGACTGAGCTGACCTGGACGCTGCACACGCTGTGACAGAACGTATACTCTGCATGACCGTACACGGAACAGTCACCAAACTAAATCAACCTGCCGGGTCAAAAAGGGCTTGTCTCAACAAATTTCAAATGATTATAGCCATACTGACCTGTTCTCTAATGACAATGAAACAAACTAAACAAATAACAAAGTCTGTAGGAAAGCACACAAATATTTAAATCAAATGAAATGTTTGAGCAAAAACCAGTGGGTGAAGACTAAATTACAAAGGGAAATATTTTGAATGGGACAACAATGAAAATATGAATATTACAAATTGTGGATAAGTTAAAATAGCCTAGAGAAGAGTTTATAGCCAGAAATTTATATATAGAAAGAAATGGAAAAATGATTACCATCCATTATCTAAATTTCCATCTCAAAAATCTAGAATAACAAATTAAAGTTGAAGAAAATAAATAAACACAAGAGAAAATGTCAGTGAAACAAAAAGCAGATTTACAATACGGAAAATCAAAGCCAAAGTATGTTATTTAAAATAGTAATAAAACTGAAAATCCCCTTTCAAAATGACAAGGCAATAACAGAGGAAAAAAAATGACCAGCATCACGAATGAAAAGGGAACGTCACCTCATGAATGAAAAGGGCACGTCACCAGGACCTCATAGACCTAGAGAAGAAAATAAAGGATATTATGAAAATAGACCTTATACTAAGGAATTTGGAAACCTGGCTGAAAAGAACAAATCTGTTTTTAAGAGCACAGCATAAAATGCTGGCATGAAGAAAGAGAGACCATTTAAATAGCCTTATACCTGCTTAAATGTTAAATCAACAATTAGAAACTTCCCATAAAGAAAACTTTAGTCTCAGGTAGAGTCATGATTAATTTCTCTAAACCATTAAAAATAATCATATCCATCTGGAAAATGTTCTTCCAGAGACAAGAAGAAAGAGGAATACTTGCCAGTTAATTTTATGATGCAGTAGGACTCTGATTCCAAAACCTGGCAGACGCTAAAAAGAGAACGCGTAGGTCGCATCCTTCATGAGCCCAGAGGCTAAAAACTTACGTATGTACACGTGCATGCCTACATAGTTAGAGAAGCAGATACAGCCTTACATTCAAAGGTATATAGGTAGGCAGGCAGATAAAAGATAGAAAAATTGTCAAGATTCACAGATGACACAAATGCATAGACAATCCAAAATAATTACAAATAAGCTCCTACAGTTAACAGGCAAACTTAGAAAAGTCACTGGATATATCAACTTAAAGAGCCCATTTTATTTCTAAAGACTAAGAACAAAAATTGGAAGAAATTTTTCAAATATTGTTTAATATACCATCAAAAAATCATATTACCTGTGACTAAGTTTATTTTTTTCAAATGTAAGACTTCTACATAGAAAACTATAGAACATTACTAAAATAATTTAAAGAATACATAAGGGATATTTCTTATTTATGAGTTAGAAAATTCTTTATTTGAAAAAAAAAAAAGTCAATTCTTCTCAATCATATCTCTGGATTCAATGCAAGCCCAATCAAAATCCCAGCAGATATTGTTTGTGTACGTCAACAAGCCAATTCTAAAATTTACATGGAAATACAAAAGAGCCTAGAATAGTCAAGAGAGTCTTGAGGAAGAACAAAAATAGTTTGGAGACAAACGACCAACTGTCAGACAGCGAGACTCACCATAAGGCGATGGTGATGAGAGCACTGCAGTGTTCCTGCGATGATGGGCAGACAGACAGCGACAGAGAGCAGGAAAGGCAGACACGGATGCGCGTGCACAGTCGCCTCCTTCAGGAAAAGCGCACCGCAGCTCAGTGGGGAGAGGACACGCTCTTGAACACACAGCAATCAAGCAACAGGAAAAGCACACACTGCTATCCTACTCCATGTCCAAAAGTCAACCCGAGAATTACTACAAGTCTAAACGCAAAAGATTAAACAAAGTTTCAAAAAGAGAGCACAGGAACATTTTTTTTCATCATCTTGAATAGAGGAATATTTCTTAACATGACAAAAGAGAAGTAAGAGAAAAGAAAAAACTTGATGGAATGGATGTGTTAGCATTAAGAGTTCATATATGCAAGAATGAACTCACATCCAGCACGTTAAGAATTCTCACAAATCAATAATAAAAATCTACCTTTTTTTTAAAGGGTCAAAGACTTGAATAGGCAAAACACAAAAGAGAATAGTTGAGTCACTAATATGCATGTGAAAAGGTTTCCAGCATACGTCTTTATCAGGAAAAATATATATATATTAAAATCATAATTAAGTACCTTCACAGACCCACCATAATGACTAAAATTGAGAAGAAACTTGTGAGGATATGAAATGATCATTTAAAAACTCTTTAGTAGTATCTGTTACAGATAATCATATATGCATTTTACAACATGGAATATTTCTCCTAGAGTACTGACTTAGAAGAACTGGGTGTATATATCTCCCAAAAGATATACACAAGCACGGTCCTATACCTTTGTTCCTCATAACCAAGAACTGCAAAGCAACCCAAATGTCCAAAAACAGGAGACAGGCTGTGGCATGTTTATATGATGGAATGTGACTGCGCAATTAAAAAGAAGTACCAGTCAATCCTACAGGAAGTCAACCCTGACTATTCATTGGAAGGACTCATGCTAAAGCTGAAGCTCCAATATTTTGGCCACCTGATGTGAAGAGCCGACTCACTGGAAAAACCCTGATGCTGGGAAAGATTGAAGGCGAAAGGAGAAGAGGGCAACAGAGGATGAGACAGTTAGATAGAATCACCAACTCAGTAGACGTGAATTTGATCAAACTCTGGGAGACAGTTAAGGACAGAAGAGCCTGGGGTGCTGCAGTCCACGAGACTGAAAAAAGTCAGACATGACTCAGGAACTGAACAACAAGTACTACTACTTTTAATTACAAAATCATGAGTGAAGGCCACATTTACTTCAGAAAAGTCTGCACGGTGTGTGCTTGCATGAATCTGAAGCTCTAGAAGGCAAAGCTGCTTCCAGTGTGAAGTCAGAACAGCAGTCACCACATTCGATGTGCTCTTGTCTCTCCTGAAAGGGACTTGAATAGGAGGGATCTGGGGACTTCCCTGGTAGCTCAGCTGCAGTGTGGGAGATGTGGGTTCGATCCCTGGGTTGGGAAGATCCCCTGGAGGAGGGCACGGTAACCAACTCCGGTATTCCTGCCTGGAGAATCGCCATGGACAGAGCAGCCTGGTGGGCTACAGTCCATGGGGTAGCAAAGAGTCGGATATGGCTGAGTGACCAAGCACAGTGCAGGAGGGATTTTCGCCTTGATCTGGTCTGTGGTTACCTGGGTATACATCTACGTAAAAGTTTATACGTTGTACACTGAAGATCCGTGTGCGTCAGTAGAGTCAGTTAAAAGGGGGGAACGACGCAATCGGGGAAGCCGTATGTATGCACACATACAGATAAAGACGGGAAGGACAAACGTTATAGAACAGCAACATCTGGCTGCCTTCAGGTGCTCACTTTATGGGTGATCCTTATGCACTTTTTCTTCTTTTTCTTTTTGGCCATGCAGTGTGGCATGTGGGATCTCAGTTTCCCACTCGCTCTCCCTACGCTGGAAGGGCAAGTCTTAACCACTGGGAAGTCCCTTTATTCCTATTTAAAGTATCTGCATATCCTTGTCTTCTTGAATTCTTTGAAGAACTTGAACATTACTGGTGTGTGTGATATTCATGAAATATAAAAGAAGCCCTGTAACAGCTCTGTAATGCCATTTTCTATTCAATCCACACCCAGAGACGAGACCCTGGGCTCCAGGTCCAGCGTGCCATCCCATTCGCTGTGGGTGTGGGGAAACTGACTCTGTAATTAATGCTGCCTGAAACCAGAGCTGGTTCTAAATCTCCAGCGCGGCTGCGGCTGCTGTGGACCCAGGAGCATGACGTGTCTGTGACCCGAGGCCCAGTCCCAGCGGGTGCAGAAGAGCAGGCGTGCTCCGTCCCCTGCAACCCAGCCCCCGCTCCACACCGCCTCCGTCTTTAAATGCACATCCTTCAGAGCAAAGCAGAAGAAGCCACCAGGTGACTGTCTGCCTTCGAGGTCAGGTCATTAAACACGGTGTCAGTTTTACGGCAAAGAACAAAGAAAGCCCTTTTTATTGCTGCTGGGCTGGCAGCCTGTCTCCTTTCCTTGTGCGTGGCTCACAGTTTATCCTCCTTGCGGGAGATGCTATCATGTTGGTGAGTTACGGCCACTTCAGCTTTACTAGCGCAGATAATTCTTATATCTCACAACCTATTTATTTCATGTGGATCAGCATGATTTCATAGACTGCTTCTCAAAGCCGTAGGCAATTATTTCTACATTTTTCCCTTTACGACGTATTGTTAAGGGACTCGAAGCCATCTTCTGACCTGTGGAACTGGAAACAGTATTCTTAGGCTGGGAATTCAAATGGGGTTACAGACTGTTCACATCCGAGGGGGAGAATTATCCTGAGGGTTTCCAGTTCAGGTTACTGAATTATGCATTTTCTGAATCATTTCAACCAGAAAACTTACCCTGTAATGGACATTTGAGTTTAAATGGAAGACCGAAATACCCAAAGTCTCGCTGGAGTCAAAGAACTGTGTTTATCGACTTTCTATAAAGTACCAAAAGCCAATGAATCAGTCCCTCTGATCTTATTAAAACGTAAAATTTAGGATCCACGCTTTCTTTATAGAAAGTCTAGTTGCCGAACCTCATAAATCTTTAGTCATCCATTAAGTATTTTTTTTTCCAAATGTATTTATGGGGTTGCAGATGTTTTCGGAGGCACAGCTCAAGTAACAGCAGCCCTGCCTGGAGCTCTGGCATGAGTCAAAACGAGGGGAAAGTCACTCCTGAGGAGAGAACAAGGGCCGCGCGGATCACCCTTTGCTGATCTGGGGTGGGATGAGGAGGCGTCATTGTCATTCTGGAGGCAGCACCACCATCGGGCCCACTCACTCCACACCGAGAGTGAAGATAAATTTAAAACCAAAGAAAGCAGACACCTACAGACAAATGCTTCGCACTCCATCAAGCCTGCAGTTCATCACTGTTGCCTCAAAAGCTACTTCATTATCAGAACTGAGGAAAACAGAGCGCAATTATACAGTTTAAAAGGTTTCAATCAGAATGATGAATGGTGGTCTTTGGGTAGCTTATTAACATGTGTAGACACTAATTTGTTTGTTTGTTTTCTCGAGAGAAAAAAAAAAGTGAAAGTTCAGCCCACCTTTAAAGACTTTGGGTTGGCAATGTCCAGCTGAACAGAAGCAAAATGTGTCCCATTCAATTGGCTCTCAAAACAGCCTGGGTAGGACCAGAATTCAGAGGGAAGGGAGCCAGGGGCTATCCAAGCTGACCCCTCGTTTTACAGAAGAGGGGGCCAGGACCCAGGCAGGGGTGTGACTGGACCAGTCCCAGGTGCCCGGTGGCCAGCCTGGACACCTGCCCCTCACTTCCTCTCTGAAGCCGTCCTGTTCAGAATCTCGCTCATTGAAACGGAAGCAGCACACTGACCACAAATAAGAGATGCGCTGAGACAGAAAATAAAAGGGACAAAAGAAACACGAAGCTGCAAAGCACCCTTTCAAGCAAAGGTGTGTGTTCTGTCTCCCACTGGGAATCCGAGGGCCCTGAGACAGGACGCCTTCCAAAGTTCAAAACACAGCTTTGATTCTCTTTTTTCTCACTTTTTTCCTGCATCTTTGAAACAGATGATAGAGTGACATACTTACACTTTTTTCCCTTTAAACACATCATGAAATCTTCATGAAAGGAAGTTAATGGGAACCTTTAAGCTTCCATTTAACAGTGTTTTACAATGATGCGGCAGTTGTTAGTCAGCAGCCACTCTTAGCCAAAATTGCTCCCTGCGTACGAGGATTCAGCCCCGTGCATTAGAAGCAATAAATGGTCCTCATTTCAGCGGAGGTACCAGGCTAACTTCCTGTTGCTGCTCTAACAAATGGCCACAAACTCAGTGGCTTAAAAAAAGCACACACACACACAAATTTCTTCTCTTCCAGTTCTGGAGGCGAGAACGCTAAAACCCTGGTGTTGGGAAGACTGTGCTTCTTCTGGAGGCTGAAGCAGAGAATCTGCTTCTGTGCCTTCTCCAGTTTCTAGAGGCACCTGCGTTTCTTGGCTCCTAGCCCCTCCTCCCTTCTAAGTGCATCACTCCAGCCTGAAGGAGCTTTGGTCTGGTCACTACACCTCTTCTCCTGACTCTGACCCTCGGGGATCCCTCTTAAAGGACCCTGTGATCATACTGGGGCCACCCAGGTAATGCAGAATAATCTCTACTTGTGTGCCCAGTCACTCAGTCATGTCCAGCTCTTTGCAGTCCCATGGACTGTGGCCTGCCAGGCTACTCTGTCCGCGGGATTCTCCAGGCAAGAACACTGGAGTGGGTTGCAATGCCCTCCTCAGGGGATCTTCCTGACCCAGGGATTGAACCTGCATCTCCTGCATTGGCAGGCAGATTCTTTACCGCTAAACCACAGGGGAAGCCCCATAATAAATTTACATTTGTTTTAAAAGGTGCTTTTTATAAGCCTTCTTGAAAGTCTTCTTTTTGTGAAAGCAATGTAAAATTATGATAGTCTATATGGGAAATAGATGGGGAAACAGTGGAAACAGTGTCAGACTTTATTTTTAGGGGCTCCAAAATCACTGCAGATGGTGACTGCAGCCATGAAATTAAAAGACGCTTCCTCCTTGGAAGAAAAGTTATGACCAACATAGATAACATTGAAAAGCAGAGACATTACATTGCCTACAAAGGTCCGTCTAGTCAAGGCTATGGTTTTCCAGTGGTCATGTATGGATGTTAGAGTTGGACTATAAAGAAAGCTGAGTGCCGAAGAATTAATGCTTTTTAATTGTGGTGTTGGAGAAGACTCTTGAGAGTCCCTGCAAGGAGATCCAACCAGTCCATTCTAAAGGAGATCATCCCTGAGTGTTCTTTGGAAGGAATTATGCTAAAGCTAAAGCTGAAACTCCAGTACTTTGGCCACCTCATGTGAAGAGTTGACTCCTTGGAAAAGACTCTGATCCTGGGAGGGATTGGGGGCAGGAGGAGAAGGGGACGACCGAGGATGAGATGGCTGGGTGGCATCACTGACTCGATGGACCTGAGTCTGAGTGAACTCCTGGAGTTGATGATGGACAGGGAGGCCTGGCGTGCTGTGATTCATGGGGTCGCAAAGAGTCGGACACGACTGAGCGACTGAACTGAACTGAACTGAACTGATAAAGGACAAAACTAAAAATAGCATGGTAAAAGATTTGAGTACAACTCAGTTACCAGGAAACTTGGATATTTCTGCAACATGTAACATCTCAGGATAGTAAATAGAATTTTGACTGATAACATTATATCAGGACATATCAGATGTTAGGGATTCCACATAAATTTTGGAATGTTTATATTAATGACATACAAGTATACATGACAACCTAAGTTCAGTTCAGTTCAGTTCAGTCACTCAGTCGTGTCCGACTCTTTGTGACCCCATGAACCGCAGCACGCCAGGCCTCCCTGTCCATCACCAACTCCCAGAGTTCACTCAGACTCATGTCCATTGAGTCAGTGATGCCATCCAGCCATCTCATCCTCTGTCATCCACTTCTCCTCCTGCCTTCAATATTTCCAAGCATCAGGGTCTTTTCAAATGAGTCAGTTCTTTGCATCAGGTGGCCAAAGTTTTGGAGTTTTAGCTTCATCATCAGTCCTTCCAATGAATATTCAGGACTGATTTCCTTTAAGATGGACTGGTTGGATCTCCTTGTAGTTCAAGAGACTCTCAAGATTCTTCTCCAACACCCCAGTTCAAAAGCATCAATTGTTTGGTACTCAGCTTTCTTTGTAGTCTGACTCTCACATCCATCTGTGGAAAATTCTTCAAGAGATTGGAATACCAGACCACCTGACCTGCCTCTTGAGAAACCTGTATGCAGGTCAGGAAGCAACAGTTAGAACTGGACATGGAACTACAGACTGGTTCCAAATAGGAAAAGGAGTACATCGAGGCTATATATTGTCAACCTGCTTATTTAACTTCTATGCAGAGTACATCATGAGAAATGCTGGGCTGGATGAAGCACAAGCTGGAATCAAGATTGCCAGGAGAAATATCAATAACCTCAGATATGTAGATGACACCACCCTTATGGCAGAAAGTGAAGAAGAACTAAAGAGACTCTTAATGAAAGTGAAAGAGGAGAGCGAAAATGTTGGCTTAAAGCTCAACATTCAGAAAACGAAGATCATGGCATCTGGTCCCATCACTTCATGGGAAATAGATGGGGAAACAGTGGAAAACAGTGCCTGACTTTATTTTTCTGGGCTCCAAAATCACTGCAGATGGTGACTGCAGCCATGAAATGAAAAGACACTTACTCCTTGAATGGAACGTTATGACCAACCTAGATAGCATATTCAAAAGCAGAGACATTACTTTGCCAACAAAGGTCCATCTAGTCAAGGCTATGGTTTTCCCAGTGGTCATGTATGGATGTGAGAGTTGGAATATAAAGAAAGCTGAGTGCTGAAGAATTTATGCTTTTGAACTGTAGTGTTAGAGAAGACTCTTGAGAGTCCCTTGGACTGCAAGGAGATCCAACCAGTCCATCCTAAAGGAGATCAGTCCTGGGTGTTCATTGGAAGGACTGATGTTGAAGCTGAAAGTCCAATACTTTGGCCACCTGATGCAAAGAGCTGACTCATTTGAAAAGACCCTGATGCTGAGAAAGATTGAAGGCAGGAGGAGAAGGGGATGACAGAGGATGAGATGGTTGGATGGCATCACTGACTCAGTGGACATGGGTTTGGGTAAACACTGGGAGTTGGTGATGGACAGGGATGCCTGGCGTGCTGCGGTTCATGGGGTCGCAAAGAGTCGGACACGACTGAGCAACTGAACTGAACTGAACTCGCATCCATACATGACCTAAAGTTTACCTTTAATTACTTGACGATGCTTTTGAAACTCCCTGTATCAAGATGTTTGATTCAGTCCCATCTGAAGAGTCCCTTTCACCACGTGAGGTGACATAGCCTCGGGCGTCAGGAATCAGAGTGTGGGAATACTTGGGGAGCCTTGATTCTGACCGTGGAAGGTACAGTTCCAGGAAAATCCACATTGGCCAGAAACCAAGCACAAACCATGTGCTGTGGGAAAAAGGTGCTCGAGGATTCCCAAAAAAGGGCAGGTGAGGGCTGAGCGGAGACAAACTGAATCTCAAACAGACCCTTTGGTGAGGGGGCACAATGCCAATGCTAATACCTTCCAGCCACGTACTCAATAATGTAGCGATGACCAGCCTCCCAGGCTTGCTGCTCTTTTCTCTTGTAAGGGGTCCAACCACGTGCCAGATGAGCCTGAGTACAGTTCAATCAAGAAACAGCCATCTCCACGTGCAGCCCACCCCATCTGTCAGAAGGATAGAAGCAGCCTCTAAGGCCACGGTCGTATCCATACCTAAGTCTAAAGAAGGCATCGCAGCCGTTATCTGCATGGGTCTGCAAGGCAGCTGGAAGAGAGCTTAATGGGTCCAGAAGGGCTGGGAGTCAGGGTAATGCGTTTTCATTTCCAAAATGGCCTCACTCTGGCTCTAGTAATCAACAGTGACGGTGCTGAGTGGATGGAAATCCAATTCAGAGACCTTCCCAACACAGGGGCCTCTCCTGCTCACGAGAACTACACCGATGCACCCACAACTAACAATTAATTACCTGGGCTGCAGGCAATTACACAGCAGTGTCAGTGGAAAATGAGGATGGAGACAGGAGAAAAGGAAGTCGATGCTGAAATCAGCCGCTGGATACAGGCCACACGTGACAAGCTGCCCCGCCAGGCTACGAGGCCGAGCCCCCGTCCTCCAGAGTGAGGGGCCCCAGGGAGGCTGAGCAGACTCGAGGACCAGGCGGCCTCCAGAGAGCCCGGCCTGCAGGACGCAGCCCTGCCCATGGGTTACACGGCCAGTTCCCAGAGACGCCCCCTTGCTGCAATGAAATCACAGCCCCCAGGCACGTGCCCCTGAACTTCTTGCCATCACCGACACCCTGCAGGGATAGACACGGGGTTCTATCTGGTTGTGGTTCCAGCAACCAGAACATCCCAGGGCACATCTGGACTTGACATCGCACATTCCTGATGGACCCGGCTGGAAAATTCTAACTCAGGTCCCAGATAATCAGGACCGTCTGCTGTGATTGTTGCGACATGTGTCCTGTTCGTGAACTCGGCATGGCGACCCACTTAGATGCTAGGTTGGAACGCCCTGTGATGGAATTCCAGCACAAGCCCCCTCAGCTCCTTTCCATCCACGGTCCTCAACTGATTGAAGTTTGAAAGCTTTTGACTTACAGACGTGCGGGCTCACCGACGTGTGCAGGCAGGAGTGGGTCTAAAGAAAACAGGCAGGCAGCAACCCCAGGCTTCTTGCTTCTTTTCATTAAGCAAAGCAAATTGCACTTCCGAGTTTGTTTCTGCGAGTGATTCTGTAAAGCCACACTGCCTGTCTCAAAATTCATAAGTTCAGAAGATGCCGTGAAATGTCTCTCCATTAAATACTGTCGCCAAGAGAAGCATGAACGAGATAACTTCATTTCTGCTCCAAACCGAGCTTTGTGAGGCATAGAGTATCAGTTCTGTGGAGACAGTCCACGTGGTTCTGGGAAGGCCACCCTGGGTACTGTTGACCCCAGTTCTAAGGGGGAGTTAAGTTCACACCAGGGGTTCATGAATAGGTGAGATCCAAACTGCACAAAACACAGATTCGCTCTGCCTGACAAGGCTTCGGGAGTGATAGTAACAAATGAGCCACCTCACAGGGTCTTCACTTTCAAACAAGCACTTTCCCAGGCATGCTTTCGCCTCCGGAGGTGCCAGCCCGACACTCAGATGAAGACATCTGACCCTGGAGAAGGGGGGACTCCCAGGCCCCCCAGCTGGGGGACAACAGTACCCCCCACCCGGGGCCTGGCTCCCAAGCCCAGCTCTTACCCCATGGCTGACACAGACACCAGATCACAGTCACCAGGACAAAGCAGGAAGCAATGGCCTTTTGAACCCACGTGTCTGTGCACAGGGGCCCCACACTGCCTTGGGGGGATTACACAGCCCCCTCAAGGCTTGTCCCAGTTACCTCCCACACTTGGTGAAGTTAGAACTTAAGCATGGTCCCCCTGGGATCTCACCAAGAGGTTAATCCCCACCCACCCCCTCCAGAAGGCTTCTCTTGATGCTCATCCCTGGCAGAGGCAACGTGCCTCCAGAAATGCCAGGGAGACTGCAGAAGCTCGCATGGATGAGGACAGCTCAGAGGGGCAGGGGATGGGGGTCTCCTGCCCCCTGCCAGTTACCCTCAGCTTTATCTGGTCTCCGGGCAGTGGGTCCCCCTTAACTGATCCCAAACTCACAGGCTGTGTCACTTACTTGAAGCCCTTGCACAGGACTGGTCCAGAAGTGCCAGAACCAGACTTGGCCTGAGGTTAGCATCTGCCCCAACCAGCCACCCCAAACTTTTCTACCCTCAAAGCAAGTTTCCCCTCGAAAGGTCATCTCTGCCCACTGGCCACATGTCCATCACACTCTGAGATGCTCTAATGACATTGAGCCTAAAAGGGGGAAGGACATGGGTTCTGCGTTGCCCTCATTCCCTTTCTCTGCAGGTCTTTTGGGCTCAGAGGCAAACTGCTGACCCCCAGGCCCTACATCCTCAACAACCTCTGAGGTCTGGGGTGGAACAGGGGGTGGGATGAATCAGGGGACAAGCCTTGCAGCCACGACTGCCCATCATTGCCTGTGTGACTGAGTAGCCAGCCTGCCAGGCTCTGCAATAAAGTAACTGCAGAGGTATGGCCAAGGTCGGCCAGAGGAGGTCAACTCCAGCAGCTGGTTTTCCGACGTGTCAGACGAAGAGGTTGTTTCTAGGAGAGAAAACATCATTGTGCACCTCTAGATAACCGCAGTCAACCACTTACCCTCTGCAAGGGGTGATCCCATTAAGCCTAATTGCCTTGCACAGATAGGAGAGTTCCAAGCCCGGAACAAATGAACTGCAATTTAGCCCTGGGGTGTTTTCTTAACTTGTCTTATCTGGAGTGTTTAAGGAGGTGACCCCGCAGGCTCCCTGGGGGTCAGGCAGAGGTGCCTTGAGAAAGCCTGGGGGGAGTATCTAGTGAACAGCAGGTGCACGTATGAGGTCAGGAGTAGGGGAGGGGAGGGGAGATGCCCGTCTTCCGTCTAGGGAAAGGTAGTACACAATTTTATCCTGAATCCTCCTTTTGGTGCACCAGTTTCCAAGCAGGAATGGTGATGGATTTAGCTCTCAGGGTCCCTGCAGATATGATGGTGGGCAGTGCAGAGAGAGCTGTCCCTGGGAGGCAGGGACAGACAGAGCAGAGCCTCAGAGACTTAAAGGGGTGCATTTAGAAGAAACCAAAACAAGCATTAGTTTGGAAGAGTAAAGAAACAGAGAAAGAGTGAAGAACGCCCAGCCCACCACACACTCAGACATGCAGGACCCAGCAGCTACCACTCTAGGGTCTGCCCAGCACCGCTGACTGCATCAGGCTGGTTGGAAATTCCACATGAGGCAGCTGCTGGGGCCTTTTTCTTTCTACCTTTCCCTTGTTGTTAGGTTCCAGGAGACTCATCAGGACCTGGCATGGCAGGCTCATTAGTTTCCTGAGCTGCTGTTACAAAGTACCAAAAACTGCATGACTTACAACAGCAGAAATTTATTCTCTCTACAGGTCTAGAGGCCGGGAGTCCTACATCAAGGTGTCAGCAGGGCTGAGCTCCCTCCAAGGCTGCAGGGGAGGGTCTTTCCTGCCTCTTCCAACTCCCAGTGGTTTCCTTGGCTTGTGTGAAGCATCACCTCCCATGTCCTGACCCCCTGCTTCCCAGCTGCACCTGGGCATGAGGCAGAAGGCTCGGCACACACAGCAGGCAGCACCACCGATACTACTCAGACCCCCCAGGAGCCCATCCAGCCCAACCGACACCCCAGCTCCACCATTCCCACGAGCTCAGGGGAGGGCAGCTGCAGGCCCTGGAGGCAGCTCTCATGTGTGTAGAAAGCTCCTCAGTCCCCCCCTTTGAAGTAGGCGCCTCCAGGCAGGGATCGCTCAGAAGGCAGTTATGTTGCCATGTGGGCTGCAATTTTATGTGACTGAAACCACCGTGAGTGAGGAGGGGCCCGCCTCCAGACATCGGTCCTGTCAGCGACATAAGGTAGATTCGATTTGCTCTAATAATGTGGCTAATTACTAGCATTTCAAATTTAATTAAGAAAGATGCTCCTGGCCTTATTTGTGTTGAGCTTCATATCTCTGTGCATCTAACATCTCAGGATTAACAAGAAAAAGCATAGAATCTTTAGGACATCCAAGAAGCATGTGCTGGATCTCTCCAGACACTGTTTAGACACAAAACCAGTCCATCTCTGTCTGCGAACACTGCTGCAGGGGAGACTGCTTGGGTGCCTCCAGGGGCCACAGGTTCAAAAGTGAACATGGCACTTCCCTGCCTGGGGCAGGAGAGGGTTACTAGGCTCCAAGTGTGAAGGACCAGCCCCCAGTGAAGGGGGACTAGGCAGGGCCTCTGGATGAGGTGGTATGAGGCTGGGCTCCAAAGCAGGGCAGGGGGACCAGATGGGAGGGAGCAGGGAAGAAGAAGAATTCCAGGTAGAGGGAAAATTCTCTGTAGGAGCCTAGAAATGATTGAAAGCTATTCATCTGGCCCCTCAGGTTACCAAATAATGAGATGGAGGTTGTTTAGCAGGAAAAATTGTAAGGAGTTTCATCAGCCATGTCATACCACGGATAGACCGTGTGAATGACTGTGGCTGGCATGAATCCGTAGCATTTTAACTTTCACAAGTATTGTTTTTGTCCTCACAGTATGATTTCTTGTTCAGCTACCTCCTCGTTCTGCCTCCCATGTTTCCACAAGAATTCACCTAACAAGAGGGCCAGTAAGAGATTCCTGGCATTTATTTCTAAGGGAGAATCCAGGAACTTCCTGGGATCTCCAGTTTACTTTGAGACTGGGAGATAGTGAGTCACTGAAGTTCTGCCTACTCATGGAACTGGAGGATGCAGCCTGGAGCAGAAGTATAACACAGCAATTAGCCAGATGACGAATGGAATAAAAACCTAACCATCCTGTGAACAGATATCCAGTGCATTGCCACTAGTGTCAATACCAGGTTTGAAGTCTGAGTTTAAAGAAAGAGAGAGGGAACGGGGAAAGGGGGCCTCAACTAGAGACGTGAAATGAAAAATAAAAGGCTGGGACAGGCAGAGGGGAAAAGCCAGAGAAGTCAAACAACGACGGATGGAGGTGGCTGGAGAGGGGCAAGGAGGCACTGGGTGCGTGGTGGTGAATGAGGGGTACATGGAGCTGGGAGGGCATCAACGAGCCTGGTTTCAGGCATGCTGATTGTGAAGCAAGATCAGGGCGCACACAGCCATATCAGCTACAAACACAAGTGAAACAGAAGTTCGCTGCTGCGGGGAAAGAGCCACAGCATCTGCCTCGAGCTACAGCTCTGGCCTACTGCCCCACAGCTTCCGTTTTTCCCCTTTAAAAATGGAGACATAATACCGGTGCCTCGAGAGCACAGTGAGGATTAGAGACTGTGAGTCCTCATAATTGGGAGGTGTTATTGTTGTCAGCACAGATCTGGGATGTACTGAGAGCAGAGGTTCAAGAGTCATCACACAGAGGAAAGCCAGTGTGCGAGGAGGATGCGGGCAGGTCAGCACCTTGGAGAGCGCCGCCGGAGGGCGTAGATGGTAGGGGGCAGGAACCAATGCCCCTTCATGCGGTGAGAACACGAAGGCAGGCCGGTCAGCACCTTGGAGAGCGCCTCGTAGATGGCAGGGGCGGAGGCTAAAGCCCCTTCATGCAGTGAGAACAGGAAGGCAGAAGGCAGAGAAGCCTCATTAGGGAAGCGCAGTGGTGACCTGGGGCAGAGGAAGGAATGGGCATGGGGTTGCGTGAGATGGTGAGAAGTACCAAGCCGGGTTACCCTGGCAACCGCATCCACCAGCTTCCCCTCTGGGATGCCTGGTGCCCCGACTCTCACTGAGACACGAGTCCATAACAGCCTTTTCCAGAGCCACCCACTAGTCTCAAGTACTCAGGCTGATGGAGATGAATTACCAGGAGCTGAGCCCATGCACAGGTTTCACAGCTCATTTCCAAACCTGGCACCATCTTCAGCAAAAGGGAGCTGGCAGAGACGGACTGGCATAACCTGCTGGCAGTACCAGCTTAGAGCAGCAGTTGTCAAACTGAACTGAAAACCCCTGTCTGGAGAAACCGCCCCTCTGTCTGGGTAAAGCACCAAATGCCCCAGTCCAGGGGACGCACCGGAAGAGGAGCGTGGTCAGCTGACTTGGTGGGGTGAGCACGGATGTACCCTTACTTTTCACTGCAGTAAATGTGCAAGCTCTCCGGAGCTCCGGCAGTAATAGTAGAGGACTTAATGAGCACCCGCAGCATGCCGGGGCTTCCCTCAGAGCTCAGCTGGTGAAGAACCTGCCTGCACTGCAGGAGACCCCAGTTCGAGTCCTGGGCCAGGAAGATCTGCTGGAGAAGGGGTAGGCTACCCACTCCAGTATTCTGGTCTGGAGAATTCCATGGACTGTAGAGTCCATGGGGCCGCAAAGAGCTGGACACAGTTGAGTGAATTTCCCTTTCACTTTCGCTTTGCCGCATGCCAGCCCTGCTCTCAAGGCTCGACAGAGACCATCTCATTCAATCTTCTAATCACGCCTAAAACACCTGCTGCATGGAGAGGCTGCCATCCCCACCCCACAGACGACAAAGCAGAAGTTCAGAGTCAGCACCCCTATTTCAGCCAGACACAGGAGGTGACCCTGACCTTGGAGCCCGTGGAGGCAGGACTTCAGGCTGCGCCATGCCTCCAAGCTCCGGCCCACTGCTCCCTCCTGCACTCGGGTCGGATAGGGCCTCCACACACTGCACTGAGGCTTGGGGAAGTGGTTGCATTCTCCGAAAGGAATTGGCCTGCTCTATGGATCCGTGGTGACCTCCTCATGTGTTAGTTGCTCAGGCATGTCCGACTCTTTGCAACCCCACAGACTGTAGCCCTCCAGGCTCCTCTGTCCATGGGATTTCCCAGGCAAGAATACTGAATTGGGTAGTCATTTCCTTCTCCAGGGGATCTTCCTGACCCAGAGATCGAACCTGGATTTCCTGCACTGCAGAGAAATTCTTTCCCATCTGACTCACCAGGGAAGACCAGTGACCTCCTTACTTATTTTTAAAGAGATTACATCCCATTTGCATGGCCTTTAAAACCTCTCTTGCAGCTTTACAAATAAATGCAGATGGCAAACACTTGGTACCGACTCAGTGCACCCCGGGGGTGAGGGGAAGGTCAAGACAGACCCTGCACACTGTACTTGAAGTCCCCATCTGCATGCGGCCTTTTCCTCAGGATCTCCAGTGAGATTTTCATTTGGCCCCAGCAGTGTCATCTGTTCAAGGGCTTGTATGAGATGGATATTGATTTTCTGTCAAAATTCACATAAAATATTGGAAGATTATTCTGTTTTCAGATATTCTACAGACTCTATCAGCACATGGACACTCTCCATAAGACCCGACCAGTAAACAATCTGAGAACGGTCCCGCAAGGTAATAACTTGCAGAAAGTTCTGGAGCCCCTGGCTGGGGAGACCAGACTGTTCTAGAAGCAAACAGGCCTTGGAGAGGAGGAGGCGCGTAGGCCCTCCAGGGCACCTTCTCATACAGTCAGCGGCTCAGACTGCAGGATTGATGTGAGCTTCTGAGTCAAAGGCTTAAGGTTGTTTAAATTATTGAGGTGGTTCATTCTTTCCGCATCTTCTATGGCCCACAGGGTCTCTTACTTTGCCGAGGTATCCTTTCAGAGTTGGATCAAATATTATGTTCATTTTCCTGGCCAGCTCACATTGATTTTTCTCTGAATCCCAAGCACTGAGGGCCTGAGCACTTAGCACTGGAGCTCAGCCTCCTGGACACTTACTTCTTGGACTCAGCTGGGAACGATGCAGGAAGGGATACAGGAGTCTGGTGCCCAGACCTTGGGCATCGCAGTTCAAGAAAGCTGAGGCCTCTTGCTCTGAAGTCACCCACCCACCACCACCTCCCAGCTCATTAATATTCCAACCAGCTTGGATCTCTGGATGCCTCACTGCCCTGTGCATGTCTCTGCAGGGGCTGCAAGTGCGGAGGCCTTGGGCGTGAGTGGGAGCAACTTTGCCTCTGTCCCTCCTTCCACCTAACTTTCTCTTCCTCTGTGGTCTGATTAACTGTCCGCTCTGGCTGGAAACCTCTTCCACACACATCAACAGAACTGCAGCTGCAGCTGCCTACACACTGGCTGCGAAAGCCATCGATTACTGAGCCCCGATTACAGTTATCAGCACTAAGACTGGAACACACGTATCTGGAGATAAGGGGAGTGATCGCATTCATTACTTAAAACGATGAAATCAGATTTTGCAGAAAATCAATACCCTGAACAAACTTCTATTTTTTTTCCCTAAAGTAGCATGGAAAAAGCAAGAGAGTTCCAGAAAAACATCTATTTCTGCTTTATTGACTATGCCAAAGCCTTTGACTCTGTGGATCACAATAAACTGTGAAAAATTCTGAAAGAGATGGGAATACAGACCACCTGACCTGCCTCTTGAGAAATCTGTATGCAGGTCAGGAAGCAACAGTTAGAACTGGACATGGAACAACAGACTGGTTCCAAATAGGAAAAGGAGTACATCAAGGCTGTATATTGTCACCCTGCTTATTTAACTTCTATGCAGGGTACATCATGAGAAACACTGGGATGGAGGAAACACAAGCTGGAATCAAGATTTCCAGGAGAAATATCAATAACCTCAGATATGCAGATGACACCACCCTTATGGGAGAAAGTGAAGAGGAACTAAAAAGCCTCTTGATGAAAGTGAAAGAGGAGAGTGAAAAAGTTGGCTTAAAGCTCAACATTCAGAAAACGAAGATCATGGCATCTGGTCCCATCACTTCATGGGAAACAGATGGGGAAACAGTGGAAACAGTGTCAGACTTTATTTTGGGGGGCTCCAAAATCACCGCAGATGGTGACTGCAGCCATGAAATTAAAAGACGCTTACTCCTTGGAAGAAAAGTTATGACCAACCTAGATAGAATATTCAAAAGCAGGGACATTACTTTGCCGACTAAGGTCCGTCTAGTCAAGGCTATGGTTTTTCCTGTGGTCATGTATGGATGTGAGAGTTGGACTGTGAAGAAGGCTGAGCGCCGAAGAATTGATGCTTTTGAACTGTGGTGTTGGAGAAGACTCTTGAGAGTCCCTTGGACTGCAAGGAGATCCAACCAGTCCATTCTGAAGGAGATCAACCCTGGGATTTCTTTGGAGGGAATGATGCTGAAGCTGAAACTCCAGTACTTTGGCCAGCTCATGCGAAGAGTTGACTCATTGGAAAAGACTCTGATGCTGGGAGGGATTGGGGGCAGGAGGAGAAGGGGAAGACAGAGGATGAGATGGCTGGATGGCATCACCGACTCGATGGACCTGAGTCTGAGTGAACTCCTGGAGATGGTGATGGACAGGGAGGCCTGGCGTGCTGCAATTCATGGGGTCGCAAAGAGTCGGACACGACTGAGCGACTGAACTGAACTGATAGCAGGCACACAACTTTGTTCAGTGTTGTGCATGAAACACGGAAGACACAGCACAGAATCAACATTACGATCCCAAAGTTTTTCCTTGAACTTAATTAGGAGTGGATCTTCCTTGGTGCGTCTCATGGCTCATCAACCACACACGCAACGCACACCCAACCCCTGGTGATGGGGACTGTGGGTGCCAGGGAACAAGAGTGGCCAGAACGGGGTCCCTGCCTTCCAGGAGACCACGGCTTGGTGAGGAGGGCACATCCAGGGCAGGCAGGTTTCTACAGGGATGTGGACTCTGCCAGGATCGGAACAGACGTTCAGAGGCAGGAGAGGCTCAGCCACGAGAATTCAGACTCTGCTGACTGAACGTTGAGTGGTAACTCCACTGGATAATAGGTTTTGTAGCCAGTATGTCATGTGCCGATGCCCTGAGATAAAGTTTTGCCTGAAGGTCCAAAGCCAACGTATAGAGTCATATACAGATTTTGGAAGGGCCCTGCCATCTCCCTTTGCGCGTCACCAGCCTTCCTTCCCACTGAGTAGGAGTAGCCTCTCTCCTGCAGCATCCCTGCCTCAGTCCTCACCTCCCCACCCTAAAGGCCACCCTGTCTCCTCCCCAGTCCCCCATCTCCTCCCAGGGACCACATCTGACCTCCCGGGCTCCTGTGGCTCCCCACCCAGGACACCCTGGACCTGGGCCATGGCCCAGGGTAGCTCCTAAGGGCAGCTGTGGCCACGTCTCACCCTGCTCAGCCCCTCATGATGCTGCCCTTTCCAGGGAGATGAGGACTTTCTGCCTGACCTTCAGGGCCTGGATCCATCCACTCCCAGTCTACCCGGCAGCATACACGGGTCCCCACCACACAGCCCAGCTTTTCCTCTCCTGCCCTTCATGCTCTGCCTCTTCCAAATGCACCCACCTCCCGAGGTCTGTACAAATGCCACCTCCTTGAAGTCCACCCTGATTTCACTGCCACTGTCTCCTCAAATCAATCTCTCCTGCTCTGAGAAGGCAGAGTGTCCACTGCTCTTGCTGTGTTAAGACCTGGTGCCACCTGCTGCGGCTCTCCTCCCCCGCTGCCCCCATGGCTCCTGCCCTCCTCTGGGACATAGTCAGGTCTGTGCCACACAGAGTGCGCCCTCCTGCATGCTCTCGCTTCTTCCACCAGGGCCCAGCACAGGCCTGGAACCAAGCAGACCTTCCACACGAATGCAGATTACTGCATGAACTCAACTCAACTTGGATTTGAGAGTTTCATCAGTTCTGCAGCTCAGCACGATATACAAAAGACAGCAAACAGCAGGCAGAAAATACCAGATGTTCAACGTCTGTTTTATGGAGGATGAGCACTTGCTATCTTGCTAGATGCTCAGTCACCCAATCATGTCTGACACTTTGTGACCCCATGGACGGTAGCCCACCAGGCTCCTCTGTCTGTGGGATTTCTCAGGCAAGGATACTGGAGTGGGTTGCCATTTCATCCTCCAGGGGATCTTCCTGACCCAGGGGTCAAACCCATGTCTCCTGCACTGGCAGGCAGATTCTTTATCACTGGGCCACCTAGAAAGTCCCTTAATTCATAGAAAAACGAGGGCTAAAATGATATACCAGATCTCCTTTTGAGGGGAAAAGTACACAGACAGCTATTCCTCCAATGCTAGGCATCTGTTTGCTCACTCATTCACGAGGTGTCCTGAATGCCAGACACGCAACTGGCCTATATCAGGCACTGGGTCCCCACGAGGAGCCGCAGACACCATCCTGGCTCAGCGAAGGGGCCGTCACGTGTAGCAAATAAATCCTTCCCTACACCTTCCCCATGGATTCCACGAGGAACACAGAACACCAAAACTCCAGTGGTCTGGGGCCATTTGGTACAGAGACAGGTTCTGCATATCTTAACAGCTTTCCGACACTACCACCCAAGCATCGCATGGCGAGACGGCCGTTACAATTGTGAATTACCAAACAAGGACAGTTTACATTCGATACAGCCCCAAAGACCTAAACCTGTGACATTTGACTTAGAAAGCTATCTTTTGAGAACTGGTCTTTTAAAAGTTGGATTTTAGGAGAAACTGCATTTGGGCCTGTAATTCAGATCTCAGGAAATGACGCTTGCTCTGGGACATATCTGCCAGGGGGACCTTTGGAGGCGGTGTGAGGCCAAGGTTCCCCACACACAACAGAGTCCCCCGAAGGACTGGGAGCTGAGGATAAGCCACAGGGACAGGCCAGTATCTCCCCCAGGCACAGCCTGGAGCTTGGCTGTTGCCTATAGTCAGAACCCCAGATGTGACCACATGGGCTACAACCCCTTCCCCAGAGGACAGAGGCAAACCACAAGAGGACTGTTCAGAAACCTGTGGTCCTTACTGGGGCTGAAGACCTGAAACAACACAGTGAGCCCTGCATTCAGCAAGAGTCTCTAAGGATGCTGAGCACAGGGTCTCAAGGCTCATCACACCTCCAATCCAGATGGAACCACCGAGGTGTGTGCGCCCGGGGACCGCACGGTCAGCAGCAGGACCACGGACAGCTCCTACACCGATTCACTCTAGTCCTGGCCCTGATCCTCGCCTGGGGAAGGGAATGCCAGTCTCCTCACCAAGCCCACCTCCTCTAACCTGGAAGGAAATTCTCAATGAGTGCTTTTAACCAAATCAAAGGAGGAGAGGTAGTTCTCTAGTGGCGTAGCTGTTAGGATTCCAGGTTTTCACTGCCTCGGCCCAGGTTCAATCCCTAGTTCAGGGAACTGAGATCCTGCAAGCCCAACAGTGTGGGAAAAAAGAAAAAGGTATCTGGAACATGACCTGTAGCTATTAAAGATCAATATCCCCTTGAATCCTCTAATTCAAGGATTTTAATTGTTTTATTGCACTCTATCGGTCATGTATCACGCATGTTCAAGATGATCTCACCCCCGAAAAAAGATGAAAGACACTGTACTAAAGTCAGAACCTCTTTCCTGATCAGCTCCATTGGTTGGCAGGGAAGTGTCACCCTCCCATGCCCGACCAGAGCCGACCCAGCCAGGCGGGAATGCCTCCCAGGCAGGGACCCCAGCAGTCACCCTATATCCTCAGGTCCTGACCCACCTTCAGGAGATGGAGATGCCCATCTTCATGCCCATGCCCAAGAAGTGGTCAGCAACTGAGTGGATGGCACAATCTCAGGCAAAAAGCATCTCTTTCTTACATTTCTACCCTAAAATACATCCCCAGAGATCACCGACCAAAGCCTCAACCTGTATTAAAATCATGGGGATTCTACACTCCCCCTTATTATGTGCTCTCAGGGGCCTTAACTTGAGCTGATTTAAACGACTGCACCTCAGTGAAATCAATCATGGGTCCTGTGACCCCACTGCCTGCTCTGCAGCCCACCCACAGGCATGGCCCCGCTGGTCTGAAGGCTTAGGATGTGGGCACAGAGCATCCAATGTGGTAGGTTTGTAGTTTTCCAACCACCTCTGCCAAGAAACACTTGACATTTCTAAAATTTATATCTAAATAATTATATGAGGTAATCAAAAGCATTCAAAAGCGTGCTATATGCCAAACAGTTAATTAAAAAGAAAAAAGCACGCAAACACAAACACATCGCTGGTTAAGCAGCTTCGGCTGCAGGCTGTCATCAGTCCTGCCAGGGCCAGCAGGCTGGCAGACACACACGGTAAAGGGCCACTGCCCCGCTCAATCAGGGAGTGGGGATTTGAGACGGGTAAGCTGGGGTGGGGAAGACTGTGGAGCTGGGAGCCAGGAGGAGGCAGAAGCCACCCCTTCGTGTGGCCCCAGGTGATTCTGTCAGTGTTGTGTCCATTTCCTGGGGGTGCCAGGAGAAGTTACCATGAACCTGGTGTCTTAACAGCAACAGAAATCCATTCTCTCACAGTCCCCGAGGCTAGAAGCCCTGAAGCCCGGTGGTGCCGGGGTGGGGCTCTCCCCCAGGCCCCTCCCCTGCCTCGCAGCAGCGCCGGCCATGCTCAGCATGCCTCGGCTCGTGGCGGCATCGCTCCGGCCTCTGCCTCTGTCATCACACAGCATCCCTTCTGCGCGCTCTCATGTCCTTACTAAGGACACCAGCTGTGGGATTTAGGGCCACCTGAGGGAGCCTCTACTCCAGGAAGACCACGACTTAATTCAGCTGATTACACCTGCAATGACCCTATTTCCAAACAAGGCCACAGTCTGAGTTCTGAGTGGACGTGAATTTTGGGGAAGGACACTATTCAAGCCCCTACAGGCAGCGAGGACCTCAAGGTTTGGGCGGATGCCCCAGAGGTGCAGCTCCTCCTCCCACTAGAGGACAGTGGTGGGCTAGAGCCGCAGGTTGCAGCCACACCTGCAGCCCAGCGTCGCGCCCCCCCCCCCCCCCCCCCCGTCACACACAGGCTGCGCCAGCTCAGTGAAGCAGATCTCAGGGCGCTCCCTGCTCCCCAGAACTTGACTCCATCTCTGGTCTCCTCACTCAGAAGAGCGCAGGTCATGTATCTGAACGCTCTCCACCCACCAGACCACTGAGAGCTTCTGGTTCTTCAGGCAGACACGGCATCCTGGTGGTGCCTGTCCTTCCTAAGAGTGGTCATCGCCTGAAGAGGGCTGGCATGCCACCCAGGGACTCCCCGGGAATGCGACACACTCTCCAGGCCCCTCCCTGCCATCCAGCCGAGCTCACGGTGGTCACTCTCTAAACCACAGCTCCCACCATAAGAGGTTCTCCCAAACCCAGGTTCTCCCAAACCCAGGTTCTCCCAAACCCGGAGAACCACACTGGGTTTTCTGGAGGCCTTGCAGGAGGAGCTTTGCCTGAAATGCCCTGCGGGTAGAACGCAGAACCTTCAGCAGCAGGAGCTGCATGGACGCAGGAAGGTGGGGAGTGCAGGGCACACAGGAGACCCCGAAATAGCCCCGTGTGGGTGAGGCTGGGTGTGTGAAGGGGCGGAGATGGACAGGGCAGATGCCAGGGGATGCGGGCCAAGGCTTCACTCCTAAATCCTGCTGACAGGGGCCCGTGGCCCTCGCTGTACTTCAGGAAGAGTTGAGGCTGCAGCGTGAGGCCCCATCAAAGTGGCTGAGGAAGAAGACGCAACAGCTTGCTCCTCCAGGGGTGAGGGTCTTACACTTTAAGCCACGGCTTTGGCCATTTCGCAAAGCCTAGGGCCTCTTCTCAGAGCAATGGTTGCTAAAGGCATAGAATAACCACCAAAGTGCAAAGGAAATCAATCACAAGGAAGAAGCCCTGTCAGTGTTTAGAAAACACGCACGATATGGTTAATAGGTTCCTTATCCGCGGCTAGCTAGCAAGCCCTCCAACAGCAGGTCCAGCTCTACATCTCGGAGCTGCAGCAGGCCGAGCAGGAATGAATACCCAGATTCTGCAATGACTGAGCTGTGACAGGAAAACACACGTGGGGCTTCATGCAGTTCAAGGCTGCCAGCGTCAGGAACGTCATACGTGCAAGAGCACCCCCCCCCCCAAAAGCAGAGCGTGTGTTATGGACAAAGTCCCTGGAAACTGTGAAACAGCACAGGGCTTTGCTGTGTGCATTCGTAACGGAAGGAAATGCCAAACTTCAGTAAGAGGTTAACGAACATGAAGATGTCATTCTTTTCCCCATCCTAGTTCAAAGATCCCCTGGATTCTGCCCTGATTAGAACATGATGGCTAGTGTCTACGAGGAAATGTCAGCCTCGAACAGGGAGGGGTGGGAGGAGGTGAGGATAAAGAAAAGAGGATGAAAAGGGAAAAAATGACACAGCAGGACAGCTGGGGCAGGGCAGCCCCGGTGAAGGGAGCGCTGAGCCCAGACACGCAGAGCGGCCCTCGGAAGTCCTGGAGGGGACCCGCACCACCTCCAGGAGTGGCTGTGTCCCAGAAAGGTGACTGGCTTCCGTGATCGTGTGGTAGAAACACAGCTCCATCCGCGGGAAAAACATTCCATCCAGGAAGCAACCACCCACCAGTCCTGAAACTGCCGGGAAGGGACAAAGGGACACAGATACTCCGGATGTTCCATCTTTTGTTCACCTTATTCTAGGACAGTTAGAGAGTTTTATTTTCCAAGTGATGTGAAAATATCTATAACCGCATGTGTGCCTGCTAAGTCACTTCAGTCGTGTCTGACTCTTTTGCAACCCCATGGACTGTAGCCCACCAGGCTCCTCTGTGCATGAGATTTCCTAGGCAAGAGTACTGGCGTGGGTTGCCATGCCCTCCTCCAGGGGGTCTTCCTGATCTAGGGGTCAAACCTGCACCTCCTACATCTCCTGCTTTGGCAGATGGGTTCTGTACCACTAGCACCAGCTGGAAAGCCCAATATCTATAGTTATCAGATACTTACAAGTAAAATTTTTAGAAAAATCTCTGGAATGCATTAACAATCCTGAGACACAACTGATAAGAAAAAATGTATATATATTATGATGCTTTGATACATGTTTACACTGAGAAGTGGCAATTAAGTGAATTAACACATCTGTCATAACAATTAAGTGAATTAACACATCTGTCACCTTATAGTTGTTTCGCAGTGAAACCACTTAAAAGCCATTCTTTTAGCAAAGTTCTTGTGTGTGCATAGTTGCTTCAGTCGTGTCCAACTCTTTGTGGCCCCATGGACTGTATGTAGCCCACCAGGCTCCTCTGTTCACGGGGATCCTCCAGGCAAGAGTGCTGGAGTGGGTTGCCATGCCCTCCTCCAGGGGATCTCCCCAACCCAGGGATCAAACCTGGGTCTCCCACACTGCAGGCAGATTCTTTACCAGCTGAGCCAACAGGGAAGCGCAATTTCAAGTATCGGTTCAGTTCAGTCTCTCAGTCATGTCCGACTCTTTGTGACCCCAGCGCTTCAGGCTTCCCTCAGTGAACGTGTGAATACAGATATCTCTTCAGGATGTTGTTGCTGTTCAGCTGCTAAGCTATGTCCAGCTCTTTGTGACCCCATGGACTGCAGCACGTCAGGCTTCCCTGTCCTTCACCCTCTCCTGGAGCTTGCTCAAACTCACATCCATCGAGTCAGTGATGCCATCCAACCATCTCATCCTCTGTCGCCCCCTTCTCCTCCTGCCTTCAATCTTTCCAAGCATCAGGGTCTTTGCCAGTGAGATGGCTCTTGGCATCAGGCGGCCAAAGTATTGGAGCTTCGGCTTCAGCAACAGTCCTGCCAATGAATATTCAGAGTTGGTTTCCTTTAGTATTGACTAGTTTGATCTCCTTGCTGTCCAAAGGACTCTCAGGAGTCTTCTCCAGCACCAAAAATCAAAAGCATCAGTTCTTTAGTACTCAGCCTTCTTTATGGTCCAGCTCTCACATCCATACATGACTACTGGAAAAACCATAGCTTTGCTATACAGAACTGTGTCAGCAAAGTGATGCCTCTGCTTTTTAATATGCTATCTAGGTTTGTCATAGCTTTCATTTCCTCTGAATATATACCCAGAGGTGGGCTTGTTGAATCAGATGGCAGTTCTATTTTTCATTTTCTGAGTCATTTCCATAACATTTTCCATAGTGACTGTTCCAATTTATGTTGCCACCAACAGTGTCCAAGGGTTCCCTTTCCTCCACATTCTGGCCAATGTGTGTTATCTCCTGTCTCACTGATAACTGCCATCCTAACAGCTATTAGGTGCTTTTCACCTACTATGCGGTTTTTGTTATTGAGTCTTAAGAGTGCCTTATACATGTTGAATATTTGCCCTTTATCATGCAGATGGTTTGCAAACATTTGCCCTCATTTCATAGACTGCCTTTGCATTTTGTTGATGGTTTGCCGGGATTTGATAGAGTCTCACTAGTTTATTTCTGGTTTTGTTGCCCGTGCCTCTGACATCATATCCAAAAACTTATTGCCAAGACCAGTATCAAGGAGCTTGTTCCTATATTTTCTTATAGAGGTTTACAGTTTCAGGTCTTACATTTAAGTTTTTCATTTCAAGTTGATGCTGTGAGTAGGTTAGGGGTTGAGTTTCATTCTTCTGCATGTTACTGTCCAGTTTTCCTAGCAGCGTTTATTGAAGAGACTGTTCCTCTTCCTCTGTGTGTTCTTGGATCTCTTGCCAAAGATGAGTCGATTATACTTGGTTTACTCCTGAACTCTTGACTCTGCTCCACTGGTCTGTGTCTCTGCTTTCATGCAGGTACCATATTGCTTTGATCATCATAGCTTTGTAACATCATTTGAAATCAGGATTTGTGATGCCTCCAGCTTTGATTGCTTTGGCTATTCAAAGTCATTTGTGGCCCCATACAAATTTTAGGATATTTTTCTATTTTAGTGAAAAACATCATTGGAATTTTGACAGGGATTGCATTAAACCTGTAGATCACTTTGGAGAGTTTGAAGATTTTAACAGTACTAATTCTCCCAATCCAGGACCACAAGGAATGTATCCACTCATTTGTGTCTTCCTCAGTTTCCTTTCTCAAGGCCTCATAGTTTTCAGTGCACAGGGCTTTCACCATCCCGGTTAAATTTATTGCTAAGTATTTTACTTTCGGATGTATTATAACTGGAATCGTTTTCTTAGTTTCCCTTTCTGATAGCTCATCATTAGTGCATAGAAATGCAACTGACTTTTTTATTTTGATTTTACGAATTCATTAATCAGTTCTAACAGATATTTGATGGGGTCTTTAGGAGTTTCTATACATGAGA